>NC_033798.1:12992465-13028161 GCF_001876935.1 Asparagus officinalis
AGCCTATCAACGTTTCGCCTATAAAAAACCCCTTTTCGATGCCCTAGGTGTGGTGTTGTGCTTTTCCCCTTTCTTCCGATTTCCTCTCTGGCGGCGGACAACCCCAAAATCGCAGCAGCAATTTTTGATTAATCTCCAGCTTTCAACAGTGTTTGGGGGGAGATTTAAGAAGAGAGAGAGAATTAAAGAGGGGTTTTATAGTAGGATATTCTTTATTCTCAAGTGAGACTTGAAAGAGGTTTATTCCCTTTAATTATTAACACTGTAGCTACAATGTTCATTTGAGAAATCTCAGTTTTGGGATTTGCTCTTGATTTGTAATTTTTTGTTTGATTAATAAGAAATTAACTGTGTGGCTCCCGAGGACGTAGGCAGTTGCCGAACCTCGTAAATCTTGGTGTACTTTTTCTATTCTGCGTTTCTGTTGCATTAGGGATTTAGGCGTTAAATTCCCAACACTCACATTTGCATGTCATGGGTATCAAAGTGCAACTTTTAAAAAGTTAAGAGCATTTAACTGCAACCAAATACAACTGGGATTACATGCATGCAAAGTATGTGAAACTGTAGGGAATTTAAGTGCAATTAATCCATTTTAAAAACTTAAGAACATTTTTTTAATGCTCTTTGGCCTGTGAGCAATGTTTTGTTGCAGGAAAGATTCCATGTTTTTAAAATCAAACGGTCAACTCCCTCGTTTCAATTTATATTCGAACTTAATTTCGATGTAAAACACTAGAGTAATAGCGCATAGATCTCTCTAGCTAGTACCTCTCACCTATGGCTTCCGTACCAAAAAATCAAGGTAACAATTTTCCCATTTGACCTCAACTTATCTTCACTGTTCAGTTCCTACTACTGTAAACAATTTTCCCTCTCTTTTTTGTATTAAATGATTAACAGGTGAGCAGTCAAAGGACAGTATGAGTTCGCACGTCGGATTGCCAGCGTTGCATATCTCTTCTGCTTTTCCACAGGCAACGCCAGCTTCAGTTTTCCCTCAACCGGGTAAGATTCATTAGTACCTGTTAAAACTTTGATTTAGGACTTTCAATATAATTTTATTTTGAGATTAGAACACGAAGTTAAGCTGAACCGAAATCGTATTTTATTTATGATACATTGAAAAGAAAGCATCTTTTTATGACAAACGGATATGGCACACTTTTGAAAGGAGATATAATGGCACTCTGAAAGATTTTTCAAGACACGAAAGTCGTGCACTCAGCGTGCATTCTAATTGCAAACTAAAAAGCCCACGAAGAGTTTGCAATGTGATATTTGAAAATTACATTTGTCCCCGATTAGTGAGTTGATGGATGCTTTATAATACTTGGAATCCAGATTTTGCATTAGAACTATAAATGGAGATGTAATCCTTGTTCAACTGGTTCTTGCTATATCTATAATAATGACCATGTTTATTTCTGCCAATGCCGATACACCAAAGTTGCCCTGACTTTGAGTAACCCATAATGTGAATACATGTTCAATGTTTTTCAAGCATCCCTTGCAATTTGTTTAGCAGTGACTTCGATAATTTGGATTATAGTAAGCAGGTTCCTTCTAATGATTTTAAACCGAAAGTACATGATTATAATGCTCCAGATGTTCTTTTTGCAGTATCAGACTACTATCAGTTTGATGATCTGTTAAGTTCTGAGGAGAAGGCTCTGAGGAAAAGAGTTCGAGACGTCATGGAGAAAGATATCGCTCCCATTATGACAGAGGTCTTTTCTTACCTGCATTGTCCCCTCCAATCTATTGAACACAACGAATTACACTGTGTTATGGATCCCGTTAAGTTGAATTGACTTTATGGGTATACTTTTTTAATGAGCTTCCAAGTGTTCATATAATTGCTTTGAGAGTGAGCGTTGCCGTATTTTATACCCTAAGCAATATCTGTAATCTTTTATGTCAATAGAAAGTTGCTGACACTAGAACTATCGGTAAATATAGTATAGGTAGCAGAATGAAGGAGGAGGAGGAAACAACGTAAAGCAATACTCAAGTTGATTAAAATGTAATGCATGCTCAACCTTAAGTAAAGGAGAGCCTGCAAAACTGTATCATTGATATGAAGTTGAAATTAGAAGGATGCTGAAATACTGAAATAAAGGGGAGTAAAAGTGGTTATCTTTATGCTTAAACTCCGTTGCAAGAATTAGAGGCATGATTGGCCAGTCATTAGCCTTCTTTTTCTAATTAATGATTAATGGCTTTAGGATTTTATTTTTGAATTAAGTAGCAAATTTTTATGTTCTGAAAATTTTGATCTTGAGTTTCATTCAAAGTTCCAGGTTCTAACTTTGTAATGACCTATCACTATTTGGCGAATATATTATATATATATATATAAGTATATATATATATATATATATATATATATTATATATATATATATAATATATATAGAGAGAGAGAGAGAGAGAGAGAGAGAGAGAAAATGGAGAAACTTGGTACCAAAGTTGCTCCAAACAACTTGGTAGTGATGTGGCCTAAATCTTGTCCCTACATCTACATTGGAGTTGGTCGAAGGATGGTTGAGGCTCTATTTGCAAGGTTTGATGTAGGGGCAAGATTATGCACATCACTACCAAGTTGCTTTAAGCAACTTGGTACCAATGTTCTCCATATTTCTCACACACACACATATATATTATATATATATATTATATATATATATATATATATATATATATATATATATATATATATATATATATATTATAGTAATGACAGGCAATAAAATCTTACAAGCGCAAGAAGAAGGCTTGAAATTATTTCTCATAGTTATGGGTGAGATGACGTGGGAATTAACTGCCATTTGCCTTGCCGATATACCAATAACAGACGAAAAATGTTTGACGAGATGAAATCATCCAACAAGTGGGTGAAGCCGCTAATTTTGTATCCTATTTGTTGAATGTCAACGAATTATCTTTATCTTAGAGGTTAACACATTAATTTATATCTTATCGTCATCAGTGGTTCTTCAAGTTCGACCATTTCCACTTAAAAGTATTAAGAGGAGGGATGGTTTTCTTTTCATGCCATTCCTAATTTGTTAACTTGGTGTTGCTTGTCGCTTGTCGCGAATGCTTAAATTTGATTTCTGATCCTTTTACCCGATCTTCAGTACTGGGAGAAGGCAGAGTTCCCTTTTCAGGCCATTCCTAAGCTCGCTACCCTCCGTGTTTCTGGTGGGACAATAAAGGTACATTCATTTCATGATCTTGGTGGCTTCAGGCTCGAAGATCGAAGATGCCAACGTAATGTGCTAACAGTTGTTGCTAGCAGGGTTATGGGTGTCCAGGCCACTCTATTATCGGAAGTGCTATCGCTATTGCTGAAATAGCCAGGGTTGATGCAAGCTGCTCTACTTTTATTTTGACGCACTCTTCTGCGGCAATGCTTACAATTGGTAGAGTTTCCAGTTGAATTCTCAAAACTCTATGTTTGATGGATAAATTATTTTGACACCTTATTACTTATGTCACTGCATTGCCTGTTTTGTGCCAAAAATAGCATTATGTGGATCTGAGGAACAAAAGCAGAAATACTTGCCATCATTAGCTCAACTACGTACAGTTTCTTGTTTGGTAGGTGATTTGTCCACATAACAAGTAGAAATCTGTAACCATACATTGGGTCATATGCTTTAACCGAACCGGATTATGGAAGTGATGCCAGTTCTTTGAGGACGACTGCAACGAAGGTTCTTTTCTTCATCTCATTTACCTATCCAGATAACTTATAAAACACACTCTTCTTTTCAATTAGTAATAGTCTGGCCTTTTATATCTTTCTTACCTGTCAAAGCATTGAGGTTATTGACTACGCAGATTCTGCTGGTGTGACAGGTAGCTGGAGGCTGGTTGTTAGATGGCCAAAAACGTTGGATAGGAAACGGCACTTTTGCTGATGTACTGATAGTTTTTGCTCGCAACGCAAGTACAAACCAGATAAATGGGTAAATGAAATGAAAGCGTAGCCTCTCTGTACTTGCGTTATGTTCGCTTAGTTTTGCAACTTATTTCAAAAACCTGCTGGTGAACGTTTAAAGTGAACGAGTGTCTGTGTTGATTACAGTGTGCAACTATCTTTTGTCCAGTGTAAATCATTTTAGAATTTGGTGTAGTCATATTCGAAACTACTCGCAGTCAAGCAATGCATGACTTGTGAGGTGTGACACTCATTCCCCGTTAAATTGATATCACAGGTTCATTGTGAAGAAGGGTAGCCCTGGTTTGAAGGCAACAAAGATTATGAACAAAATTGGATTGAGGATTGTTCAGAATGGGGATATTATCATGAGCAAAGTGTTCGTCCCAGAGGAAGACAGGCTTCCTGGTGTCAATTCGTTCCAAGATGTAAACAAGGTATCACGGCATCATTATGCCATTACTTTTATGAATGATATTGATCTTTATTTATGCCATTATGCCATTAGATGCTGTGATGTCCCCAAGTTACTGACTCCTTTTAGTTGATCGACAGTCGGTATCTTGTTCCGCTTTTTCTTTCCACTCAATCAATTGTGTGGTTCATGCTGATTGTGACTCTGCTTAATTTCACAATGTTTGACTTGTTATTTACATGAAATGCGTTTTCTTCTCGTGTTTGGTCATCATAGTTACTTGTTCCACATGATTTCCTTTTTGATTTCAAATGTGTGAATAATGTTGTTATAACATATCTGATGGTTTCCTAAAGCAGTCGCTTGCTGTCACGCGTGTTATCGTTGCATGGCAACCCATTGGCATCGCAATGGGGGTATTTGACATCTGCCACCGGTATAACTTGATTTTATTTTATTTTATTTTTTTAATCTTTCAACATCATTTTCTGTTTGAAGTGTTTTCGCTGTATTTAACCATGAAAATGTTACATGGTTCAAATCCATAAGGTATTTGAAAGAGAGAAAGCAATTTGGAGCTCCATTAGCTGCATTCCAGCTTAACCAAGAAAAACTTGTTCGTATGCTTGGAAATATTCAAGCGATGCTTCTCGTTGGTTGGCGCCTGTGCAGGTTGTATGAATCTGGAAAAATGACCCCTGGTCACGCTAGCTTGGCAAAGGTAGTATATAATGTTTTATTACAGAAGCGCTGCAGATACCGTTTTCTAAACTGCAAAAGAGTTCTAACTTCTCAGGCATGGATATCGTTGCGAGCAAGGGAGACAGTTGCTCTCGGTAGAGAATTAATGGGTGGAAACGGAATCCTGTCAGACTTTTTAGTGGCGAAGGTTTGAGTTCTTGTCCTCTGTCTTCTTTTATAACTCTTCAGCGATGCACATCCTACTTTTCTTTACTTTTTAAACGAAGGCCATAGCGAAGCTTGGATGTGGATTTCCATAACCAAACCCACCTCACCGTTACGGCGTTAGTGTTCCTGTTTTTCTGTTACTTTTATGACTTGCACGTCTTCACAGAAAGGCTTAGGATCAGTCAGCCAGAGAGAGTACATTACACCGAAGTTTTTTTTTTCTTTTTTCTTTTTATTTTATTTTATTTTACAAGTACGGTGAATCAAGGCGATATGCATATCGCCTTTGCCTTGTTGTTTTTTGCTGACAATTAGCTGTATGGTATGGTATTGTAAACTTTAAAAGTTGTAACACGAGAGGCAGAATAGAATGCATCCCATTGCAAATATGTTATGTGCCTTCTCTAGCTAGTAACTCTTGGTGTGGGCTCATAAAACATTTTCTGTGTGCCCGTGCACTCGCTACTCGTTTCCACCGTTATGCTTTAGATAGTACATCTGTATACAATTAGACGCTTTAGGAAGAATCTAAATTTGACAATTCTATCCTGTAGAAACTCTAAATTAGGACTATAAACCAGCGTAATACAACGGAAATTAGGGTGTCTACAAGAAAGATCAGTACGCTGAATCAAGGGACTTAAGCAGTTAGGATGTGCCCAAGAAAAGTTTGAAATGACCCGCGTGTCATAATTTTAGACTGTGATGGTGATTTAAGCAATTCATGCAAATCGAATAACCTGCTTGCAGGTCAAACAGTATATCAACATAATTTTTGTAGACTTCAGTTTTTCTTAATTTCTACTGCATTTGCAGGCTTTCTGCGATTTGGAGCCGATATATACATACGAGGGAACTTATGAGATCAACAGTTTGGTGACTGCGAGAGAAATCACTGGGATTGCTAGCTTCAAACCTGCTGTGCTCAGTAAAGCGAGTCGACTTTAATCTTGCTGGTGGGCTTGAAAACAGACCATCATTGTCCTAAATCATACTTGACTCCGTTGGAATAAATTAAAAGTGGCAGATTACGTTCTGCTACAAGTTGTAACATTAACTTTTCTCTTTATTTATTACATATTTTCTGTAGAAGTACACCACCAAGTGTTTATTTCATTTTAGTCAATTTAAGTTTTCTTTATGGTTTTATAAGAGCAGCGAAAGCTAGAGATTCTATTTCTGCATTTGCTTCTAGAGCTGTGCCTAAATTTATGCATGGATAATCATACTATGGTTGTGATACTTAATTTTTGCAGTCTAAATTCTCAGCATCAGTAAGTTGTAGATGCATAATGTAATTCTATCGTACTGATCTCAGGCTCATGGCAGTTCAAATAACAAAAACTAGATAAATGTACAATAACTTCTAATGTATTAACGCAGATCGTTAGGGGGACATAATTGGACCTCAATTGTGTATTTCATGCTTGAGTTAACATGTAAACAAAATCTGGAAACACTTTCCATTAGCATCTATCAAATGTAGATAGCACTCCATATACACTGTTTATGTTGTATTAGCATATTTGGTTAAACAATTACACTTATATCTCACAAGTACAAATACGCGGGGAAAAAAGGCATGAAGACTGATCTTTGCTGCAGGGCTCAGGTTTGCTTCTTGACCATGAAGTGCTCTAGTCCTACCTTGTATCCGTACAGCTTGGTATCTTCTCTCACTTTAGCACTAAACTCCTTGTAAGTGAATGCCTTGTATTTTGAGTTCACAATGACAGCATCCTCCTTTGGAAATGCAAAGTAGCACAAGGACATCCTCTCCTTACTCCCACTTGCAAGCACTCTATGCTCCACACTTTTGTATTCATCATTGCTCATGGCCTAAAGATCATCAGTATTGTTCAGTAAACTTTCGAGGCTAAATTACAGAAAAATACCTCGAATATTTTGCATCCTATTTGAGTTTATCGTGTGATATTGTTACTGGCAGATAATCCTCCTATTTCTATATCAAACCAGAGTATTTAACTTGCAAAGATATCCGTGTAGTATCGATGTTTTGTGCTTACTACCCATGTAGTTTCATTGTTGCGGATAGACTCTCTGGGTTAAAATTGTGTACTCTTTTACTCTAAGTAACATTTTCGCAGATATTGCCTGAGTGAATTAGTGACTCTGAGGGTGAAAGAGTTAAAAAAAATTAACCCCGGGGGATCTATCTGCTACTATGAAGCTACACCGGTAGTAAGTTCAAAACAGCAATACTACACAGTGCTATGTGCAATTAACCTGAAATTAAAACTGGGAGAGTTATTTGCAGAATCTAATATAACAAGACCATTTGTTACAAATGATCTGTTTGGTTAGAAGCAGCTCGAGTTTCATGAGGTTCTAACTTTGTTTAAATTCCAACGAATTGTTAGAAAAACAAAATGACAAGATTAGCATTTTTGGAATGCACAAGTCAAAATTGCATGATACTGAAATTACAGTTGCTACTCCAACTACTTTTAATGAAGCAAATCTAAAAACTTTATAGCAAAAAGGGACTTTCTGCAATTTATCCAACTTGAAAACAGTAAAACAAAACATAATACCCACATTACCTGCATCATGTCACCAAGATTCACAACAAGTGTCTCAGAAATTGGCTCAACATTAAACCACTGATCATTATGAAGAACTTGCAACCCCCCAACATCAACCTGGTTGAGTATTGACAGAACTGAGCTATCAGTGTGAGCCACCATTCCAAGATACTTCATAGTCTCGGGGCAGCACGGATATCGATAAACACGTAGAATGCCATCGGATTCATGGAGGTAAGAGGAGGAGACTTCGGTGTCCAGTTTGAGATCAGTTAAGAGAGCGTCAAAGATTGTCTTTGAGATCCGTGCCATGTGTAGTCCATAATGATATGCTAGAGACCTTGCAATAGAGTAGGAAAGTTGATGTATGTGAATTTGGTATAGCAATCAAAGGAAGATGTCATTTGGACATCCGGTACAGAATCCATATTTCTACTATGATGATATAAAGGAAGATGCGCATGATATAATGCATAAAATTTGGTATGCATTGCATAAACAATATGATGTATCATAATCCTAAGAACTATTATTGATATGGGTGGCTGACAATCCTCGGGATCGAACCCATAACTTCAAAAGGATGAGAAATCTCAGAACAACCCTCAACAAGCAGTATGAAGAGAGACTGAATCACAGTCCTTCGACTGTAACATTGATAAGGGGTAGTGTGACCCTTGCAGCAGGTCTAAAATGTAACATAATGACAGAGATAGAGAAGACAGTAGTGCATATTGGAAAATGGGAAAATCCTATTAAGTTGCGGAAGTTATAGTTTCCCTCTTTGTATGATAAAATGGGAAATGCAAACTAGTATAAATAATTGTAAATGAGACACCAATTTTTACGTGGAAACCCCACTAAGGTCGTAGTCCAAATGAAACCTTGACTATGATAGTAGGACTACAAAGATGACGTCCCTAGGCCAAGCTAGGGGATGCAGATACAACACAGTTGGATATTCGTGATCTTAAGTGGCTACCATATCTAAACGTATCTAGGTTGTTGTAGGGATGATATCGTGGGATAACTATCAATTGATTAATCTTGATATGCTCAAAGAACTCATGATAATTTATTCTTATCAATTGAGATTTGATCATTAACCAATTGATCTTATCTCTTGATTAAAGCTCTCCCTACAAATAGGGATGGAGGCTTCATCTCAAAACCACACCACTTCACATATTGATATTAGCAACGGTCTCATGGTATTGATCGGAGGTTGCTGCGTGCGTCGTGAATAGTGTGGCGGAGTCTTGTCTGTCGTAGTTCCCTCCACCGTCGGAATGCGAGCCGGTCATCGCTAGCTGCGGATCAGAGCACCAATATGAGGTATAATTTCTCCTCACTTCTTTTATAACATGGTATCAGAGCATTTGGTACGTGCTCTATGATCTGTTAGCTGCGAAGATATAACTATATTAATTTTGACCTGAATATATCTATGGTCATTAATGTGTTTTATTCCGATCTGAAAAGTATTAAGTATTTGTTTAATACATCCTTCTGTCGATCAGCTTTTGTTTGTTGATCCATATAATCTTGATTGTGTTTTGATTATTTTCTAATCAATGAGATCAGATAGTTATTTATTCATTTTTTTTTGATACAGCAGTTTTGATCGGATTTTATTTTGGTTTCGATTAGGAATTCTTTAGCAAATCTATATGTCATTTAACTTTTCCTTTTAAAGTAAAGTTTTGATGTAAGCTAATAAGAATTCATTAGTAGAACATGTGCATGATGTTTTGTATGGGTAACAACGAAAAGTAAGGAGTGTTCTTTACATGTTAGTCCTTGTAAGTTTTTCAACATGTTGCTAGATCAAACATCTCCACTGGTTCCAATAATTTTGTTTTTTGGGCTTCGTAGCATTAATTTTTTGTGATTTGGCCCAATGTTGAGCATTTTATTTTGGTTTCATGCTTGTGATCTGGCCCAATGTTAAGCATTAACTATTTGTGATCTGGCCCAATGTTAAGCATTTTATTTTTGCTATCATGTTTTGTGAGCAAGCCCTCTGCTTTGTGCTTTGCAAATCGAATACAAACAGTAAGTGATATTGTAGATCATAAAGATATATTTCTTTATTGTTTTATTTCTACAGAAATGCCCATGCTATATTTTCTTGGGATTCATGAATAGATGTTTAAAATTTTAGTTTATTAGATCTATATCTGTTGCTTGATTAAATATTTGTTTTGATCATAACTGATAAAACCCAAAAATCCAAAATCCGATCTATGCAAATGTTTTTCAAATTGAAAAGAAAAGGGTTATACTCAGAAAAATCTAATAAAATCTATAAAATTGGGAAATTCCGAAAATAAAATAAAATCTTTAGCTTTTATTTTCTAATTTTTTGGGATGGGTTTGAAGACCAAAATTAGTTTTGGGATCAACCGTAGAAAAATTACTGACTTTAGGTCTTAATTAAATTGAAAATGCGAATATTATAGAAGACTAATATGGGTCGTTAGAACATTGAATGTAGCCTCAGGAAGCTCAGTCGATTGTGCTAGGCCATGTTGGGTCAACTATAATGGTTCGATCTAAGTGAGTCAAGGTCTTATGCACGTTGTTAAACATCAGGGAGTTCCACCAATTGTGGTGCGAGGACTTGATTATCTAGATTTACTTACACTAAGTTTATGCAATGGACTTGAACACAACGATAGTAGCCTTGAGGAGCGTTTTCGTTTGTGTTATTTCTATTGGCAACTTAGGTGATAGTTTCCTTAGATTCATAAAGAATTATCGTAAAACTCAATCTGACGCCTTCAGCTGCACCGACCTGCAATACCTAAAGAGGTGTTGTGTTGAAGAGTGAAAGGGAAGGATGTGGTATATGCGATTGAGTTCATAGTGACCAAGTGTAGAGTAATGGCACTTGAATCGCGCTTCTACACATGGAAACTCCCAATTTACCCTTTTGACTAATTGGGGCATGAAGAATGAAAATAAAATTTGAAAAAGAACATCATTGCATAGGATTGGATCTAGGATAGTGCAGACATGGCGCTTTAAATAGATGGACATAAATAATGGAGGTGATATTTGGTAGAAGCACTAAGGCTCGTTAATATACTCTAACATTTTCGATGAAAAATAAATTGAAAATTTTCTTAAATAATTTGACAAGAGAGATTTGATTCCAAGCATAGTGAAGTTTTGATCTCGCTACAATAATTTTTTAAAGATTGAAATTTGTATTTTGCAAAAATAAAATGATTATTTCAGCTCATATAAAAAGCAATCTAAAACATAGTCTTATGCATTTGTAGGACATGGCTACTAAAACTATAATCTAAGATCATTTGGTCACTTTAGACAAGAAACTTGATGCGCTAAGTGAACATGTCTTTTTTCAAAAGCAGAAGAAAAAGACTAAAATGACATATCGTAGCTTTGGAAAGTTGAGATGCCTTGCGCATAAAAACACGCTACGGAAAACACTATTCACTATATCTTTACATGATGCACTAGTTTGCAGTTAGTCATTCTCGGCTCTTACTGAATCTCATCAATTGTGAGTTGTAGACTCAGGGGCCACAGATCATGTAGCATGGAACAATGATGGATTTGGGGAGTATCGTCGCTTTTCAATGGGAAATAAATGAATTTTCATGGAAAATGATTCCAGCGTGAAAGTTGCCAGTATCGGCCAATTCCAGTTGGATCTGTGAGGTGGAAGCACTTGGCTCCTTCTAGAAGTCTTGCATGTTCCGAGATTAGGTAAAATCTTCTTTCAGTGACTAAGCTATTTCATTTTGGTTACGACGTTTGTTTTAATAAAAATAATATTTTTATTACGGGACATGATTGTCATATTGTTAGGCAAAATTTTAAATAGTTTGTACTTTATTGATGTGGACAATTTTGCTGCAATTGCCAATAAACCTCATAGATGTGAACTCTAGTTCTCTGAATGATTCTATGAGATGGCATGCTAGATTGGGACACATAGAGCATGAACAGATGGCCAGTCTAGCTCGAGGCAGACTTCTTGGTTCGCTCACTAAGGTCGTCTTACCCACTTGTGAGCCTTGCCTTGCAGGCAAAGCTACAATAAAACCATTTGGAATAGCTACACGTGCATATGCACCGTTACAACTAATCCACTTTGATATTTGCGGACCACTAAGTGTGAAGGTTCGGAATAGAGCCCCTTACTTCATTACTTTCATAGATGTTATTCATGATATGATCATGTCTACTTGATCTCCCACAAGTCTGAAGCACTGGGTTGCTTCTAGCGTTACTTGAATGAGGTTGAGAATCGGTTTGACAAGTGCGTAAAAGCATTACGAACTGATCGTGGTCGAGAATATCTATCTGAACACTTCAAGGAACTATGTGACAAGAAAGGGATCGTCCGACAAATGACTACTCCCTATACTCCGCAACAAAATGTGTGGGGGAGAGAAGGAATAGAACATTATTTGACAGGGTGAGGTCCATAATGACGCAAGCGAATTTATCCATATTCTTTTAAGGAGATGTGCTTGTTAACTGCAGCCTATGTACTAAATTGTGTGCCTTCTAAGACTATTGATTCCACACCTTTTAAACTTTTTACCGGAGAAAAACCCGACTTAGGCAATTTGCAACCATAGGGCTCAACATCTTATGTACACACCACATACAATCCAATGGGAAGTTGGCCCCAATGGGGAAAAAGTGCATATTTATTCGCTATTCGAAACATTCAAAGGGTTACGTATTCATTAGAGCATAGGAAGTTGGAATAACTCCTGAGAATGAGTCATGCAATGGAGAGTTCCTCGAGGAGGGTTTTCCCTATAAGGGGGAGATGAGCCAAGACTTTGACTTGTTTGAGATAGAGGAAAGCGCACTAAGTGGTCTAGTTGAGCATTAGGACTAAAGTCCTATGCTTCCTGGGGATAGTGAGAGCGGCATTCCCATAATTGATCATGTACCACCATCACAGGAATCTCAAGAACTCAGACGAAACAATCACTAACTAATCCCTCATCATCGTTTTGAGATTGAGGGGAAAGCATGTATGGTGGCACCGCATGACGTTGCGGATCCAAAGTCTTTACATGAAGCTCTCTTTGGCGCCAATGCAGAGAAATGGATGGACGCCACCAAGATGAGATGGGAGTCCATGACGACAAACCAAGTCTAGGACTTAGTGGACCTTCCGGCTAGGCGCAAGGTTATCGAAAACAAGTGGGTCTTAAAAGTCAAGTGAAAGTCAGATGGTTCTATTGATAGGTTTAAAGCGCGACTCGTGGCGAAAGAATACACCCAGCGAGAGGTGGTAGACTATGAGGAAACTCTCACCTATGACGAGGTATTGCCTCGATTCACACGATTCTGGCATTGGTCGTTTGCATGGATTTGGAACTTGTCTAGATGGATATAAAAACTGTATTTCTCCATAAAGAACTAGACGAGAAAATCTTTATCGGTAAGTCTGAGGGGTTTGTATATAAAGTTCTTAAGCATAAAGTCTGCAAGCTCAAAAAATCCATATATGGCCTAAAACAATCATCTAGGTAGTGGTATCTAAATTTCATCGAGTTATTCTTCAATCTGGGTTCACGATGGCCGTAGAGGATCACTGCATGTATATAGAATGATCCTCAAACAACTTTCTCATATTGACCTTGTATGTAGATGACATATTGATGGCTTCCAATAATAAGGAGATGATAGGCGAATGGATACATTATCCGATATTGTATGTAGATGACCTTGTATGGAGACTTCCATGATTTTGGGGTAGGCGAATGGATCCTTTCTTCGCTACTGTGTGAAGCCAAAATCATATCGAGCGTATAATTTGTTCTACTTATACTCTTAGTGACATTCGACTATATTGTGAAGGTTTGAGAGCAGTGTTGTTATTTTGACTCCTCACCTACGGCCATGATAGATTTGGTCTAAAGGAAGGTGATTGGGAAAGCAGCTATTCTTAGACAAGGTTTTAAATGTCGGTCAACATGTCCGACATGTCGGTTTGAGGGCTTGAGCGACACGATATGGACGTTTTTAACTCGTATGTCGATTTTCAGGGCCAAATCAAAAATATCGGGATCATATCGGGCATATCGATCGATTTCCAACCTTGAAAAATCGGCCGATATGACCCTTTTTTTAGATCTTTTTTTTATTATCGGGTTTGGATTTAGTGATAAAAACTTAAACCCGTTTGACTCATTCTCATATTTAAGGGTTTCTTATGAACCAGATAGAAAAAAAGAGAAAAATTAGGGCTACAGTGGATTTGGTAACCGATCAATCCTTTCGTGAACAACGACACTCTTCTCTCACCTCCATCTCGGACCCCGTCGTCCATCTCCAGTTACGCCCCAAAATCTGAACCCAACCGAACCCGAGGGTGACAAAGGATCCAGTCATCGGGATAAAGGGAAGAGGGTGATCGGTGACTCATCCGAAAGACCCTGAGCAGACGAAGAAGAAGAAGAGCCCCGACACTGCCTCCCTGCGACGTCGGAATCCACCCATCACCGGCGATACCTCTAGAATTTATAAAGTATGCTTATATTAAATTTAGGAATGCTTAGATTACATTTAGGACATGATATTATATATACGCGCACTACCCGATATGATAATCCGATATTTAGTCCATGTCCCCCAATATATCCCAGATTTTCGCTATCCGATATGGATTTTAGCCGTCCGATATGAACCCGACATCCGACATTTAAAACATTGTTCTTAGATTAAATCAATAGTAGTGCGAGAGGAAGATCACTAACACATCTGCTTTGGTAATGAGTCTGCATTTGGAGCTTCGTTTTTAACAAAGTGTCGATCTTACCAAATAGTTCCGCGGTAGTCAAGTATGCTTTTCTTAGGAGGGATTAGAAGATACTCGGACTAGAGATGTGTTCATAGTTTGATCTGGGGTATATGAGACTACTATCCATACTTTTCTTTTCTCAAAGGGCTTGATGTTTCTATTATCACTCTTTAAAAGAGTTTGTAGTATAGAGCTCGCCAATTGCAGATTGTCTTGATGGTCGCACGACGCATCAGCTGTATGGACATTGTGATCGATTCAGAGCGTTGCAACCCACTTTTTAGTCGAGTTGGAGTATGTTAGATTTTGGCAATCTTAAGTGGCTGCCATATCTAAACGTATCTGGGTTGTTGTTGGGATGATATCTTAGGATAACTATCAATTGGTTAATCTTGACATGGTAAAAAATTTTATGATAATTTATTCTTATCAATTAAGATTTGACCATTAACCAATTGATCCTATCTCTTGATTAAAGCTCTCCCTATATATAGGGATGGAGGCTTCATCTCAAAAACACACTTCAGATACTGGTATTAACAACGGGATGGTGGTATTGATCAGAGGTTGCTGTGTGCGTCGTGAATAGTGCTGGGGAGTCTCGTCCGTCGTAGTTCCCTCCACCGATCCGAGCCAGTCATCGCTAGCTGCATATCGGAGCACCTACCCGAGGTATAATTTCTCCCCGCTTCTTTTAACAAACACCTCACCTACAATGATGGAATACACTATCTCACCAAGAATGATGGAATATTAGAGGTAGGACGCTCTTTTTGACCATGACATCGCCCTTCCGATTGGAATAATCAAACTTGAGCATCTGAGACTTCTCAATCTTCCTTACTTTGAACGTGGATATCTCTCTTTTTTGCTAGTCAATTTTTTAATGCTTAAGTTAATGGCATAATCACTCTTACACATTTCTAAGAGCAAAAAACCTTCAAACTCCCTTTGGACTTTGCATTCTCCAACGCCCCCTCTAAGCTTGCATAGTCCTCCCCTAGCTGGCTTTCTACGTAAAAATAGTCGCATCTCATTTATTATTTTTGCCACCAGTTTCGCATAGAATGTAGAGGTTAAAATAACGAAAATGCAGGTTTCGGGGTAAATCAGCAAATAGGATATATCCGGGGGGGTATACAGGCAAAAACCATGAGAAAAATGTCACCTTGTTTCATTTGCAGGCGGTACCGTGCAAAAACCCAAAATTAAAAACCCCCCTGCACCTTACCTGAATGAAGAGCACAAACCCAAATCATCTCCGACCTCCTGAATTTTCCCAAGGGGAGCATGGATCGCTTCGAGCCAATTAACGTCTCCGACGCTCAAGCTCACCACCGGCGACCCCCAAAAATAGCTGACTGGGCCCACTAGCCCGGCCCGCTTAGACTCGAAAGGAAGCGAGAGGATCCTCTTGGACTCGGCGTGGAGCTGGGCTGCGAGGGGGGAGGGGATCCCATGGTTGATGAGCCTGAAGAGCCCGAGTTCTCTGCAAGCCTCGCCGAGTTGGGCTTGATCTAAGTGGGCTAGGTTTATTATGGGGAGATCGAGATTTGGGTACCGGGTAGGGATTGAATCAAGGTTGGCTGTGGGGTTTCTGAAGAGAGGTGGGTATGACTCCATTTGGGAGTTTGAAGAGGCGGGGGTGGGGGTTGTAAATTAAACTTACGCCTCGTTTGGTACGCGGGAATGGACTCAAATGAGAATGGAATAGAAAAATGAATGAAATGGTTATTTACATTCTCTTGTTTGATGAATGCGTTTGTAGGATGAAGTTAAAATAAAAATCTCACTCTCATTCCCATGTTTGGTATCACTGGTTCATAAGTGAGAATAAATCTTATTTTCTAATAATGCACTTACAACAACATAGATTTTTAATGAGATAAAAATAAACATTAATGATAATAACTAAACAATTTTATTTATGCATATGTTATATTAATCTAGCTATGTTTTATACTAATGCACATGTTATCTCTCAAGTGTATGTTCTGTTTATATTTTTTAAACAATACTCACTGTTACTTAGTCTCAAAAAATTAAAGAAAAATAAATAGGAAGGAGATGAATAGAAAGGAGAGGTCGAATTCTTCTTGGCGATGAATAGAAATGAGAGGCCGAAATAATTTATTTCGGTGCAGCTTAAAAAAAGAAAAAAAATGTGATTCACTTGAAAATAATTTATTTTTATTGTCAATAGGGGTATAATTGAAAATTACGTAACTAATTTGATTCTCACTTGAATGAAAATGATCATTCCTTATCAATTCACTTAGGCCTCGTTTGGTACGCGGGAATGGGGTGGAATGGAATGGTCATTCTCACTTCTCATTCCTTCCTACCAAACACACCCTCTTTTTTAAAGTTGGAATGCTCATTCCCACTTCTCATCAATTCTCACTTTATGTGGGAATGAGCATTCCCAATGAAATGATAGGGAATGGGCATTCCCACTTAAATAAGAATCAATAAAATATATAATTTTAAAATACGTCCATTCTCACTTTATTTTATAAATTACACCCAAACGTGAGAATGAGAATGACTATTCCATTCTAACATTAATTCCATTCCATCCCTTCTTTCATTCCATTCTCATTTGAGTCCATTCCCACGTACCAAACGAGGCGTTAGAATGCTCATTTCCACAAAAGGTAGGAATGGGCATTCCCTGAGAATTGTCATTCCAACTTCTAAAAAATAGGTACGTTTGGTTTCGGGGAATGAGAAGTGAGAATGGTCATTCCATTCCACCTCATTCCCGCGAAACAAACGAGGCGTAAGGGTTTTAAAAGTTAGTCCTTCTTTAGTAATTTGATATTTGTCCCCTCGAGTTCTCATATGTTGATATTAGTCTCTAAAATCTTCATATTATGTTGAGATTAGTCTCTTCTATGATTAGTTTGGATTATAAATAAGAGGAATATTCCGTTATTTTTAATTCGCATCCATAAACTAACATTTTTGGACGCTCACTTAACAAATCCAAACCTATTAGTAACTCCCCCAAAATCCATACCCGTTTAGAACAAATCAAACGTGTTTTCCCTTTCTTTTTCTCCCCTCAGTTTATCAAGGGTCAAAGATTTTGATGCCCGTTGAGACTAATCTTTCGATTAGAGCTCAGCGCGTTTCTCATGGTTTTTAACCCTAACCCTGATAGAAGAACTTATATCAACACACAATGAAGATTTGAGAGAGTGATATTAAATATAAAGACTTGAGGGTCAAATATCAAATCACTAAAAGATTTAAAGGACTAATATCGAAAAAACCCCTCAAAATTCCCAAGAACTTTTAGTGTTTATAGAAGATGCTCGATAACTTTTACAGTTGCAGTAAATCCCCAGTGGGTTAGAAGTGTCAAAAAATACATATGTACCTATAATTATCCGAACCTATATCATTCATATGATTGCTATTGAGTTTTTGATTTGATTAATTGATTTAGGTTGATGATTCGGAAGCCTAATCTTAGGTTATTCTACTTCTGGAACATATTGATAGTCACTCTTGTATCATATAACGTATATGTTTGTATTTTTTTGTTTTTCGCATATTTATTCTGTTTTGTATATATTTCTTTAAGTTTTACTAGTCCTCGGAGGTGTTATCAATAAATATTCAAGAAAGATAAACAGATAAAGATATAATAAGTTTCTAGTAATTTGCCAAATTGATATTTTAATTAAACCCATTTTTGATAGCAGGGTATTTTAAATAATTCTGACTTCATTAAAGATATTTTAAATGTTACAAAAAGACAACAAGGCCCTTTTTTTCATCTAACGGCCAATTTTATAGTGAGGTTCCCTCGTATGCATGCATGTGATCATTTTATTTGAGTTGGTTTACTGAGACGGATAGATCTTAATTACATAGCATGGAGGGTTAGGAGGGTGATATAACTCAATGTTTAAAAAAGCAGAAGTGCCACGCGAAGCAGTAGACCCTTTTATGAAGTGAGGTGTAAACTTCATGTGTTTAATTATTTTAATTTAAAGTTATAAAAATTATGAACATGTAGTATATAGTCTGTACAATGATATATATATATTATATATATATATATATATATATATATATATATATATATATATATATATTATATATATATATAGTATTATATATATATATATTATATATATATATATATATATATATATATATTATATATACATATATATATATATCATTGTACAATGATATAACTTCAGTGTTTAAATTATTTAATTTAAAGTTAATAAAATTATGAAACATCGTAGTATATAGTGTATACAATGATATATATATATATATATATATATATATATAATATATATATATATATATTATATATATATATATATAATATATATATATATATATATAATATATTTACTATATATATTATATATATATATATATATATTATATATATAATATATATATATATATATCATGCTCTAATTGGTAAATAGGTATTAAGGAAGTGAAGTGTAGGAAAAATCATAATAAATTAAAATACATGCATAACACATATATTTTATTTACTCTCACATGATCAACTTAAACATACATATGGGATTTTTATGTTGGTCAAAACAATCTTTTTATATCCTCCTATCTTGTCTAAAGTGCGCACTTCAGAAGGAAAAGCGCTTTTAGGAGCACAAAGCACGCACTTCAATTATGTTTTAAGTGACATGACATAAACTTCAAGGGATAAATAGCCTCCCTCTTCAGATTTGAAGCATTTACCCATCAAAAAGTTACGAAGCGAGTTTCAGAGCATGTATCAAAAAAACTTTTTCAAACAATGATATAATTAACTCTGAAATCTCATTTCCTCCAAATTGGGAATTAGATTTAAATTGTGAAAGAAATTAGGCACAAATTTGAAATCTAATATCATAACTCTAACCCTATTTTAGTTTTCCCTTGCTCTCCAATTGCTTACTACATAAACTCTAATTTCAAATTTGCGCCTAATTTCTTTCACAATTTAAATCTAATTCCCAATTTTAAGTTTTCCAAATGCCTTCTTCGTATCAGTAAGTCCTTGCTAAGAAAAAAAAAGAAAAGAAAATTGACATCGCACATGAGAGAATATTATAGAAAATTGGTTTACGATTAAAAAAAGTTGCCTCTTTAGAATATTTAAAATACATTAATATAGTCATATCTATTTAAAATACCTTATTGTAAAAAAGGAATTCATTAAACTATCAATCTATTAATTTACGCAATAATTATTACATCTAAAGCTTTTGCAAAAATGATCGAATCGAATTGAATACTAAGGTGCTCATATTTGTATTTGTTTAAAATTACCGAATTCGAATGCGGACTCTAGCATTCATATATGAAGTTTTCCGAATTCGAACCCGAATACTTAGTATTTGATAAATATTCATGAATACTTATCGAATATCAAAGTATATTTATTCTGCTCAAGAATTTGATTTTCAAAAAGTATTTGAATTCAAAAATAAAAATTATTCCTTTATAATATATGATGTATATATATTTAAATCAAAATTTTCATTAGAAAATAGATTTAATATTATTTAAGTCTTAAATAAAAATTAAGTAGCAATGCTAAGTGTGTTAAAAACATGATATCATATGTGCAATAATACAAATAATAAGTGATCAAATTTTAAACGAATATTTGATAGACAAAAAAATTGAATATACGTCTGGTTAAATTCTATTCATTTGCAAACTTAAACACTAAAAATATTTATTTAGTGATAAATGAATTACAAAATCAAATATGATCGAATAGCTTATCGAATTATTTGTTAATTATTTGATCCATTTCCGCCGAGGCCGGACAAGACCCACAAACGGCCCAACTAATCTCAAGCCACTTTCCCCAAAAGCCCATTTATAAGTACCAACGGCAACGATTGCTCTCCGATCGATCGCTTTCTTCTCCTCCCATCAAGTTATTAGTCTCAAGTCGTCCAACTCTCACACGCGAGAAGAAATGGAAATTGAAGGAGGAGATGAACTCGATCGCCATGGCGAAAAAACCCTAGCTTCAGCCCGCAGCCATTGCTGCAGAGAACTGCAGCTCCAAGAATTTGCAGACAAGTACGTCATCAGGTCCCTCGATCCGGACTTCCCCGATCTCGCCTTCTCCGTTGACCGCTCCGACGGCGCCCTCCAGCAGTTGACCGGTGAGTCCTTCATCCCAATCTCCGTGCTTTTTTTTATTTTGATTCAAAGATTAGACCTTTCTCTATGTTGATCTGCTTGAGTTTTGCACTTGAAGAATTTGATGGAGGTCTCGTATATTGATAAATAATATCAAATTGTGGATGCAGGAACGGTTGATTTTGGAAATCCCAACAAGGTGTCTACAATTTATGGAGTGGCTGGGATAATAAGATTAATTGCAGGTACTTTCATCAGATTATTGGTTACTTACTGCATATTGAACTTGAAAAATTCCTCAAGGACCCAAAATATGGGACCAATAGGGGGGACAAGTGAGGTGTCCCCCTCCTATGGAAATCCCAACAAGGTGTCTACAATTTATGGAGTGGCTGGGATAATAAGATTAATTGCAGGTACTTTCATCAGATTATTGGTTACTTACTGCATATTGAACTTGAAAAATTCCTCAAGGACCCAAAATATGGGACCAATAGGGGGGACAAGTGAGGTGTCCCCCTCCTATTGGATAATGAGTTGGCCATCATTATTTTGGGTCCCTGTAGCAAAGCTCATTGAACTTCTATATAATGGGTAATTGTCGGTGGAGTGTTTATGATCATGCAAAACTCCCAAATGCTCCTATATATTGCAAGTTATGCAACATTTTAGCTTCTGTTGATAGTATTGAGCATGTTTCTGCTTTTCTAATACACCAAAACCTCATAGACAGCTCTCATATGAGTGTCCGACCCTGAATATGTCCTCTCCTATAAATGGTATTTTGGGGGTAAGTTTCACAAGCATACCATGAACTTTCGGGGTTTTGCAGGAAGCCCATCTAAACATTTTAAATTAGGTGAGATATATGAATTTTCAAAATGCCAGAAAATTGCTTGCATTATTGGAAATTGTGACTACAGATGTTAATGTGAAGGGTAGAAGGTCTAAACTTTCCCTGAAAAATGGGAGGTGTTGGGAGGGTAGCATAGAAAATATATTAAGCACAAAGGGTCAAAATTGTTCAAAGCTTTGCACGTGACAACCTAAACTAGCTGTCTTCGGTCATGGTATTTACTATTTAGTGAAAAAAAGGCAATAGTAGTGTTCTCTGATTTATGAAGTTTAAGAGGGTTTTGTGTAAAGCTCCCAAAGTTCATGGTAATTTTGTGTTATTAACCCTATTTTTAATCTTGGGCACTCGTGGAAAATTTCTTAGAAAAATGGTCTGAATTGAGGGAGGGAGGGAGGGAGGGCAAACGGTCGGGTAGAACAAGTATGGGTCGATAGAATGAGTACGAGGTGCATTTGGCAATACGCTTTCATTATATCATTTTTGGATTCTTCAGAAAGCTTTTTTGTGTCTGTTTTATTTTTTTTGCTTGCATTTTAATCTGAACTATTTTATTTTATTGCAGGAACTTATGTACTGGTTATCACTTCTCTGAAGGAAATTGGCACTTATCTAGGTTACTCTGTTTACCATGCAAAGTCTATGAGATTTTTATCCTGCAATGAAGCTTTGAGATATTCAACATCACAGGAAGTATGATATTCTTCTGATCACTTAATTTCTCATTTAAGTTTAAAATCCACAACCAAAGAGGAGAATATTTATGCTTTCACTGCTATGTGGATTGCTTGTTAGTCCTTTATTTTAACTTGGATAATGCTTATGCAGAAAAAGGATGAGGCTTACTTCATGTCTCTTTTGAGAACTGTGGAATCGACAACTGGATTATATTATTCTTATTCAATGGACTTAACGCTAAAGTGAGCGTCCTCATTCAGTTGCATACTGGAATAGTTCATGAGTTGATTATTTTAAAGTTTAAAGTTGAAAGTAATTTAAAACTTCTAGTCATACTTTCATGTGTGTGCGCGGGTGTGTTGCGTGTGTGCATGTAGATGCAAGTAACATAGAAGCAACCAATTAGGCACCTCCCTAGGCTGTTCCCCACAACATTACCTTGGATCAAGCTTTGGCAACTATATACAAATGCAACAGCTTGTTCAATGAGTTAAAGATTTTGCGAACGTGTTTAAGGATGTGTATCATGATGAATGGTGTAGATCATTCCTATTGTGACCTGCCATGCAAAAAGACGAGGTCAACTATTCAGAACTATCTAAAAGATTACTTCAAGTACAAATTTCTCATGTATGCGTGCAAGAGTGTGCGTGTGTGTGTGCGTGCGCATGCATGTAACTTAGAATAAGTGAATAACAATCATTGTTTGTTTTCTTTGTAGCCTACAGAGGGCATGCAAATTGACTGAAGAGAGGTTGCAAAAACCTCTATGGAAACAGGTCTGCGAAAGTATATTTTGTTCAGTGCTGGTATTTGGCATCATGTTTATTTTGAATTAAGAAATATATTATCAATTTCTGTGCTTTGCATTTCCCTAATAGATAAAGATTATATTAAATTCACTAGAGCTTTGGAAACAAACTGAAGCAATGAAACTGCTAATCACACGAGTCTAGTCTTCCTCCTTATGTTTGAGGATGATGCTAATTTATTGAGAGTCCATCTGGTTTAAGAAGTGAAAGGCAAAGAAAAACATTTCATTGAAAAGAAATATTACAAGATATGTCTAGTTTACTGGGAGGAAATCTCTTTTTGCCGTTGTTTGCATTGCTGAAGAAGGAAAAGAAAAATACTAAAGATATGAATAATGGTCTGACTTCCTCTTTCATTATGAAGGTTCCTATATCCAGAAAATAAGAAGCCAGAAGATTTTTCATAGATCATGGAAAACATATGATACTACATGTTTTCTAGGACATAAACAGTATAATCATTTTTTTCCAAGGAAAAGAACTGATTTTTCCAGATTATCTTTTACACTAACATTGCAGTTGTTTGTCTTAATATCAGTTCTTTGGCTTGTTCGTGTAAGGAATATAGTAATACCATGATAGTCCCTTTATCCTTTATTGTAATGCCAAACTTTTTTCTATGCATGAAGAGCTTGAGTAATTTGTGAAATTGTGATGAGAATTATTTTTTAATTGCCTTTCCATTATTTAATTCCGCAAAATTTAATGCAATTCCTTATTGTATATTCTCCTTCGAGACTCATACACACGCACACGCACACACATATATCTATGAGAGAAATGGGTATGCTTGGTACCAAGCACAAATTTTGTGCTTGGTAGTGATGTATCATATTCTTTTCCACTCATTCCAATTCTCAACCACTCCCCAACCCATGTGAATGTGAGTTCCGATTTCAATGAGTGGAGGGGAATATGCCACCTCACTACCAAGCACAAAAACTTGTGTTCGGTACCAAGCATACCCATCTCTCTCTCTATATGTATATAGAGAGAAATCTTATGTAAACTTAAGTGGATAGGAGCTAGTCATCCATTAACTTTTTTATCCATTGAGGCTGCCTTGGGATCTGTGAAAGATATGAAGAGTCTTTTGAGATTTGTGCATCTCTTGATGGCACAATTCTAAAGACAAGATGAGTGGATAAAAAGTTTGGTGGACAATGCCTCATATCCACTTAAGTTGACATAAGCTCATGTCTCTCTTTCTCTCTCTCTCTCTTTATATATATATATATATATATATAATATTGATATACTTAAGTATATATAATATACTTAGTATATATTAGTAGATGAGAGAGAGAGAGAGAGAGAGCGCGCAAAGACTTGTGTCAACCTTTCAAGTGTGGATGAACATAAAAGTTTCCAGCTAAACTTTTAAGCCCATTCATTGGATTGTCTAGGGATGCGCCTTGTGGGATTGGATGATAGAAATTATTTTTTATATGTTAATGATAATGTGTATATATACTAATCGAGCAGGGACAACTTCGTGTCAACTTAAGTGTGGATGAACAAAAAAGTTGTTCACGCCGGCGTAGCAAGAGAGGTCGCAATCTTATTAGACCACTCATGTATTGCCTTAGTGGATTCATTGTAGGTTGATATGGAAAATATTTTTATATAAATTAAATGAGGTGCTAGAAAGTTTGGTGGACTATCAAGACTTAAGTTGATAGGAGTTCTTTGCTCTCTCTGCAGATCGAATCATCTTCCTCCCGATCTAGTATAATGAGTCAGGCGGTCGGTGGGTATTTCTTGACTGATATAATATTAATATACGTATAGTAGGTTCGCGTAGGTTACTAATACTATAAGTACTAGTGAGTATATGTGGAGAGAGAGATGGGGAAGCGGTCTTGGTACTAAGTTGCTTAAAACAACTTGGTAGTGATGTGGCCTAATCTTGCCCCTACATCACACCTCGAAGATAGAGCCTCAACCACCATTCACAAACTCCAATGTAGATGTAGGGACAAGATTAGGCCACATCATTACCAAGTTGCTTGAAGCAACTTGGTACCAAGTTTCTCCATTTCTCTCTCTCTCTATATATATAGATATATACACACGCACATCACATTTCAGATGGTTACTTGAGTTTAGTGAGTGAGTAATTATTTCCTGTCTGTCCACTTGTTTACCTAGAATTATGACAATCCCTCCCTTGCACTTTTCTTTGGTCAGATTAGGCACTAGCTTAGATCGCAGGATGCTAGGTTGTAGTCCAGAGGCAATCTTGTTTCTCTAGGCTACGTTGCTGACATGTTTGGGTTATAATGCTAAACTATATACTTTTGACATGTTCTTCACTTGACGTTTTTAATTTATGAGTTGTATATATTACCTTTTTTCTGAATGAATATTTTGAGAGGAAACACATCAACCTCATCTATTATCCAATTTGAGAAAGGAATTAAATGCAACCTGATTTGACTCATGACTTCGAGAACTAAGTCCATCTTACTCGCCTTATGCATCATTGAAATTTTCCTGTCTTACCATCGTGGATGGAGACTTATACAAGGTTTTGAATATCAGATATCGGGGAATATCGGATGCCCAAAATTCATATTGGATTGCGGATAACGGAGGAATACCGAGGATATCTACTAATTATCGGAGTGACATATCTGATGATGTGTATTTATAATATAATGTCCAAAAATGTAATCTAAACATACTTGATGAAATGTAAGAATACAAAAATGCAAATAATATTTGTTTAGGATCACTAATCTATGTTTTAGAGCAAATAATCGTCCAAATTGACATTGCTAAATTCAGCCAATTTTTTTAGGACCACATGTCTCTTGATATATTGGAAAAATCATGGTATATTACTCAAAAATTGCCAATCGGTATATTGCTTTGCTAGAAACCATCTAAAAGGACATTTCAGATAACATATCAGCTAAGATATCAGCCATGTCCGTGATATATCGCCCAATATTGTCAAAAAGCAGTAAAGGATATTAAGACCATATCGTGTGCAGAAAGGCTTATAAAAGGATATAGGGCCATATTGGGGATATTTAAAACAATGGACCTGTACCAATTTCCTAAATTTTGATTAGATTTGACATCTGATATGATGGGTCTTGTCTTCTTGTTTGAGTTAGTTAGACATGGGTATTCCTTAATTACCAGTGCGATTCTAGTTTATGACTAAAAATGTTATTTGACTTGAAGTTGAACTCTGAGTAGATAAATTTCATTTTCTTCACATGTGGCATTAAAATGTTTAATTGGCAAAAAAGAATCACATCTCTGCATTATACTTCCTTTTCTGAGTATGGTCCAGTTGTTGAACAACATTGTATCCTATGTTACCCGGGTACTTCTATATTGAAGCCGTACCCGTACCGGACACGTACCCGACACTTTCCCGTACCCAAACTTCATGGACACTTCTCGAATATATGCATGCATTTATTACAACATGTACTCAATTATACGATATATGTGTTAATTTAAAACACTTGTCAAATTTCCTGGACGTAGAGCTTACACTTCACATCCGTCTTTTGAAACTAATGAGATACGGGTCGGGTTCGTTTCAGTCCATACCCAAGTTCAAAACTATATAGTTAATGGGTCGTTTAGATCTCTAGTAAAAAAATGAGTAATTTACAATTCATGATAATTAATATGATAAAAGAAACTCAAAAATGTAATTGGAATTTTAATTCTAATGACACATGAAGCGGGAAAAAATTATCTCATGTACATTATTAATTCAATATGTATATGTAGCCGTGTCCCCGTACCCTACATTTTACAGTTTTGTCGTGTCCCTTACTCGTACCCGCACCCGTACCAGTACCCGTGCCTGTTTCCATGCAACTTAGATTGTACCAGACCTTAAGGCTTGAGAAAGCATTTGGAAAGTGGATTATGAAAAGTTTGAAGAATAAAAAACATTTAACATTATGCTTAGAGCGATCTTACAAATGGAATGGTTCCAAACTTTCATTTTAGAATTAGATGTCACTTTCTCACATCTGTTATAAACTTATCATCATTTCTTTTTTTCCCTTTTTGATTCTTCCTAATATTGAGGTATTGAAAAATTCATCTACTCATGCACGTTTCATTTGTTGCTGTTTACACGCACTCTCAGGCACATGCACGCCACACACACATACACAATTATGTACACTCAACTATGTGTACTCTTTTTACATGAAATAAACACACGCGCACACAAAGATGCACGTGCGTTCAGACATTTCTATATACTCTTGCATGACAGTTTACATGAAATAAACTTGCTTCGCTGAGTTTACATGAAATAAACTTGCTTCGCTGAATATTTTTGCGAATATTGCATGTAGATATCTCTCTTTTCTCTTACATCATCAAGAGAAAGATGGTAGAAACTAGATTAACTTTCTATTTTCACATTCTGGATGCGTAACAGAGAGTAACTTCGCAGAAAACATGACCTCTTTCGTGTAAACACGAGCACACATTCTCTCAAATATGGTTTTGTAGGATCTACCCCCATTGGGTCAATTGGCTCCTCAAAAATGTTCGATGAGCAGTAGCATCATAGGGTGGAGACGGATGACTTGTTGGCATTTCTGTCTTATAATTATGAAAACAAAATTTTTTCCCACTTGTGATGTGCTTTTATTGAAAATCTGTCTTGTTTATGTAATGAGCTCATTTAAATTGTCAGATTGTTACACATGTTTTTCAATGTTTTATTCTTCTCCCAGGCTGACCCCCGCTTTGTTTGGAACCGGAGCTTGTTGGAGGAGCTTATTGAGGCAAAGGTTATTTTCGTCTTGTTTGCTTCAGATGTTTTTGATTGATGTAAACTGGACGCTTTAATATCATTAATATTAATCTTGGCCTTCTTGTTGATGCAGCTTGATGCTTTTGTGCTTCCTATGATACAAGGAAATATCCTCAGTTGGTCTATAAATTTCTGAAATAATGTTAATTTTCCGTATTTTTTTATTTGTGTATCTGTAGATTATGCATTGGTTTGCACTTTAAGTGTGTTAATGAATTTGCAGGATGCATTCAGGTACAGTAATTTTTTGGTTGCAAAATTTGTGTTGGTTCTCAAAGATGTCTTCACATGGCTTAACAATGGCACCTTATGGTTTAGCTTATTTTAGGATAATTTTTTTTGCTGGATTCCTTAACAGAAGCCTACGCTTTCAGACTGTACAATTCACCATTAAAAATTCACCTGCCAAATTGACATTGATCTCACGCAGGTGTAATCGGCGTTTAGGTAATATAATTTCATGTAGTTTATCTATTTTTTGTGATGCAACTAAAGCAATTAAAACTATTTCAGCAACCGGGTTAGAACAATAATAAATGTTAGAACTGTTTTAATGTCAAATAATTCAGGAACAAGAATGTGGAGAAGAGGAGCTAATCTTGAAGGCGCTACAGCTAATTTCATAGAAACGGAACAATTATTTGAGTTTGAAAAATTTACGTCCTCATTTTTACAGGTGACTATTTCATATAATGGAATATTCTGATATGGAAATGATACTCATCACATTTTCTTGTCTTCATTTAAGAGGTTTGTTTCTGATAAATCTATAGATATATGACATTATATGATTATCATTTGGCTAATTATTTGGTCAAGAGCAACCTAGTGAAAGGTTGTTCTTGTGAATCCAGCATATATCCAATGAGTTTTACCAAATTACGGCAGCAGGCTGAAACATGTTTTCTATATTTGAAAATTAAAGTATAATCTCGTACATAAAGCCTTTCTTCTTCATCTAATAACATTGGGAAAGAAAATGTCATTGCATTTGGCGCTATGACTTATACTGTTCCTTAATGGCTCCATTAATTATAATCTCATCTCTTTTCCTATTTGGCACTATAGTAGTCTCCATTGCTCATGGATGCAAAACAAGGATCTATAAAATTGGTGCTGAATAGGAGGGAGCAAAGAATAAGGAAATGTTTTGATTTTTCTAAAAAAACTAAATAGAAAATATTTCGACAAGTAGTTGGAGAAAATTGTAATTTTTTTGTCTAGTGGATATCATGAGTTTTATTTGTTTTACTGTTTCCTTACCTGTCTCATCCTTTTGATGAATTCCATGACTCAACAACAACATGCGAATTCCTTATCATACTAAATTGTACGTGGAAGAAATTTGGGCATAATTGGTGCAATTTTTTATTAACTAGAGAAAAGAAGACACTCTCATACACAGGGGGACTCTCTTGGGTTTATATCTTGTATGAAATGGCTTGGATTATAATTCCAAGTGTTGAAATTTCTAATACATTGATGTACTCAAGCATTGTTTTATATACATACTGGCATATGTTCCTTCAATTGTTTAAGTATCTCATCCAATTTTTTAGATTCGAGGTTCCATTCCTCTTTTGTGGGAGCAGATTGTGGATCTGAGTTACAAACCACGACTTAATATAATAAACCATGAAGAAACGGTAAGAATATTTTAAATGCCAGAAAAGAATTAGTTCTTTACGATGTTTTCTATAAACTAATATTATATCTAATTGTTGTAGCCGAAGGTTGTCGAACGCCATTTTCATGATCTCTTGCAAAGATATGGAGAGACAGTTGTGCTTGACCTGACTGATAACGTAAGTTTTCTATTTATGTGCACACAAATACACACACAAATGCATACATTCACTCATTCTGCCATGTAAATGCATTCTCATATTTCCTAGATACAACATAGACATTAAATAGTGACTTCATTTGATAACCGGGATGTACAATGTTCTGAATTTCATTGCTCAAATTTCATTACCAATAACTCCCAATTCACATGCTTTGAAAATTGATTTTGTTTTGTTTACTCTAAAGTTATCGATAACAATATTGGTCTTTGATGATAACAACTCATCTCCACTTCAGTTTCATGCTTTGTCCTGAGATATTGAAAATCTATTTCGGCTGTTTACTTGCATCTATATTATTAATCAATGTTGATCAAATGTTAATGTTCTCTAGGTTAAAAAATTAGGTAATTATACCTGTCACCATTAAAAGATTAAAACTAGGAAATTCCTTATAAGATTTCTCACTTGATGCTACGAACACTAAGTGCATTCTTATTCTCAGCCTAAAACCCTCTATCAGTTACATATTTCTCTTGTATCTTAGCAAAGATGAAGACTAAAAAATTTCTTAATCTCTTTCTAATTTAATAAGGCTAAGAAACTTATGAAATCATTTTGATCAAGCTAGTGCAAGAATGACCCTGTTGATTATTTTTCCAAGTCTTCTTCTTTTGCATCGCCTCATTTGTCTCTTTACATTACTTAACTGAACATTCTCCATTTTCCAACTTCGACAGTTTAGTTTTGATCCTTCCAAATGCAATTTCCTATAAAGCATGTATCCCCTTTCCCCTTTTTTTTGGAGTATGTTGAAGTTCAGAAGAGTTTTAGGCTTCCTTGCCTATATGAGAACCTTTCAATCTATGTCTGGGAGATCACAAAGTATAGATGAGCTTGTTAAAATAACTAAAAAATTTGGCACTGAATAGTTACCCAAGATAAAGCTTTGCTTGAAGGCAAATAGGAGAATTGGTAGGGAGAGGTATCAGATTGATTTTGAAGGTAAGAAAGAAGAATATTTAGATATTGATTCTGAGGAGAAATTTGGGAGGACGGATACATAATAATAATCTGGTTTAACTTGCAGGAAGTGTTTTCTTGTTTTGACTTTTTCAAAAGATTCAGTATGGTCCGTAGATCCTAATATTTCTACTTATGGATTGCCATGAAAATTTTAAAGAGATGAGTAATCGAGACCATATAGCAATAATGAAGTTCCAATATTGGGAGGATCTTCTTTATGTGTATGTGGCGAGGGAAGAAGAGAAATGAAGCTTGTTTGAATCGTATTGTGCACAAGTTTTGTTTTCTATAATAATAATAAATAAATAAAAACACAAAACACAATGATGCATGGGACAAGAACAAATATATTCTTGCATACCCAAGTAAGCTTTCTCTTGTATCATCATCATTCTAAATTGAGATGTATCATATTGTCACAGCATGGTGATGAAGGTCAGCTAAGTCGTGCCTTTGCTACTGAGGTGGAGAAGCTTCCACATGTAAGGTATCATCATTATTTATTTACAAAAGATGAACTTATTTGGGACGATCAATTCATATATAACTTTTAGCACTATGTACGCTTTTCCTTTAATTGTAAGTACCTTTGTAAGGGTTGCACATCATCACTGTATGGTGAGAGCTCGGCCAGAGTTCTGTAGTGTAGTACGAGAGGCGTATAACCATCAGAAAAATATAAGAGTTGCTCACATTAAGTTGACCTCCTATGGAACTCTATAATCCATGGCATGCATGACTTGATCCTAACCTAACATGAAAATAGAATGCATGTTTTCCTTTGTTTTTGGCTCGGAATAGATTTAACCCTTGATAAGTTGTATATATTATATTAAATAGATAACAATGAGTAAGCGACCTTGACTTATACGATCGGAATTAGGATTTTGTTTATAAATTATCACATAGACTCATATGGTCCGACCTTACCCGAACACCACACATAACAGGAGCATCGTACATTAGCCCTTTATTTTAAACCATATTTAACCAAAATATAAGAATAGGCAGTTAGATTTTTTATACTTGGAAGTTATAATGTTCCCAAACTTCAAGCAATTTGGAACCATGTCCTGTCTAATGATCTTTTACCCAAAAGCACAGCCTCTATCTTCTCCTTTGATCTTGCCTCTCACTGCCCTTCCTTATCTTTTGTTATTTCCCACCATTTCACTAGCATATTTTGTCATATTCAGGATCTTTTGGTGAAGGAAGTATATCACTGAGGTATCCACTCTATTCTACTTTTTTAACTACTTATCGGTCTTCCTTATCGAAAGTGCTTATCCATCATCAGTGCATTCATAGTTATTCAACACGGTTGAATACCTTCAACCTACTGCTATGGTCTATGCCTACTGTTGCCTTCAAACTTGTTGCACTTCAAAACTACTTTTGTCTTCCATCAGCATCCATTTCTCAGTGCAGCTGTAGCCTGTAAAGGTTAAAGATGTCAAACAATTAAAATGTATAATCTCGCTTCGCCTTAGTTCACATGTCCTGGCCGCATATGATTGTCCACATGAAAAGCTTACTCTTTAATCAAATGAATAAAAAAAGTGTACAAAGTGGCTAACTATTTATACTGAAGATCCCCAAGAGAATTTATGGATAGGCCATCTAGATATTTTTGGAGGTTGTGATTCTCTTGTTCTGGGTTGTTCCTATTTAAATTAGTCCCTTATTCTCATCACATGCAGTGTATTCTTTGTATAAGACTAGATTGTTGCTGCTGCTTGTTTATTACACTTAGATAAATCATATTGACTGTGAAATTGTTGATATCTGAATTACCAACATCTTGCTTGTAGGGATACTTACCAGTAAATTAGTGGGTGACTGACACAACTTTGTTCTAACATAGTGGCTCACATGATTGGTTGACAGATACGTATCATTTGACTTCCATCACATCTGTGGCAAAGGGAATTTTGATAATCTACAACTTCTTTACGAGCAAATATCTGAAACTGTTGAAAATCAAGGGTAATCAAATGAAGAATCATTTATGACTGTTGTACATGTATGCTTCAGCAGCTTTTATCATGTTTTATTGTATTCAACTATAATAGTTGCAAGTGAAATCTTCTTGATTGATTTTGTGCCAGCTGAGCAGATATTTTCTTACCAATGATGTCGGGAACATCGTATTGGAACAAAATGGAATTATTAGGTCTAATTGCATCGACTGTCTGGATCGGACAAATGTTACACAGGTTTGTTCCTTCACAATGTTCACGTTATTAGAAAAGACACCTTTGTTTTATTCTTGAATTCACTTTCTATAAGTTTCCCCACTTGTCAGGACATAAAACATATAGTCTTATGTTTTGATTGCTTGCTTTATTTCTTTATGAAGAGAATATATTAACAGATTGTGAATTTCTAAAGATTTATTTTAGAATTTCACTCAAAAAAAATTGTTTCTCAGTGTCTCTTCTTGCTTGTATCTTTATCTCCCTGTTATCCCATCTATCCTTCTTCTTTCAACTTACCTTTTGATTGCTTGATTTATTTCTTAGGAAATGTGTTTTGGCTGAATTTTCACAATTTTTAGAAATTCATAATCTGCTAACGCATAATTTTTTTCGTCATGGTCTCTTCGTTGATACCCCCCCTTCACATTATCCTCATTTATACCCCCTTCACATTATCCCATCTTACCATCCGAGCTTCACTCTTCCTAGTCTATGGAATTTGGAGCAACATTTGTTAGTTGTACAAATTTTAACTGCATGACCTAGGTCTAGTTATCCCCTCCTGGCAGAGAAGGTCTATATGGGGTTCTCTCTTGATGGATGCCTTTCTTGAGGAATGTAACACTTGCCTTTCTCGGGAATATAACACGATCTCATGGGGGGATTACATAAAGTTTACTGGTGATTGTCGAAACATGGTCAATTTTTATGGATTATATAAAGCTCACAAGCGATTGTGGAATCATGGGTAATCTTTATGGAGCTTTCTCAACTTCAAGCCATGTTTCATAGAAAGCCCGCTTAAACCTAAAAGCCCACCAGCCTACCATTGATGATGCTGATATTATATAAACATTTTTTTAGATGACCTCGGCATCCAAAAGATAATGAATCTTCATGACAACAAATTTAAATATATTATTGATTTATCATGTTTCATTTCCCAGTGAACTTCTTTCAGAAATTTTAAATAATATATTATCTCTCTGTTCTATTTCTTGCTTTCTTAGAGTTATCTGGCTTGGAAATCATTAAATTCTCAAGTACAGAAAATGGGGGCATTTTCCTCAATCGATTGCATATCTATGCATCCTGACATTTATGAAAGATTTAAAATATGTAAGATTTTCTTCTCAAAGCTTATTAGCGTCATTAACAAAAAAAAGATGTTGGATTATCCAAATATGAGATGCTGTTGTTTATATATTCCAGTATGGGCTGAACATGGAGATGAAATAAGCTTAGAGTATGCTGGTACTCATGCTCTGAAAGGTGATCTAGTGAGGTACTTATGAGGCATTTTTAAGATAACTTTTATGAGAGAAAATACCCGGTTGGTATTCATACTGCTAAATAATTTCATGCCTGCACACTGCTCAGATATGGGAGGCAGACTGTATCAGGGTTGATAAAGGATGGGATGACTGCTCTTTCACGATATTATATGAACAACTTTCAAGATGGGATTCGGCAAGTATGTCACTTTATGTTGCCTTTATTTTGGTTGATTCTGGCTATTTTACATCTTGCTGATTTTACGGTGATGTGACCAACTCTAGTGATAAAATGCTTTCAGGATGCATTAGATCTCATTAGTGGTCATTATAGCATCAGAAGAGATGGACCTTCTCCTTTCCAGCTGAATGGATTTGAAACGTTTTCAGTAAGTGATATATGTGACCCTTTGCGGCATTTTTTTTCTTTCTAATGTGTGATTCATTTTCTTCATAAATCATACGTGCTATCTTCTGCTTGGACACACTTCTGACATTCAGTTTTATTGGGAAAATATCTTGCAGTATCTTCCAGTAGCCTCAGTGCTAGTAGTTGGAAGTCTCACTGTGACAACATTGACATTGAATCAAGGTATTCTTCTATTTTGAAGGAAACTGGATAAATTTCATAAAACTATAATGATTCTCGGGGTGTTGTGCAAAACTACCATAAACTATTTTCATTAGAGAAAACTACCAGGACTTTCTAAAAACTGCAGAAAGATACCGAAACTTGTTAACAGATTTAGCGTATTGGAGAAGAAGTCTGAATTACACATCTACCTAACCTAACCTAAAAGAAGGTAAAATTGTCCGAAACATATCACATGCAAAGCATGTCTAACTTTCCTTAATTAATAACAGCATTATACTGAAGTGAAAAAAGAGTTCATGGTAGTTTTCTCTAACAAAGCACTATGGTATTTTAATCTCTGTAGTTTTGTGAAATTTACTCAGGAAAAAAAACGTACTTGATTGCGGTCAGTATACTTTTGCTTGTTACCAAATTACCACTGCTAATGCTGTGTTACTTTCTTACATTTTATCAATAGCGAGCCGCAACGCACAACATTTTGTTTCTTCAGTACTCTGGGCTGGTTTGGCTGCTGGCGTAATGGCCGTCATAAAAGCTAATGGGAAGCAGTTCTGCTCCAGGCCACGCTTGTGTGGCCTTTTGTAATTTATGGTGTTTGCATATTATTAATCCATGTTTGTTCTCAAAATAAATAATTAGTTTGTAGATATCCCTAGGGGCTGAAAACTGTCATGTCTTTTACTCAGCTTTGGCCGGTGACTTATCGTATCATCTCCTTGTATCTATAAAGCCAAACTACTTTTGAACTTCATCGAGGAATGAAAGCGTGAGTTCCTTTATTGTGAATTCTTATTGAATTTATGAGTCATCAAGGACCTCACATTTCTGTTTCTTGTAGTATTAAAGTAGGTCGTGATTTGTAGTTTATAACTACTCATCAATTTATTCTCTTTCAAAGT
>NC_033798.1:13028171-13031185 GCF_001876935.1 Asparagus officinalis
TCCCTTGTATATATATATGCGTGCATATGAAATAAACTGTAATGCAATGTGAGGCTAGGAGATTCTGTGAGAAACTACTAATATTTATTTATTGATCGAAGAGAAACTACTGATAGTTAAGATATTGTTTGGTGGCTATAATTGAGAAGTTAAGCAGATTAACTTATCAAATGCAAAAAGTACACATATAATACACACAATTGGCCTCCTCATTGTGTGTATAACTCCAATTGTGTCTCTCACCTTTCTTCTATAACTCCAATTGCCCTCCTCATTTTGGCAGGCCTCAACCCTCCAACCCTTCCCCCTTCCACCTATCAGATAATGATTTAAATTCTTAATCTCCTCATTAAAAAATCTCCGAAACTCCTCCGCCCTATTCCTTTCAGAGTATTTAGTGGTCTATATGTATTAAGGGGTTGTTTGTAGTATTCAGGTTTCTCAGGGATTGTTCACAATTTTCAAATGTAGGGAGTTGTTTGCAACTTTATATATATATATATATTTTTCAGTTTTGTTAAAGGGGGCTAATTTGTATTTTTCAAATCATTAGGGTTGTTTTGTAATTTTAGATTTTCTGAAGGCAATTTGCAATGTTTGGATTCTTAAGGACATTCTTTTGTAGTTATCATATTTTAAAGGGGTCTACTTTAAACTTTAATTTTTTTTCAAAGATTGTTTGTAATTATTAGATTTTATAGGTGGTTGTTTGTAATTTTCAAATCTGAAGGGTCTTTTTGTAATTCCAGATTTTTCAAAGACTTCTTGTAATTTTTTGTTTTACAATTTTTTTTTGATAATTTATATATTTAGGATTTTTTGTGTACTTTTTCATTTATGAGGGGTACGTTTTTAGTTTCTTATTTCAATTTCAATATGCTTGTTCAATTTCTCAAATTTCTTAGTTAATTAATGGTTTCCAATTTTCAGATTTTCAGCGGCCCTATATAATTTTTTAATTTTTAGGGCCTTCGCATAATTTTAAGAATTTTTGTAGAGCAAAGAATCCTCTTTTCTCTTACCATTATTTAATCCGAGGGTATTTTTATCCATATAAAATTATGGTGTAACACAATTATGGCGGTTAGTGCAGAAAACAAAAACTTTTTTGAGGTATTCTAAAATTCCAAAGTTATTGGAGGTTTAATGTGAGTTTTAAGTTCTTTGGGGATTTACTGCAAACTTATTGAAATTTTAATGTAATTTACCCCCAAAAAAATGTGAAGATATAAACGATGGATAGGCTTTACAATGCGTGAATGTTTTTGTAAGAAGTGGTGTTTTGATAATATGAAACATGACATCATTATTACTATTATTTTGAGAATATGAAACATGACATTATTATTATTGTTGTTGTTGTTGTTGTTGTTGTTTTTAAGGTAGTTCACCAATTCTTTTTATATAAAAACAAAAGAGGAATAATCAGTTCTAGTTAATTAAGAAAATATATATTACTTATTGTAAAATTTTGTTTAATAAAAAATCTAAAATTAAACAATAGGGTATGTGATGATACTTGAACTTCTATAGATAGAGATTTAGTTGGAAAAGAATATGTGTTTAAATACTTATCTTTTCTTAAAATATTCTTAGAATCAATTAGAATTTTAAACTAATTGAAAAAGTAAGTACTTATTCATAAATTTCAACTAATTGCCGTATGGTAATTTATGGTAAACTAGCAAACACATGGCGACTTTACGTTAACTGTTGTAAATATAAATACAATGAATGTGGACATTACTAGAAGAAGTCTCTTCACCTACTTGTGACTTTTAGTATTCCCTTCCACATCTATATAATGTAATCCATGGAAGACAAAATGTATGTAGAAATGAGGATGAATAAAATGAGATGATCACTTTCTCCCTATCTCTTCTCTTCTCTATTTATTTACTCTTACATTTCATGTTCGATTCTTACTTATGATATGCGATGTATGTAGATATAACAACAGGATTACAACATTAACAACCAATTTTTCTTTATATATGTACAATGAAGGAGGTATAGTATAATTTGTCTATCTTTTTTTTCCCTTTAATTTATCATTTTGTACATATTGCCTAAAGTTGTTTAGGGTCCTACCTATAAAGTTGTTTAGTAAGTAAAAAAAAAAAATCATTCGACATATAAGAACTCCACATTTATTAATATATATCTGACCCAAATTAGACCTCAAGTTCATTAATATGTTTTAAAAAACAACCCCCTAATTCACACCTCAAGTCTGTTGAGTTATTATAAATAAGACCTCCATTTTGAAAACATATGAATGTCTTTGGGTCTAATTTAAAAGTATAAATAAATATTGTGGGTTTCTGACAGGATAAATGAAGATTTCAGGGTCTAATTGGCAAAATGATTATTGGGAGATTGTTGAGAGGCCGAAAGAGATTCTGGACAAGCTTATGGTTGACAAGAAAAACTTACATGGTGAAATACAAGAGATGAGAGAGATGATGAAAGAAATAGAGAATGAAAGCTTGTAGTTGGCATTTGAGAACAAGAAGCTAAAGAATGAAAATGTGAAAATTGAAGTCGAAGATGCAAAACATGAGAAGGGGACTTCCCTGTATTAATTTGGCTATGATTGTAATTTTTTCAGTTTTTGTAACTTTGATCTTTGTTGATGAGAAACCAAGGTTTATAGTTTTGGACAATTAGAGAGCAATTACTTACCTGTAATGTGATGAGAATGTATTTGCAGAAGTTACGTGTATGCGGATTTGTATGTAATGAAAGTTAATGAAAATAATGTGTGCATTAAAATCAGCACATGTATTATTTGCGCATTTAGATGATTTGTGAACTATATTGTGATTTGAATACATTGTGCTCGATCAACAAAAATTATGTACCGAGACTTCTCGTTGTACGAACAGAATATGTGCACATAAGCATTACGATTATGTGCAAATAATATATATATTTATGCGCACGCAAGCACTATAATTATGTGCCTCTTGCTTGTGCATTTCCTTAAATATAGCATTCAACCAACATACTTA
>NC_033798.1:13031554-13040069 GCF_001876935.1 Asparagus officinalis
GAGGGAGAGAGATGTGTGTGTGTCAAAACGTATTGAACATATCATATATCGGACAACCAACATATATACAACAAAAAACCACTATTTTCATCATTAACACATCATAATGAGCTTAAAACACAATCTGAGTACAATTTGTGCAAACTTAAACATTCAAGTACACATAAAGCTCACAAAAATCAGTGATCACGACTCAAGTTCACAAAAATCAATGAGCTTGAGAACATGAACAATATTACACCAAAAGCTAGTCATCTTAACAGTCTTCTCCGTTGCTTTGCCCTTTGGATCTATTGCCCACTTGCTTTCCACCCATTTTTCTAAGCAAAACATCATCCTTAGATTATTTTTCTGCTTATGGATGTTTGGCCAAATCAAAAATGAAGTGGCAAACCGCGCCGCTACTGGTCTAAGCAGCTCTTTGATTTGATCTCTTGTCAACCTCAAAACCCAACCACGTGAATGAATGAAACCCGTCAACTCCATAGCACTGCTCAAGGACATCTTCATGAATTGTAGTTTTCAGATATCCTTAAGTATGAGGTTGAAAAAATGAGCAGGACACGGTGTCCAATACATATGAGGATATTCATCCATCAAGAATTTACCTATAAGCAATAAACAAATATCTCACTAGGATCAATCATTCAATTTCATAAAAACTACTACCGGCTAGTTTGAGACTAGCATGATTGTCCGTAATTGTTCGCGGGAAAATTCGTTGCTTTCTTCATTAATGATTCCATTGTACACTCTTGTAATAGTTTATCGATTACAAAGATCCGGTCTTTTTATAAGATCCGGTTACAACGAAAATCAAATAAAAATAAACAAAGATTACAACTTTTCTCCTTTTGTGTCGAACGAATCGCGAGCTCCTGTTTTGCGGTCGCTCGCTTTGTGGGTTCTTTGCCTGCGCCGGGGTTGTTTGCCGTGGACCACCGCGAGATCTAGATCCGGTCGGATCTACGCAGTACAACGGATATTATTTCACCAAGGAAATAATAGCCGGGGAGGATTGTTTCACCAAGGAAACAATCGTCCAAGTCTCGGGATCTAAGACCAAGCTTAGATCCGGAGTGTAGCCTGCGTAGATCTGAGATCCGGTCCTCTCGAACACCTGCCTTATTTGACGTTGATGATCGCCGAGCACCAGATCTGGATGAGCAAGTCCTTGATGTCCCAAATCTTGAATCTTGTTAAGTTCTGAGTCTCCAATCCAGCAGGGCTTCACCTCTCCAAATTTTCCAACCCTTTGAAATGAAGAACCCCTTGGCCTATTTATAGGCTCTCGTTACTGTGCCCGTGCCCGTGTGCACGTGTGGCCAGCTCAAGGTGGCCGGCCACCTCAAGGTGGCTCGGCTCATGCCGAGCCACCCTGAGGTGGCTCGGCCACCCCAGGGGGTGGCTCGGCCTTGGCCGAGCCACCCTGGGGTGGCTCGGCCACCGAGCCACCTCAGGGTGGCTCGCCACCCCAAGGTGGCTCGGCCACCGAGCCACCTAGGTGGCTCGGCCGAGCCACCACTTGGTGGCTCGGCCACCGAGCCACCTTGGTGGCTCGGTGAGCCGCCTCGGTGACTTGGTTTCCGAGCCCCTCCGGGTGTTTGGTTTTCTGCTGTTTTCCACCTTTGGGTTCTGTCCGTGATTCGGTTGATCCAGACTCTGATTTGATTTCTGATTTGGCAGTAAGTCGGATTCCTGATTTGGCAGTAAATCCACTTCTGAGTTCGAGTCCGAAACCGATCTTGATTCGATCGTGGTTCGTCCGAGTATGCTCTTGGTTGGATGACTCGTTGACTCTTCGAACACTTGGCTTGATCCCGCACGCGAATGGACGTATTCCGTTGCTTGCGTGCGATTAGTCAATCTCGTTGCCTCGTTGGTTTGTCGGTTTGTGCCGAGCTGAGCTAAGGGACCTATAAGCAATTTTATATGCCTACAGATACCCCCTCCAAAGTATTTCAGTCTCGTTCTTTTATAGAAGAGTCTGGAATACTTTGGATATGCTTGTCCCAACCTTCAGTCGGTGTAATGGGATCTTGGAATGACTTCCGTTCTTGATTCCTTCAATTCTCCAGGCTATTCGGTGCTTTGTCGAATGTCTGAAAGAGTTTCGGTGCTGCATTTATTGTCTGACCGTTGTCGGAATTTTGAACTTTGAAGTCGGTTCCTGATTTAGCTGACCATCGATTGTTGGCGTCGAGTCTTTATCTGCAACGCGTTGTCCGGCGTCTTATTGTTTGAGTTATCCTTAAGAATATTTATAGAAAACATTCTCCAGGAACTTCTCAAAAAATTAGGGAACAGTTTATACTCATATACCTTATTGGAGTATTTAAGAAGCAGTTTATACTCGTATACTTTTCGGAGTAAGGAGCAGTTTATACTCGTATACTTTTCGGAGTGAGATTTTTTCATTGCAACGCATTGATAGGCGTTGACCTAGGGTTACGCGTTGACCGGCGTTGACCCTAGGGTTTCGAACGTCGTACGTTGAATTTTTGCTCGCAACGCGTTGACTGGCGTTGACCTAGGGTTACGCGTTGACCGGCGTTAACCCTAGGGTTTCGAATTTTTGCTCGCAACGCGTTGACTGGCGTTGACCTAGGGTTACGCGTTGACCGGCGTTAACCCTAGGGTTTCGAATGTCGTACGTTGAATTTTTGCTCGCAACGCGTTGACTGGCGTTGACCTAAGGTTACGCGTTGTCTGGCGTAGACCTTAGGGTTTTGAACGTCGTATGTTGCTCAGGTCACGAGACCAACTAAAGAAGCTGATGCGTCAGTGACTCTCGTATTTATAGGATTTTTGGCAAACCCTCAGCCATTAACGGGTTTGATGAGCCTTTACCGACTACCGTTTGAGTCGGGCTAGCATGCGGATTGTTCAAGTCCGTTCCGCATGTGACGTTAAGCTAAAAGAGTTAACCCTTTTAGTGCTACGATATTGAATACGTAGACTTCGTCTTTCTCCTGTGAAAAGACTAAACAGCAACGTGTATCAGACGTTGACTTAGGATTTTTGGCAAATCCTCAGCCTTCAACGGATTTGACATACTTTTACCGATTACCGTTTGAATCGGGCTTACATGCGGATTGTCTTAAGTCCGTTCCGCATGTGACGTTGTGCTAAAGGAATGAACTCCCTTAGACTTGATGCTACGACTTCGAATACGTAGACTTCGTCTTTCTCACGGGAATAGACTACCCGGCGACGCGTGTTAGGCGTTGACTTTAGGATTTTTGGCTAACCCCAAGCCTTTAACGGATTTGATTAGCCTTTACCGACTACCGTTTGAGTCGGGCTAGCATGCGGATTGTCTAAATCCGTTCCGCACGTGACGTTGTGCTAAGAGAGTTAACGCTCTTAGTGCTACGATATTGAATACGTAGACTTCGTCTTTCTCACGGGAATAGACTACCCGGCGACGCGTGTTAGGCGTTGACTTTAGGATTTTCGGCTAACCCCCAGCCTTTAACGGATTTGATTAGCCTTTACCGACTACCGTTTGAGTCGGGCTAGTATGCGGATTGTTTAAGTCCGCTCCCATGTAACGTTTTAAGCTAAAAGAGTTAACCCTTTTAGTGCTACGATATTGAATACGTAGACTTCGTCTTTCTCACGGGAATAGACTACCCGGCAACGCGTGTTAGGCGTTGACTTATCCCTACTCAGGCTTCGGGATAAAATTCCCCGTGCATCGAGTGCCCGGATTTGACAATCGTGTCTTTTCTAAAAGCAAAGACAGATTGAGAAACGGGAGAGGAAGAATTTTATATTCTATCTCCCGGTGCTGAAGAGGAAGAATTTTATATTCTATCTTCGGCCGGAAAGGAGACTTGGGGTGGGATCTCCACCCCCAGAATCCAGAATGGTGAAACTAGGAGTGGGATCTCCACTCCGAGAATCGAAAAGATTCGGATAACCCTAACTGTCGGAAGGTTTGATTACTCGATTTGAAAGTGGACCTCTCGTTCATTGGAGGAATCGAGAGGGGATTTTGGCTTTGGCCCTAACTTTTACAGGTTTGACCAGAAAACACAGAAAGTGGAATACGGGTAGCAAAGAAAGTGCCAACTCGTGTCATCACTCAAAGGGAGATTTTAACGCTAGGCGTTTAGGACCTAGCATGTTAAATCTGAGAAATGCCAATGACTGGCAGATGGAAATGTTGGTGGGTCCACTGTCGTTTGATTTGATCAGCGGGTGGTTTGGTGAGGAAAGATTAACCTATCAGAAGATTGGATCTCCTCTTACAAAAATAACTCATAAGAGTTAGAGAATAAGAAGAGACATTCTGACCTTCAGAGTTCGAACGTGAATTTTTTTTTTATTCACCAATTCCACAATGATTGGGTTATCCCTAAGAATACCCATGTGGTATTCTTCCGGGAACTTCCCGATGCATTGGATTATCCACCCCCAGCTTCTCTCTTGGAACTGGGTTTGATTTTGTTGTCCGACCGGGTTATCCTTAAGAATATTAGCGTAATATCCTCCAGGAACTTCCCGTCAATGGTAGGAAATAGTTTAGACTCATATACCTATTGGAGTATCAGGGAGCAGTTTAACCTCTTATACCGGTAGGAGGAATGAGAAACAGTTTATACTCGTATACTCTTTGGAGTCGTAAGAAGCAGTTTATACTCTTATACTTATCGGAGTGTTGAGAAGCAGTTTATACTCGTATACTCGTCGGAGTTTGAGAAGCAGTTTATACTCGTATACTCGTCGGAGTCGTAAGAAGCAGTTTATACTCTTATACTTATCGGAGTATTGAGAAACAGTTTATACTCTTGTACTCTTTGGAGTATTGAGAAACAGTTTATACTCTTGTACTCTTTGGAGTGTAGCCGTTTTCAATTGGCTTACCCTAGCGTTATAACGCCAGCTTCAACCAAGGTCTGGATGCTATTCTTTGATTTTGTTGTTCTCGAGAAGGGTCTCGAAGATAGCTGGAATGTCTTCGTCTTTGAACGAGTACTCGTTTTGGAGCTCCTCGTCTGAATTCTCCTGTTGTTCCCAGGACTGCTGTTGTGACGTTTGATTATCGTCAATAACAGCTGTAGGTGCGTCCCCTTCCTCATGAGGTACGAGATCCGAATCCAGAGGGTTAACCATTGGTTGGTTTCTTTCGACCTTCCGCCTTCTGATGAAGCGTTCAGCTTGTTCTCCTCGAGCCTTCAACTCTTTCCAGGTATTGAGCGGCTCTATTCCCATCACGTCCAAGATGTTAATGGACAAGTTGTTCTGACAAGTCTGCAAGAGGAATTCCTCCGTGACGGGATCCCTGCAGTTCATTGCCTGATTGCGGAAGCGTTTGATGAAGGTATCCACCGACTCTCCGCCTTTTTGTTTCTCGTCGAAGAGTGTCCTGATCGACACCTCGGTGTCATCATCGAAGAAATGGGCGAGAAACATGCCTTCCAAGTCCTCCCAGCTGTTGATGCTTCCGGGCTTGAGACGGCGGTACCAATCGAAGGCAGGCCCGCGAAGGGTGCCAACGAATGACCGAACCATCAAGGGTCCGTTGCCAGAGATCACCCCCAAGTGGGACTTGAAGTAGATCAGATGTTGAGTGGGCGAGCCCTTTCCGTTGAACGGCGTGAAGTTGATCAGGTTGAACTTCGCCGGATACGGGATCGAATCCCACTTTCTCGGGTAAGGACACGGAATGCCGGTCCTCTTCACCTCCCGAACAGACATCAGGGCTTCGATTTTTCTTTCGAGCTCCTTTATCTTTTCGGCCTCACCCATATCCTGTTTTGGATAAGTTTCGAGAGGAATCATACGGCCACCCCCAGTGTTGTCACTACTGGTGGGTCCACCCCCAGCGCTATCATCACTGGTGGGTCCACCCCCAGCGCTGTTAATTTTAGTGGGGCCACCCCCAGTATTCTTGGGTGGTGCGTTGGCCATGACGATTTCGACCACCTCCGGCTCGCTGTTGACTGCAGCGTTCTGGGTGCGACGGTCGGACTCAACTAGCTGGTTCGACAAAGCTCGGATCCGTTGATCGTGCATTTGTCTCATTTCTCGCATAGCCATTTCCATTTCGAACTTGAAGATTTCCTTCTGCTTAGTCAGGGCCTCTTCAATGATTTTGGCTATCTGATCTGTATTGACCATGAGCACCTCTCGAGCTTGTCCTATGCTAGACGTTGTCTCGTCAGAAGCGAGAGCGGAATAGGAATCCGAGAGTTCATCATCGGAATGGACTCCTTCATGGATCCCACGGTCGTCGTTATCTCCGACGGCTTCTAGCTGAAGCTGAGCTACTCCCGCATCGACCCTGCTTCCTAGAGAGAAATTAGGGTCGGAATCACCTGAAATGATTGGGGATTTTCCCTTGTTGACCATGTTGATAGTCACTTCTAGGGGTTCATCATCTCGAGCAATCGATCCTCTTTGGTGGGAACGCCTTGACTTGGGCTTTGTCGGTCCATCGGAGATTCCCTCGAATATCGAGACCCTCTGTGGAGCGGTCTTGGGGCAGCTACAGGCTGATAATACTGCCCTGATAAGTTTGGTACACGGACAGTGAGAATCCGCTTCCCGGGTGTTTCTCTTTCGAGATTCATCCGCACCCCCAGCCCGATAGTACAACTCATCGACGTTGCCGTCGGAGTAACCTATCGGCTGCTCACATGGGTTCTCAGGTATAACGCGTTCGTTTGTTCGACGCGTCTTCTTCTGAGTAAACATTGCCTTGTTGGCCTCTGCAAGAGTCGCACGTTTGGAATCACTCCTTTGTGAGGGTGAAACCTTAACGGGCTCTTGGTCCTTTGCACGCACCGCCGAGCTGGTTGTTGCAGAGATCGATTTGTTAGGAGATCGTGTACGACCCCCAGTCTGGATGTTGGCTCGAAGCTCCTTCAACGATCCCCAGCTTTCCTTGACAAGCGCTTTTCCTCGATTCTCGGGTAGAGCGTCGATACGGTTGTTCAGAGGATTCTTGAACTCGGAGAAATCCACGCTGCGGTGGGGCTTTACCGGAGGCTCGGGATCTGAAATTGACGAAGGTTGGAGAGCAATATTACCTGCTTTTACCTTAGGCGTTGATTCGGCCTTTGGCATCCAAACTCGTTCGGACCTCGGCGATCTCTTAACGGCCTCTCCCTTTAGCATTTCTCGTGCTTTTTGGACCAGGGCTCGGGCATGCGCACGCAAGGCGCGGCGCTTCTGGATTCGCTCCTCGAGAGTAGAACGGGTTCTTTTGACATGAACCCATTTGTTTGTTTCTGCTTCGGAGGAGGGGCTGGTTGTTTGCCGTGGTTGCTCCTGGCGTTGCCTGGATTTTAGATCTACGTTATAGCGGATCCCATCCATCGGCTCCAAAGCCTCGGCCAGCTGTCGAGCAAGACGTTGACGCTGTCTTTGTCGTGCTCTCTTTGATAATGCCGGAGCGTCTTCAGAAGTCATCTCCTCGGCGGAAGAGGAATCCGGATCTGCGATCTCGACCAGGTTGGACGACGTGGGGACGTCGCGTGGTGCAAGTGCAGAGGCGGCAACGGGGTCTTGGATTTTTGAACCGAAGGACCTGCAATCATTTATGAAAGAGGTTACCTTTCTGTACCCGTTTGGAGAGGCGGATCTGGAGGAGGAGGAAGAGAGGCCTTCTTTGAACCGTTGTTGATCGAGCTCGTGTTCTTCATTCACCCCGATCTTGAGTGCTGGTTGCGTCACGACGGCGTCGGTTGCGATGCCGTTGGCTCCCACTGTGGTCGCCAGCTTGTTTGCGGAAAAAGTTGCTGTATTCATTGCTGCATTCATTACAACTTCAATCGTTACAATGAAATAAAAAGATAGCCTTTTTATAAGACCGGTACACAATGAAAACAAAAGAAATACAACTCTTTTCAAACAAACGCAAGATCTGTTTGTCATCTCTTGCTTGCGTGGGTCTTTTGCCTGTGACGGGGATGTTGATATCCGTGGACCACCGGGGCACTCAGATCTGGTCCGAGAAAATCGGGCAGAGTTTCGTCTATCCGCGGGGGGATTTTAGAAACTCTGAACCCCGTCGATCCGCGTGGGATCTCAGAGGTGTAAAGCTTATGTCTCGGCTAAAACGAGGCACTAGCTCTCCTTTGTATCACCGCTAAGGGCAACACTAAGGGAAAAGAAGGTGGGGAATGAAGAAGAAGACTCCTTTGCTGCAGAAGGCTCGCTCACTCCTCGATCCGGCAGGGCTTCGCCGCTCTCTTAGAAAACCCCGACTCCTTCCTCCGGCAGGGCTTCGCCGCTCCTCTCTGGAATTTCAGATCTCAAAGGCTAGAGCTCTAGATCTGAAATTCCTCTCCCAAAACCAAGGCCAAGAGAATGGAGGCCCTAGGGGCCTATTTATAGGAAAAGCAAGGGGTAGGGGGCTGGTTGAGGACACCCCTAGGGGGGTGTCTCGGCTCCAAAACCGAGACACCCCTTGGGGTGTCTCGGCCATGGCCGAGACACCCCCAAGGGGTGTCTCGGTTTTGGAGCCGAGACACCCCCCTAGGGGTGTCCTCAACCAGCCCCC
>NC_033798.1:13041069-13077857 GCF_001876935.1 Asparagus officinalis
CTGATAAAGCATATGCAACCATGACATCGTTATATCTAGCTGGCCGACGAATGTTTCTTCTTGGTCTATAAATCATCAACGACTTCTGTTGATAAATCATCAACTAGAAGCTTTCGAAGAAAAAGGAATAGAGAACTTGGTTTGTAGATTGAACAAATCTTTGTACGCTCTAAAGCAGGTGCCGAGGTGTTAGTAGAAGAGATTTGATTCATTCATCATAAGCTTTGGATACAACAGACTTAATTCATACCCTTGTGCATATTTCAAGAGGTTTGATGAAAGTAACTTTGTTATCTTATTGTTGTATGTTGACGACATGTTAGTTTTAGGCCCCAATAAAGATCGTATCAAAGAATTAAATGCACAATTGGCTAGGAAATTTGAAATGAAGGACTTAGGATCTGCAAACAAGATTCTAGGGATGCAAATTTACTGAGACAGAATTAATAGAAAGATCTGGCTTTCTCAAAATAATTATTTGAAGAAAATCTTATGACGCTTTAACATGCAATATTGTAAGTCAATTTCTATCCTACTTCCTGTTGATTTCAAGTTATCCTTCACTATGAGTTCTAGCAGTGAAGAAGGGAGGATAGAGATGTCTTCAGTACCGTATGCATCAGCAGTAGGAAGTTTAGTGTTCGCTATGATTTGTACAAGACCAGGCATTGTACAAGCAGTGAGAGTTGTTAGTCGATGCATGGCGAATCGTGATAAAGAACATAGGAATGCTATAAATAGGGTCCTAAGATACATTAAGGGAACCTTAAATATTACATTATGTTATAGGGGATCAGATTTTATTGTCAATGGATATATCGATTCTAATTATGCAGGTGATCATGATAATAGAAAATCCACAAAAAGCTATGTGTTTGCACTTGCTGGCGGAGCTGTAAGCTGGATTTCAAAACTGTAGTCAGTTGTGGCTACTTCAACAACAAAAGCAGAATATGTAGCAGCTACACAAGCTAGTAAAGAGGCGATATAGTTGAAGATGGTGCTGAGGAAACTCGGGCATGAACAAAAGAAGGTTTCTCTCTTTTGTGATAGTCAGAGTGCTTTGTATTTAGCAAAAAAATCTAGCTTTTCATTCAAAGACAAAACACATTCGAGTTCAGTGTCGTTCGTGAGAAAGTGGAAGAAGAAATAGTGGATATACAGAAAATTCACACCAAAGACAACCTAACAGGCTTTTTTACAAAAGAAGTCAACATTGATAAATTTATTTGGTGTCGATCCTCTTGTGGTCTGTCGGAGACATGAGCAACATGAAGATGACAAGATAGAAATAATAATGTGAATATATGATTGATACTCGATCAAATCTTCAAGTGGGAGATTATCAGTGGCAAATTGTTCACAGCAGCAATTGTGGACAAACAAAAAGGTGGCGGGTCCCACAAAAATAAATGCACCCAAAGTTAAAAAGCAGGCACCGAAAGTTTGGCACAGTAAAAGAAAAAATATTATAAAATTAAAAATAGTGTTTTTCTCAGCCGCTATAAATAGACCTAAAACTCTTCAGGAAAAATCCATCCTAGAAACAACTCCGCATATAGAAGAGAGAGAGAGAGAGAAAAATAGAGAGAGTTTCTCCTTGTAAAAAAAGATTGTAACTCTAAAAATTTTCCTCATAGTGGATTCTTCTATCATTGCCTGTGGTTTTACCCCAAATTTATTTAGGGGATTTTTCATGTAATATTTGTGTTTTTTTATTATTTCTACTCTACTATTCGCTGAGACCTTGCTCTATTGGGTCCCGGGTTTTTCCCAACAACTGTATTATAGGAATGGGGTGATTCATAGGGATCTAAAGTCGGGGAACTTTTTGTTTGTGAATAAAAAGGAGAGTTCACCGCTGAAGGCTATTGACTTTGGGTTGTCGATTTTCTTCAAGCCTGGTGAGTTTGTATTTTTTGCTTAATTATTGATCATTTGCTAAATTTTGTGGCTGAATCTAGTATTGCAAGTCTCGTGTAGGTTCTATTTTAGCTGTTTTACCAAAATCTGTAAAGAAATGGTAATAATTTGAGGAGAACCTTAGCTAAGAGAGCTAGTTTTAGAGTCTATAGCGCCAGTGAGATTGTGAGAAGGATACGATGCCATTTTTAGCAATATGGTTTTGTTTCTTTACTTATTAGTTGGGGATTTTTTATGTAGGTAATGTGCTAAAATCTACGGTTGAACATAATTCAGAAAGTTTCATTAAGTTTCTGTTTTTGACCATTTTATCTAAACTAGTATAATTCACGTGCTTTGCATGTGGACATTATTTGTATTTAATATTATATATTTAATAAATTATATATAAACATTTTACAAAGTTATTTTATTACACTATGATTGAAAATTTTAAGTTATACTATTTTTAGTACTTAAACTATTATTAACATACATTTAATAGTTATTTAAATTTGCTTATTATTATGTTATTAAAAAGTTTAATTAAGAGTATAATTATTAACTAATAATGTAATCATTAGTTTAAGTAACACTTTTGAAATAATTAAATTATTTATATTATTAAATATTTCTATTATGTACATATTTTATTACAGTATCTATTAAATAATGGCAATAATTTTTAATATTATATGACTTTATATTGTAAACAATATTACCTTGTTCAATAATTAATATCATCTTAGTAATAAAAAATTGGGTGGTATAAATTAAAAATATTATTATTTAGGGAAAATATACTTTATATAAATATATTGGACCTTTGAAATTTATGAAACATTTACTTTCCAACAAAAAGTGCATGTCTTATTAATTTTAAGGATCCAATATTTTTATATAAAGTAATTTTCCTAAATAAAAGTATTTTTAATTCATAAAATCCAATTTTTTTACTAATCTGATATTATAATGTCAGAAAGGGTAATATTCCTTACAACATAAAGAATCAATCCCTATTTATACTATTATTAATAATTATAATTATGTACAATAATTTATTAAATAAATAATTTTACTATTTTATTACAATTAATAATTCTTTATATATATGTCTCATAAACTTCAAGGATCCAAACATTTTTATATAAATTAATTTTCCAAAATAAAAATATTTTTGATTTATAAAGTCTAAATTTTTATTACTAAGACGATATTAATTATCGAACAAGGTAATATTCTTTACAACATAAAGAAATAATCCCTATTTATACTATAATTCGTAATTATAATTGTGCACAATAATATATTAAATAATTATTTTTTAATATTTTATTACAATTAATAATTCTTTATAATGAATTATCATATATTTATGAATAATATATTAAATAAATAATTTTCACTATTTTATATAATTAATAATTGTTTATAATAAATTATTATATATTTATGAATTTTGTTATCATTATAAATTATTAATGCATTTAAGTGAATGACCAAATAATTTGAGAAATTGAAGAGGTGCATAGTTAATGCGAAGTTGTGGATCATTGGCTTTATAAATAATGATATAATTATGAGTTATAAAAAAATTGAGAGTGTAAAAGAGGAAATCGAAAGTTTTGACATGAGAGAATTGCGGATCGAATTCATCATGTTGTTGTCCTAGAGTAGTAAGCCAAGGTGATACATGACCTTCTTAAGTGGTCTGTGGACAATCAAATTCCTCATGTTGTTGTCCTGGATTAGGAAGCCAGAGGATTCAAAAATAAGGGAAAATTTCCATCACGACAAAATTGAGTGAGAGATAGACAGAGAGAATATTCTTTTTTTAACTGAGAGAACTTGAAAGACAAAGTCAATAAGCTAGTATAGGTATGAATGAGAGAGAGAGAGAGAGCATATATTCTTTTTTTAACAGAGAGAACATGAAAGACAAAGTCAATAAGCTAGTAGAGGTATGAATGAGACGAGACGTAGACTTACTCCGCTACCAATAAAGGTCTACTTGACATCATAGTCTTCAAAATGAACAAAAAGTTTTTAGCTTTGCACAACATATAGTACGGATATCAATTTTAATCTAGTGAGTGGCCAGAATTGGAAGCTATATGAAGGCTAATCCAGATCTAGGTTGCTGTTGGTTCTCTGCAAAGGTGACAACAAACCAATAGAATGATATGTAAACAACAAATTATGTGTATCTCACTATTTGAACATTTGGACTAAGCTACGGCTGGAGCCTTGACCTCCACCGTGACCCTGGCCATGGAATTGGCAACCACGGCCATATACTTCGATTTGAGCGTTGCTATTGTTCAACTATGAAATGACCCACTTGATAGTTTTTCATGATAATAATATTAGTAGATGGAATAAGTTGATCTGTAGAAGGAGTGTGCTTCTTACGTCATCACTTGTACTTGAGAAGTAAGCTATATATGTGTGATTGGAATAATGAGCAAGAGATCTTGTTTAGATGGAAGACCTGAATGGATCATAAACTAGGTGCAAGTTATCGTGGTTAGGATGATTCATTATTGTTTGAGTGTCGGTGAGACTCTTATTTCTCTTGGGATTGTCGAAAATAGAGAGCCTATTTTTATATCTGTTAATTAAGCTCTAGTTTGTGGAACCTTGTGCTAGAAATGGGTGCAAAGAGCCATTTTCAAAAGAAGTACAACGTGATTAAGGGGGTGAATGTTGAGTTAATCACGTTAAAATTGTTTTTGATTATTCAAGATTAGCTAAGGTAGTTATCTTAAATTTCTGAATTAGGTGTTAGTGGAACGAGTCATGTGAGGTAGTGGCCTGTTTTTTCGGGTCACAACAAAGTCACAAATTAGTTATAAGTTGTAGTTAGTGTTTGTTGTTAAGTTAACTCTCCCATCAACGAAAAAAAGTTAGTTTTCCAGTTCTTTATCTCCTATCTCTCGATTGTGTGTGTGTATCCGTCGTGTCAGTTTTGATGCGATCCAACATTTGGTATCAGAGCCTGGTTGGGATTGGATACCAAAGATTATGCCGGCAGATACAACACCATCGAGCAGCAGAACTGGCAACATAGTGACGTTGAAGACAACCGGAAGAGAAGGGACAGTCTCTCTTCATTACCCGCTGCTCACGAAGAGCAACTACTCCGCATGGGCGCTCAAGATGAAGGTGTATATACGTGCACAAGGCGTATGGGACGCCATTGAGCCCACTGACCCCAATGATGAGGTAGAGACGCGGAAAGATCAGATGGCTCTTGCTGCCATCTATCAAGCCATCAGTGAGGAAACACTTCTCGTGTTGGCTGAGAAGGAGACGACCAAGGAGGCATGGGAGATGTTGAAGACAATGCACATGGGCGCTGAGCGCGTCAAGGAGGCAAAAATTCAGACTTTGAGAAGTGAGTTTGAGGGTCTTCGCATGCGTGAAGCGGAGATAGTGGATGATTTTACTGCAAAGCTGACCACAATTGTCAACAAGATTCGTGCATTGGGCAACAAAGTAGATGAGGCCTATGTCGTAAAGAAACTCCTTCGTGTTGTGATTGCATCCACAATTGAGCAATTTGGTAATCTCAAGTCGATGACAGTGGAGGAGGTCATCGGATCGCTTAAGACCCATGAAGAACGATTGTGGGGTTTCGGTGAAAATGAAGAAGAGCACGTCCTGTAGCGAAGTGGAAAGGGAAAGAAGCAAACGGAGATAGAGAAAGCTCCTCAGGTTCATCTAAAGGACGAAGAGCTGGTGCCAGTTGTGATCGCGGACGAGGGTGTGGCCGCAACTATGGTCGTGGTCATAATCGAGGTGGTCGAGGAAATGATTCAAATTATCGTGAGAGGAGATTTGACAAGACTAAGGTGAAATGCTACAATTGTCAAAATTTTGGACATTTTGCCTCGGAATGTCGAACTAAAGAGAAGGGTGAGAAAGTTCACTTTGTGGAGGCACAAGAGGATGATGATAAACCAGCTCTCTTGGCGATGGAAGTTTGTGAGTGTGAGAATGATAGGTAGCTGACAACAGAGGAAGTGATGCTCTATGAGGAGAAAGTGAAGCCAAAGTTGAACGAAGGAGAACAGGTGGTGTATGAGAACACTGGTTGGTTTCTCGACACTGGAGCAAGCAACCACATGACGGGCTGCAAGGAGTGGTTCTCAGAACTGGATGAAACTGTAACTGGCAAAGTCAAGTTTGGCGATGGTTTGGTTGTGAACATTTGAGGAAAAGGCACTGTAATGTTTCAGTGTCAAAATGGTGAGCATCGACTCTTTACAAGTGTTTATTTCATACCTAGACTGCGTAGCAATATAGTAAGTCTAGGCCAATTGGATGAGAATGGATGCAAAACTGTAATAGAAGGTGGATGTCTGCTGGTGTATGATAGAGCTAGAAAGCTGCAGGCGAGAGTAAGAAGATCAAGGAATAGATTGTATATCCTAAATTTGAAAACAACTCACTCTGTGTGTTTAATGGGGAAGTTAACTGAAGTTGAATGGCTGTGGCATGCCCGTTATGACCATTTAAACTTCCAGGCATTGAGGAACATGACGAAGAAGGGAATGGTGACAGGAATGCCTGTCATTGATCATGTAATGCAAGTGTGTGATGGGTGTGTGGTGGGAAAACAACATTGCACACTATTTCCCCATAACTCAAGCTTTCGGGCTAATAGACCGCTTCAACTTGTGCATTGTGACCTGTGCGATCCAATTTCTCTGACGACTCTAGGAGGCAATAAGTATTTCATGCTGATTGTAGATGACTTCAGCAGATACATGTGGGTCAAGATTTTAAGAAGCAAGGATGAAGCATTAGCTGCTTTCAAGAAGATAAAGGCAGGAGCAGAAATGGAATCAAATTCAAAGCTCCAAGCCCTGTGGACAGATAGGGGTGGTGAGTTTACAAACATTGCATTCAATGAATATTGTGAGCAGCTGGGCATCAAAAGATACCTCACAGCACCATATTCCCCTCAGAAAAATGGTGTCATCGAACGGAGGAATCAAACTGTTGTGGGTATGGCTCGAAGCCTACTGAAAAGTAAACACGTTCCATCTAAATTCTGAAATGAAGCAGTGAAGACAACAGTGTATATACTCAATAGAGCTCCAACAAAGAGTGTCGAAGGCGTAACACCTTACGAGAAATGGACTGGCCATAAACCTAAGGTACATCACATGAGAGTGTTTGGTAGTTTGGTGCACGTGAAAATCACAAAACCACACACAAAGAAGTTAGATGACAGGAGTATGCCAATGGTGTTTCTGGGGTATGAGCCAGGGTCAAAAGCCTACAGAGTCTATGATCCTAACTCAAAGAAGTTGAGAGTAAGCAGGGACACAATATTTGAAGAGGATAAGGAGTGGAATTGGGAGAATATACAAGGAGGAGAAGACTCTGGAGTTTATTCCCGTGATGTGTTCACCGTGCATTATGAATCTGAGAAGGGTGAAGGCGCACAAAATTTGGATGAGCAAGCAATCGAGCAATTTTCTGGGGGTGCGACTGCGCCTCACACTCCCTCGAAACATAATCATGCATAAGATATTGGAGAACAATCAACAAGCTCGGAGAGGCCTCGTAAATATCATTCTCTACAAGACGTGTACAATGACACAGTTGAGATGGACGAGGAAGCAGGGCTATGCTTCTTGTCTATAGAAGAACCTGCAACTTTTGAAGAAGCACCGTGCTATTGGCTTGAAATGGGTGTATAAGGTGAAGAAAAATCCTGGAGGAGAGATAGTAAAACATAAATCTCGACTCGTGGCAAAGGGGTATGTACAAAAACTAAGAGTGGATTTTAATGAAGTGTTTACTCCGGTTCCACGATTAGAAACTATAAGGCTCTTAATTGCTTTGGCAGCACAGGAGAACTGGGAAATATATCACATGGATATAAAATCTGCATTTCTGAACGGAGAGCTAGAGGAAGAGGTGTATGTAGCACAACCAGTAGGATTCGAAGCCAAAGGCCATGAGGGACAAGTGTTAGCTAGAGGAAGAGGTGTATGTAGCACAACCAGTAGGATTCGAAGCCAAAGGCCATGAGGGACAAGTGTTGAGGCTGAAGAAGGCATTATATAGCACAACCAGTAGGATTCGAAGCCAAAGGCCATGAGGGACAAGTGTTGAGGCTGAAGAAGGCATTATATAGACTGCGTCAAGCACCTCGAGCATGGAATTCGAAGCTTGATAAGTACTTACAGTCACTGGGGTTCATCAAGTGTCCTATGGAGCATGCTGTGTATAAGAAATAACTGGGGGGTGAAATCCAAGTGATTGGTGTTTATGTAGATGATCTTATTATCACTGGGTCAAGTATCGAACACATTGCAAAGTTCAAAGAACAGATGAAGAGGCTGTTTGATATGAGTGATCTTGGATTATTAAGCTACTACCTGGGCATTAAAGTGAAGCAAGATTCACATTCCATCACATTGTCTCAGTCAGTATACGCCCTAAAGAAACTTGAGAATATTGGGATGGCCGAATGCAATTCTTGTCAAATCCCCATGGAGTCGAGACTTAAAATGAGTAAAGTAAACGTCAGTCCCCCAGTTGATGCATTTCTGTATAGAAGTGTCATATGGAGTCTGAGATACCTAGTTAACACAAGACCTGATTTAGCCTACTTAGTTGGAGTGATGAGTCGATACATGGAAGCGCCTACAACGATTCACATGTCTGCTGTGAAGCAAATACTATGTGCGTGGCACTCTAAACTTTGGGTGTTGTTATGACAGGAAGAAGCATTTGGGGGAATACTTGAATGGGTACAGCGACAATGACTTGGCTGGCGACATCGATGATCGAAAAAGCACAACGAGGGTTATCTACTTCCTTGGTGGAAATCCTGTGATTTTGCTATCACAGAAGTAGAGAGTAGTGGCACTCTCCTCATGTGAAGTTGAGTACATGGCCGCAACAGCAGCGGCATGCCAGGGAGTTTGGCTTGGGTGTTTGTTGAGTGAGTTAAAGGGCAACGAACCTGTCAAAGCTATCATCAATGTAGATAACAAGTCAGCCATTACTCTCACGAAGAATCATGTGCATCACAACAGAAGTAAACACATTGATACTAAGTATCATTTCATTCGTGACTGTGTTCAGAAGGAAGAAATTGGTGTGGAATATGTTAGAATAGAAGATCAACTGGCCGACATCCTAACAAAGCCACTTGGTCGACAAAGATTTGTTAAGTTGCGAGAGAAGATCAGTTTGAAGGATGTGAAGGAAGTACAACGTGATTAAGGGGGTGAATGTTGAGTTAATCACGTTAAAATTTTTTTTGATTATTCAAGATTAGCTTAGATAGTTACCTTAAATTTCTGAATTAGGTGTTAGTGGAACGAGTCATGTGAGGTAGTGGCCTGTTTTTTCGGATCACAACAAAGTCACAAATTAGTTATAAGTTGTAGTTAGTGTTTGTTGTTAAGTTAACTCTCCCATCAATGAAAAAAGTTAGTTTTCCAGTTCTTTATCTCCTATCTATCGATTGTGTGTGTGTGTGTATCCGTCGTGTCAGTTTTGATTCGATCCAACAATCAACCCAATTATGGCAGGTATTTTAGGTGGAGCTTAATGAGGTCGATGATATTGGTGGAAGTTGCAAGGTACTCCAATCAACAATGGAAGAGATATCAACTTATTATCTAATAAGTAGGAAACCAAATGATAGAAGAAATTGAACTCACAATCATTATTGAGTTTCAACGAAATCATTTAAAGAGATGTTTAAATAGAAGAGTGTGAACAAGAGATAAAGTAGCAAAGATCATGATACAAAATAAGAATACATCAATGATGAAAGAGAAAGAATACATCAACGAAAGGAAGGGAGAAAATGATAGCTAGTCATAAGTGGCTCTGATATCATATGAGATGAAATGATTTGGTTTTAAATGCACATCTTAGCATGTTGTTGATGTATTATATGCTAGTGAGGACTGAGGAGGGCACGTGCATGGCACGTTCTTGCTCTCTTTAGTTGCTGCCTATAATTGAGCCTAATTATTGCTTAAATATCTTATAGTTTTCCTTATTTTGCACTTATATATCCTCATTTGTTTTTGGTTGCAGTTAAATACCATGAAGTTTCTAAAAGCTACACACCTTTTGTTTTGCAGACATGAGAATTTTGCCCTGAATCTTTTCATGTGACACTCACAAGGAAATTTTAGAAGTTTTAATCCCTAAAACTTGTTAAATTTACTGCTAAATCCACTAGAATTCTATTTTAAAATATAATTAGGTTAAGTTAAAAATAGACTTGAGGTATGTTTAATAGTAAATTCAGGAAACACTAAGAGCTAAAGGATTTAAAGCCAGTTTGTGAGTGTTAGAAGTGAAAATTCCAAGCAAAATTCTCATGTTTTCACAAAATTACGTATTAAAGTGCACTTTTAGAAACTTTAGAGTATATATATCTGCTAGCGTGTTACCAAAATAAGTGAGGGTATATAAGTGCAAGGTAGGGAAACTATAATGTATGTAAGTGCTAATTGGCCTAAAATTAAAGTAGTGCATATGATAAGAGAATAGGCATGAAGGATATATATAGAGAATATGTATACAACCTTTGCTGTATGTGCTGCTTTTTCATTAAGTTTCAAAACAATAGTTTTGGTGTAGCCAGCCTTTTACATTAGGATTATATATACATGTGCTGTTATATAAATCAAAAGAGCTTAAAGCAATAAAAGAGTTTCAAAGCAATAGTTATGAATATTATGTACATTAAAAGATTTGTGGTGAGCTAGTTTAGTAGCTTGTGTTGAGATGTAACTATAGAAAGGGCTCTATTGGTTTGTTATCTTCTGTTTAGTTTTTTTCTTAAGTTCTTCCATAACTTTGACCATCATATATTATTGAATTTTTTCATCTTAGACTTGAGAAAAGTCATTCTTAAGCTGAATGTAATACTCCTTGCTTGAGCATTCCCCTAAAACAGCAACGTCAAGAATTCCTTAACATCAAGAATTCCTTCTTACTTTAGGACTAGGATTACTTCTGATTAGTTGTATATACTAAATCAATATTTATATTTTTGAGATTGACATAATTGAGGATAAATTTGCTTTAACATCAACAAAAAAAATGTATACTCATGCAAATGTATGTAGGACTTATCTTATAATACCAGTTTTCATGCAAATGTATATAGGACTTATCTTATAATACCAGTTTTCGTGCTTAAAGAAAATACATAAGCTAAAATGAATTTATAAATAACTGCATTCTGAACACACGTGCGAGTCATGTGCATTGTTTTCCAAACTCTCACACCGATATAGATTCAAATATATCCCTGTCCACGCCCATGCAAAACCTATACTTAAAAGTACTAATTTTTCTGGAGTTTTTGTAGTGTCGTGTCTTTGTGAGCCCAACTAGCTGCTACACAAAATCGTGAGAGCTTTTACAGAAACTATGTCATATGTCCGCATGGGAACTACTAGGTATTGCAAAAATTTTGTGAGAAGTTAGTTGGTTTTGCAAATACAGTGAGCTATTAGACTTTTTTTATATATTTTACTAATGTTATGGTTATACAATGAGCTTTTATAGTGTAAAACAAATATGAATGCAAAAATAGCAACTTAAAAACATATTACTTATTGATTTTGTGAAATTTAATGAAGAAGAATGGAATGAAGGCAATTCTAACTGGCAGTTTTCTTTAATTGGTCATGTGATGGGTTTAAATGTTAAGTTCAAAGTCATGGAGAATTATGCAAGAAAAGTTTGGGCAAACTGGTTTGTTCCTGAAATATGTTTGCTTAAGCCAGGCTTATTTTTGTTTAACTTCAAAAACAAAGTGGAAATGGAAGACATTCTTGTTAATGGCCCATGGTTCTTTGGTTCAAGACCTCTCCTGTTGAAGGTTTGGACCAATGATAAGGATATTGAAAAGGTTAAAGATAATGTTTACCCTCTATGGATCCAACTTCCTGGACTTAGACTCAACTTATGGAGTTCAAATGTTATTAGCAAAATAGTCAGTCAAATTGGAAGACCCATTACTACAGATAAGCTAATGGCAAATAAGCAAAGGTTAGCTTATGCTAGGGTCTTAGTTGAAGTTCATATGCCTTCACCTCTCCCTGATGATATTCCTATTCATGGTCCAAATGGGAAAATTTTTAATCAAAGAGTGATTTATGAGCTAAAGCCTAAATGGTGTAATAGTTGCAAAACTGTAGGCCATGACACAAATTACTGCAAAAAAAATCCCAGGTCTCAAAGATGGGTACCAAAGCAAAAATAAGTAGCTCAAGTTATTTCTGAAAATCTGGGTAAAGAAAGGTTAGCAACCTCAGGAAATGAACAGGCTTAGAGAATTGTTCAGGGCAAAAATGTAGATATGCCTGTTAATATTGAGGATCAAAATATGCAGGGTAAACCAGTTGAAGTGTTACAGAATGCTGTGCACAATTCTGTGCATGATGTGCAGGTTCAGAAAGCTGTGCACCATTCTGTGCATGTCTTGCAGGTTCAACAGCCAAAAACTGGAGCTATCAAGGAAATTCACATAGTGCAGAGGGATAAAAATGCAGCTACAAAGGAAACAAGTCCTGTGCATGCTGTGCAGGTTTAGCAGCATAATGCAGGGCTAAACAATGATGTTTACCAGCAATTGAGAGAGGAAACTGTAGTTATACAGGAAACAGGTCAATGTTCAGTGCAAATCATGCAGATGGAAAATAGAGAAGCTAACTCTTGGACTCCAATTCAAAGAAGAAACATGAAGAAAAACATCCCTACTAACTCCTTCTCTCCGTTGATGAATTTGGATAGGGTTAAGAATCCCTCTACATTTGATAGGGGTGGTGGTTCTAACAACCTATGAATCTATCTTTTTGGAATGTCAGGGGATTAAATAAATCCCCAAAACAGCACTCGGTTAAGCAATACCTAATGCAATATCATCTATCTTTCCTTGCTCTTCTAGAAACAAAAATTAAAGAGGAAAAAAATCCAATCAGCAGCTAAGAGGATGGCTAATAATTGGAGGTGGTTTTCTAATGCTAATAGTACTGAAAAGGCCAGGATAATGATTTTATGGGACTCTAATATTCTGGAAATCCATATTTGCAGTTTTACTATGCAGCATATCACTTGTGCTATTAAATCTTTGGATGGAAGATTAAACTGTATTATCTCTATAGTTTATGGATAAAATCATCTTGAAGCCAGGAAAACTTTGTGGTCAGATTTATTACAGTTCAACATTCAATGGGAGGAATGCCCTGGTTATTATCAAGAGATTTTAATGCTTTATCAAGCAATGATGAGAAATTAGGTGGTGCAATGCTCACTGATACTGATATCAGATATTTCAATCTGTTTATTGAAGATTGTCAGCTTACCCATCTTAAAACAATTGGATGTTTTTTCACTTGGAACAACAAACAAGATGCAACCACAAGGGTTTGGAGCAGGCTCGACAGTACTTTAGTTAATGAAGCCTGACTTCATGAATTCAACTCTAGTCATGTTGAATACTTAACCCCAAACTTCTCTGATCATTCACCAGCTTTTGTGTCTATCTATAAAGACAGTGGTCAAGGGAAAAAACCTTTCAAATTCTTCACTATGTGGACTAAGAATGAAAAATTCCTTTCTACAGTTTTCACAATATGGCAAACCCCCATCGTAGGATACACAACGTACAAAGTTCTCACCAAGTTAAAGCTCCTTAGAAGTGCTCTGAAAGACCTGAATAAAAGAAATGTCTACAATATTAGTGAGCAGGTTCAAAGAGCAATAATTGATTTGGAAAATACTCAAAGGCTTCTTCAGCTTGATCCACTGAATCCTGGATACATTAGAAAGGAAAAAGACAACATTATAGCTTATAATAGATTGCTGGAATGAGAACTTTCCTTCTATCAGCAAAAATCCAGAATTGCTTGGTGTCTTAAAGGGGATAGAGGCACTGAATTGTTTCATTCAGTCATAAAGAAAAACAGACACCATAATAGAGTGATGATACTCTATAACAGCCTGGGAGTGAAGATTACTGATGGGGAAGACATAGCAAATGAACTTATCTCTTACTATAAAAATCTGATGGGCTCAGCAGTATCCACCTCTGCACCTGATATGAACATTATTCAAAATGGCCCTCGTCTCACTGAAATTCAAGCAAACAGCTTATCTTGTCCAATCACAAAAGATGAAATTAGGAAAGTTGTTTTCTCTATGCCTGAAAATAAGGCTCCAGGACCTGATGGCTTTAATGTTGCTTTCTACAAATCTGCATGGTCAATAGTAGGAGATGAAGTTACCTTAGCCATAGAGGAGTTTTTCAAAACATGGAAACTCTTGGGGGCAGTAAATTAAACCTCAATCACACTCATTCCTAAGGTACAATGCCCTCAAAAGCCCTCTGAATTTAGGCCAATCTCATGTTGTAATTGCATATATAAGTTCATTTCAAAAATCCTAGCAAACAGACTACAATCTGTCATGGGTTCTATTATCAGTGAAGCACAAAGTGCTTTTGTAAAGGGTAGGCAAATCTCCAATAATATTCTGCTAGCTCATGAACTGGTAAAGAATTATGGCAGGAAACATTTATCCCCAAGAGCAATGCTCAATATAGACATAAGGAAAGCTTTTGATTCTATCAGCTGGGATTTCCTGGAAAGTATGCTGAAAGGTTTGGGGTTCAACAAAAAAATTTACCAAATGGATCATGATGTGTATTTCTTCTCCCAAATATTCTATCACCCTCAATGGTTCTCTTCATGGATATTTTAATGGTGCTAGAGGCTTAAGGCAAGGTGACCCTCTCTCTCCTTATTTGTTTATCATTAGTATGGAGTATCTATCCAGGAGCCTGAGCATGCTAAAGCTTGATAAAAATTTCAAATTCCATCCTAAATGTGCTAAGCTTAAGATCACTCATCTTATTTTTGCTGATGACCTTCTTCTATTCAGTAGAGGTGATTTCTATTCAATACAGAAAATGCACCAATGTATTGTAAAATTTGGGAACACATCAGGTCTTGAAGCTAATCTCTCAAAGAGTGCAATTTTTTATGGGGGTGTGGAAGAATCTATCAGAAGCACAATACAATATGGCCTGGGGTATACAGAAGGTAAATTGCCTATTAGATATCCTGGTATGCTATTGATATGCAAAAGGCTATCTTTCCTAGATTTCTCTCCCCTCTTCAAGAAGATCACCAGCCAATTTCAGACATGGCTGACTCAAAGAAAACTGTCATATGCAGGGAGATTACATGTTATTAAAAGTATTATCTTGGGTGTTTGCAAGTCTTTGGGACATCAAACTACACCTTGCCAATAAAAGTACTCCAGAAAGTGGACGATATGTGCAGGGATTTCTTATAGGGCAAAACTGATCAGATTTTCAAAACTCCCTTAGTTTCTTGGGATAAAATCTGTAAAAGGAAAAATCAAGGTGGTTTGGGTGTATACTCTGTTGTAACCTAGAATCTGGCCACTTCCCTAAGAACTATATGGTATATTAATATCAACAAGGAGCTATTGTGTGGTACACGTAAAAAGTGTGGATTGGGCGGTTAGGTTGTTAGGCGCATGTTAGCAGGCGATTTTCTCCTGCTAATTTGCGCTCCCGCCATGGATCAAGATGGGGAAAAAAAGAGAAAAAATGAGAAAAAAATTCTAGACATTGGATTCAGTGCTTCAAATTCGAGCTCAATTCCATCAGGTCATCTCTCTGATGCTAGATCGATTGAAGATGATGATGATTTTCTGATTCCTATGGGGTCAACGGGGCCAAAAGGAGAAAAGAGCAAGAAGCTAATTGCTGATATCTTGAATGATACTAACTCTGGATCTAATTGGATACTGATCTCCTCTCAGGTGATCGGAATCAAAACTTGACAGCTCAATGAATCTTCTAGCGCTGGAAAGGTCTCTTGGGCTGATGAGGTGGAATTTATTGCCGATTCTTCTAGTCGAAAGCAAAAATTGTTTTCAGGTAGCGATTCTGTTCTTGAAACTCAACAAATAGATCCCGTTCTTGATCCTCAGCATTTAGATTCTGTTCTTGAATCTACGCCACAGCTTTTAGATTATGTTCTTAAATCTGCTCATGTTCCTTTGGTGTCAAATGTGAAGGATGATGTTAATCCTTTGGATATGAAATCCATTGCTCCATCAGATCCCATAGATATCACTAAAGTTGATGGTAAAAATATTTCCTCTACAGAAATTAACACTGAATCTCAAGAAAACAAGAAAACCTGGGCTAGTCTGTTTGCTGATAATAGAAAAGCTGGTTGTGGTATGAGTTTGAATTTTGTGAAGCCTGTGAATAAGGATTTTGTGAATTTTAATGAGGAAGAGTGGAATGAGGGCAATTCTAACTGGCAATTCTCACTTATTGGACGAGTTCTAGGTCTTAATGTCAAATATAAAGCTATGGAAAACTTTGTTCAAAAAGTATGGCTTCATTGGTCTGTGCCTGAAGTTTGTTTGATTAAGCCAGGCTTATTTCTATTTAAATTTAAAAACAAGGAGGAAATGGAGGAGATTCTTGTTAATGGCCCCTGGTTTTTTAGTTCCAGACCCCTTTTGTTGAAAACCTGGTCAAATGATGAAGATACGGACAAGATTAGTGAGAATGTTTACCCAGTTTGGATACAATTGCCAGGGTTAAGGCTCAATTTATGGACTCCAAATGCTATTAGTAAAATTGCTAGTCAAGTTGGCAGGCCTATAGCAACAGACAAGCTCACAGCAAACAAGCAAAGATTAGCTTATGCTAGGGTTTTGGTTGAAATTCATTTGCCTTCTTCACTACCTGATCTGATTCAGATTCAAGGACCAAATGAAAAAAATCCTCAAACAAAGTGTGATTTATGAACTGAAACCCAAATGGTGTGAAAATTGCAAGCTTGTAGGTCATGATACTAATTTCTGCAAAAAATACCCCAGGACACAGAGATGGGTTCCAAAACTAAAGCCAGATGGAGCTGAGACTATTAATCTGGAAAAATCTGATTCTGGGAATTCAGTTAGGCCTGTTATATCTGAAATCCAATCTGAGTATGATACACAGAAGGATTGTACCAGGACATATAATATATCTGGCAATAAAATACATGTGAATATGAGCCAAAGGAATCACTCAAATGGTAATAATACCAAAACTGCTAATCCTGTGCATGTTGTGCATGTTCAGGACCATGTTTCTGAATCAGGTGTATCTACAAGGAACTCTCAAGTTGAGGTATTCAGTGGCACTTCTGGAAAGAATTTGGTGCATGCTGTGCATGTTCATGACCTTAGTCCTGGGATTTTAACAAGAAGCACAACAAATCTACCAATGTACACAATCAGTACAAATCTACAAAATGATGGAATAAAGGAATCTCATGTGCTTAGAAATCCTTTTGCTCAACTCAATTATCTGGATAATGACCCCTCAGCAGTGGATAGGGGGGAACAAATTTATGAATCTCTCCTTCTGGAACATTAGAGGACTGAATAAGTCCTCAAAACAGCACCTAGTCAAGCTCCATATTATGTAACATCAGATATATTTTATGGCACTTATGGAAACAAAAGTGAAAATGAGCAGCCTTCCTATCATAACAAATAAGATTGCTGGCAGTTGGAAATGGATTTCAAATGGTAACAATGGAGATTGAGTCAGGATCTTGATTTTATGGGATTCAAATTTACTGGAAGTGAATGTTGAAGATCAATCATCTCAACATATTACTTACCAAGTTAAATCCTTGGATGGCAGATTAGATTGCTTGATATCATCTATATATGGTCACAATCTCCTGGAGGATAGGAAAATTCTTTGGCAAGACTTAAATCAAATTCAACTATCAGCTAGGAACAAGCCATGGATTCTTTCTGGTGACTTTAATAATATACTTGACAGTGAAGAAAGTTAGGGGGTGCTGTTGTCTCTGAAGTTGATACTGCTGATTTTAGGGATTTTATTGAGCATTGTCATTTATCCCATATGAAAACTGAAGGATGCTATTTTACATGGAATAATAAACAGGATTCTAATTCCAGAATTTGGTGCAGGCTTGACAGAGCTTTAGTTAATGACTCTTGGATTAGTCTATACAACTCTAGTCATGTTGAATACCTCCTTCCAAGTTGTTCTAATCATTCCCCAGCCCTGATTTCAATTTATGAAAATTGTGCACAAGGGAAAAAACCATTCAAGTTTTTCAAAATGTGGATCAAGCATGACAGTTATATTCCTATAGTTTCAGCTATTTGGCAGAAATCTATTGCTGGATGCACTATGTTCTCAATTGTTAGCAAACTGAAAGTTCTGAAAAAGGCTCTGAAGGATCTAAATAAAAGAAGCTTTCATAATATCAGTGAGCAAGTGATTAGAGAAAGGAAAATTCTGGAAACTGTTCAAAGTAATCGGCAAGAGGACCCTATTAATTCTGAACTGATCATTCAAGAAAAAATTTGCCTCTCTTCCTTAAATAGGCTGCTGGATTGTGAGCTATCCTCTGAACTGATCATTCAAGAAAAAATTTGCCTCTCTTCCTTAAATAGGCTGCTGGATTGTGAGCTATCCTTTTACCATCAAAAATCCAGAATTCAATGGAATGTATATGGGGATAGATGCACTAGCTTTTTCCACTCAGCTATCAAAAAAAAAGAGGCATCAAAATAGAGTCATGGTTCTTTATAACAATGCTGGGGAAAGAATCACTGAAGGGAAAGATATCATCAAAGAACTGATCTCCTTTTACAGTAATCTCTTGGGCTCTTCTAGTATCACATCCAAACCTGATATCAACATCATTAAAAATGGCCCATGTCTAAATGATGCACAAGCTGATATCCTAATGGCTCCAGTGTCCAGAGATGAAATCAAGAACACAGTTTTTTCTATGTCAAACAATAAAGCTCCAGGCCCTGATGGATATAACATGTCCTTTTACAAGTCTGCTTGGAATGTGATTGGGGATGAGATAATTCTGGCAGTGGAAGATTTCTTTAAAAATGGTAAGCTTTTAGGAGCTGTAAATGCAACTGCTATAACACTGATTCCAAAGGTGGTTTGCCCAAAAACCCCCATATGATTTCAGACCAATTGCTTGTTGCAATTGCATCTATAAGATAATATCCAAGATCCTAGCTGATCCTAGCTAACAGGATAAAGTCAATGTTGGGATATCTGGTAAGTGAGGCTCAATGTGCCTTTGTGAAAGGCAGACAAATCTTTAGTAACATTCTTCTTGCTCATGAATTAGTGAAGAACTATAACAGGAAACATATCTCTCCTAGAATCATGCTGAGTATTGACATTAAAAAGGCCTTTGACACCATTAATTGGAATTTTATAAATGAAATGCTTACTGGACTTGGTTTCCCTGCAATGATGATAAAGTGGATCATGGCATGTATATCTTCTCCTAAGTACTCAATCGCTTTAAATGGTTCACTTCATGGCTACTTTAAGGGAGAAAGAGGATTAAGGCAAGGTGATCCTCTCTCACCTTACCTATTCATATTGGGAATGTAATATCTATCTAGAAGATTGGCTAAGCTCAAGGAAGACAAATCATTCAAGTTTTGTCCAAGGTGTAGGGAGCTTAAGATCACCCATCTAATTTTTGCGGATGATCTTCTACTCTTTTCTAAGGGTGACTTACATTCTGTTAGTGAGATCTTCAAATGTTTCAAAGAATTTAGTGCAGCTTCAGGTCTGGAAGCTAACCCAGAAAAATGTAAAGTCTTCTATGGTGGGGTTGATGATAACTTTAAGGACTTGACCAAGGCAGTTTTGAATTTCTCTGAGGGTTCCTTGCCTATCAGATATCTTGGTGTCCCCATGATATGTAAGTGATTATCATTCATGGACTGCTCTCCTCTTCTCAACAAAGTATCTGGTTAGTTTCAAGCATGTATGAAAAATAGGGGACTATCATATGCAGGTAGACTGCAAGTTATCAAAAGAGTGTTATGCTTGGTATACAAATCTATTGGACTTCTAATTACCTCCTGCCAGTAAGTGTTCTGAAGAAAATCGATGAGATGAGTAGGAATTTCTTGTGGGGCAAATCTGAACAGGTTAAAAAATTCTCTCTCATTTCCTGGGATAAAATCTGTTTGAGCAAGAAAAATGGTGGGCTTGGCATATACTCAGCCTCAACCTGGAACCTTGCTTCAATTCTGAGATTACTTTGGCATATACATGTTATCAAGGAAAGCTTGTGAATAAAATGGATTCATAGCACATATTTAAAAAGAATTGATATCTGGTCAGTTCAAGCAAAAATTGAAGATTCCTGGATGTGGAAACAGATTTTAAAAGTCAGGAACCGAGCACAGGTTTTAGTTGGAGATGCTGATAACTTGAAATAGATTATTCAATCTTGTTATAGGAATTCTAAAATTAAAATTTCGGCTCTATACAATGCTCTTTCCCCTGCTTCTTCTCTTGTTCCTTGGCATAATACAGTATGGGAGGCTCACAATATTCCCAGGCACTCTTTTGTTTGCTGGTTAGCAGTTCATAATCGGCTGCTTCCTCAAGACAGACTTATCAAAATGGGTATATTGGATACTAATAATTGCTGCTTATGTTCTGGTTATGAGACCAGAGATCATCTATTCTTCGAGTGTTCCTTTTCAAAAGATGTCTGGTTCATGGTTATGGACTAGCTGCAATATAAATGGAAGTCTTGTGATTGGGGGCAAATTTTAAATTGGTACAGCTTCAGTTTGAGAGGCAAGGGTTTTAAGCAAAGGCTAAAAAGAATGGCTTTAACCTCTATAATATATTACATTTGGTTGGAGAGGAATGCCAGAATATTCAAGCTCCAAACGAAGTCCACAATTCAAGTGTTCAAGGAGATCAAGTTTAACATCCTATCAAATATTCTCAATGGTTCTTTCCCGCCTGAAAGCAGAAATTGGCTGTTCTCTCTATAGCTAAAATTTTTGAGTTATTTTTGTAAATCTCAGGTGGTTTGTAAAATTGGATACATGAGTGTTTCTCAGGTGCTGAGTATTTTGTAAAGCGCTAAATTTTTTCAATTTGGAAATGAATAAAAATTTTCATTTACCAAAAAAAAACAAACAAGGAGCTGTTATGGATAAAGTGGATTCATGGAACCTACCTAAAAGATAACACAATATGGAATGTGAAAATCAAAACAGGGGATTCTTGGATGTGGAAACAAATCCTCAAAGTTAGAGACAAAACTATCTTAAGCTGCGGAGGTGTTGAAAACTTGCAGAATATTATTAGCTCATGTAATAAGAACTCAAATGTTAAACTCTCTGATCTTTACTCTGCTATCTCCCTAATTTCTAGCAAGGTGCAGTGGTTTAGCACAATATAGGAGAATTTAAGCTTACCTAAGCATTGTTTTATCTCTTAGCTAGCAGTACATGACAGACTGCTCACAAGGGATAGATTGTTGAGGAGAGTAATCATTCAAGATGGATAATGTTGCTTATGCAATGATATATCTCCTAAAATATGTAATCATCTATTTTTTCAATGCAAATTTTCACAGGATGTGTGTAATGGAATAACGGAATGACTTCAGTTTAGAGGGAGGGCTTGCGAATAGAACACCTTGATGGATTGGTTCAGCTGTAGAATAAGAGGGAAATGTCTCAAACAAAGAGTGAAAAGGATAGTCTTATCATCTACTATATACTCCCTGTGGAAGGAGAGAATAATAGGATTTTTAATCTGGAAGCTAAGGGTTCTGATCAGATTGTTAAAGTGATTAAGATGGATGTTATGACTATCTCCCTCAACTGCCCCGCTTTGGAGCATTGATTAGAGCATGGCTCCTCTCTTTGTAAATCCTGTACAGTTTACAGGTTTTGATTATTTCTAGTGATGGTTTTCAAAAATTGGTTCCCCACACACATTAAGAAGCTAATAGATGAAGGGCAGTTATATAATATTGTTCTTTTGCATGCTCAATCAATGATGATGCTTGAGAGGAAGGCAATCTTAGAGGGATCCATGGAAGGGAGTTGTTACTGTGATATGAGATTCTTAGTTTTCAAATCTTATTAGCAATGTGCATAATTCTTTGATGTTGGTTTGGTTTTCTTCTTGTTAAGCTCAGTTTACATGAGGTTTTCTTTTGAGCTTTAGTTTTCAGGTCTTTGATATCTCATACACATGATGAGATTCTTGATGTACATACATTTTTTCCATATTTGGTGATGAATAAAATTTCTTCATTTACCAAAAAAAAAACCTATTACTTACTTTGTTGAAGTTGTTTCTTGTTACACTATATTGTATTCATCCTTGATTGCCACTTTTTAATATGTTGAGCTGTTGTTGAGATCCTTAATTGACTCTTTAACAAATCTGATGTAATCTCTAGCGTACCGACAAGAGTAGTCTTGTTCATCAGTAGAGGGATAATATACTTCATGGTCTTTAGATACCTACAGTGCTGAACGACTATTGAGATTTAGGGTTAGCATATGAGGCAAGGAGCTCTCTTCTCACAGGTTTTTGACATTGTTCTAAAACGCAGTTTGGGCAACCGCTTTGGTCTAAGCGGTACTTAGGTCACTTGCTTAATTCTTGACAGTGTTCGAGTGAACATCAGCCTCTTACATGGACTCACTGCGTCGGAAAGAGGTTTTTTGCCTGTCAGGTGGCGCAGATGGGTTAAGTAGAATGGGTTAGGTTTAAATAGATTTGATCATAAGTCAATCTAAATGCATCTTAGATAAGATGGCAAGGATAGGATATCAAATATTTATGAAAAGCCCTTCTCTCGGAGGTAAAAACACAAACATGCTGCTTATGTGTCAACTTATGCGCTACATCCTGCACCTAGAAGCGTCTAACGCTTTCTAAAACATTGATTTTTGTTACTAGAGTATCTATGCATAGGACATGAACTTGTGACAGTTATCACCTGCTTTTGTAACTTTGTGTAATAAAATCTCTCTCATGTTGTAAGTGGTCTCCTCTCTCTCTTGCTTTCAGTGTGGTACTCCGTAGTATAATGTTCGATTCATTTTGTAAAATACAAATTTCATCTTCTCACCATCTTTCTCTGCTCCTTATCTTTTGATGTGGAACAGAGCTGATCAACTATAATTGAGATCTAGATCTGAAAACTAAACGAAATGAAAATAGAAAAAGAAAAGATACAAGTAAATTAGGCGTCAGGCTGGTTTCACACTCAACACCTCACCTGATTTGACTTCACACTTGGCGTGTTATATGCCTACTAGGAACAAAGGCCTAGAAGGATTGACACCCATCTCTCTATTTCAAGCTTTTGTTCATACCAAATCTCCATTTCCTTAAAATAAAGAAGAACAATCCTTTTTATAAGGCAAACTAAGGGCAAACAAAATCCTAAAAAGATAACAACAAAAAATCTAACAAAAAAACATTAGATACTAATTAATCCTAACAATAATTGAAACACTAATTAAACTAAAATCTCCATAAATAACTAAAATCTTAACAAATTTTCCTTATCCTTACTCCAAATGTTGATCTATTTTGTGCTGCATCAACTTCGGTGAGGGCAGATAATGTCCCCTTCCTTGAATCGAGCGATGTTCAATGCTTTAACCTATAATCAAGGGAATGGGTATGCTATCATCAAGAGTTTGGAATATGCTAGGAAAAATTATCTTATTTGTGCATATGCTGTAAAATCAGTAATATCTGACATAACATTGTCAAATGTGCACATGCCCTTCAATATCTAGCACGTCCTTTAAGCAGAATTTAGAGACACTGATATAAGATATGAACACACAGATAGATACATATTATGAACCATATATTTTTAGGAGAAACACATTCTTTGTTTAATTGAATCTTTTACCTATTTCATGAATACAATATAGTTAAAGAAGGGTATAACATATCAGTGACAGATCCAGAATTTCTGCAAAGTGGTGTCACCATGGTTACCAATGAGTTTTCATATTTTGGAAAAAAAGGGTTCAATGTTACTATCAAATTCACCATTCTCAATATGATATGAAACAATCATCCGGATAACTGTCACCCTAGTAACTTCAACCCATAAGGTTCTTAATTTATAAAGAATCCTGATGCAAGACAAGTCCAAATATTATATGTTGTAGATAAAAGTAGATAGAATTGATTGGAATTCAAAGTTAATGTTATCTTTTAAGATTTTCTATAAGATATTGAATAATCTCAATTCTTAGAATAGAGTGAACCTAATCCAGCCACAAAGTGTATAATTGTTTACTTTATTTTAGCCATGGCCTAAAGTTTTCCCCCTCCACAAATATTTCTATCCATTTAAAATAAATTATCTCAAAATTCATTAGAAGTTCAACCCCTTTTCCAAAGCAGCAAACATCCACCTGTACAAGAAGCCTTAAAGATAAAAGAAAAGTAGCTGTCATCAAATAACTAGAGTTCATCTTTCCTTTAATTTCTTCTTACCTTGCCTCCTGCATTATTTTAACTTAATTAATTGAGGCCATCAACTAAACTTTTTTATGCTTTACAAATCACTGGGAAGGAAGTGGTGTCACGTGACACCACTTCCCTCTATGTGGATCCGCTTGTGTAACATATATATGTCCGCTTGAGGATACCACTTAACCTTCTTTCTTGCTTTGTTTATAGGTCATTCCAGATATTCTTTCCAAGTCTTTTCCCTTATTTGATATCATGAATGCCCTTTTTTGATATTTATATGAATGTTTTATGTGTTTTATCTTTCCAGGTGAGAAATTTCTGAAATTGTGGGAAGTCCATACTACATGGTCCATGAGGTACTCAAGCGTAACTATTGTAGGTGTCTAAAAATACCTATAGGTTCCCACACGCGGATCGAGACAGAGAGAAAATGATGAACATCACTATCCGAGTCATAGAAGATTATTTAATATCGACAAGCACATGAAGTGAGTCGACGAACTGTGTGAAGCAACAACACTTCAGAATAACGAAAACATGAACTGATCAGGAGCTATGCGTCGCTTACGAAAGACGAAGTGCCCATCATGCCCCGTCTACTCCATATATGATTCAATCATAGGAGCTTGTAGATCTCCTCGTCGGCTTTCCTATGCATTTTGAATCGTGTGATTCTGAGTTCGGATGATAAAAATACGGCGAAAACGAACGGGACGCACAAAACAAGGCCCAGAGCCAAAACCAAGACACCCAAAGGTGTCTCGGCCACTGCCGAGACACCGTGGGCGTCCGCAGCCCCAAAAACCTGTTTTTGGCTGTTTTGAGCTGCTTTTCGACCGTTAACCAACTAGATTTATTTTAACTAATAAAATATCATCTAAGAACATGGTTAAGTGGTTACAACTAAAGATAAGAGTGAATCAATCGTTCTTATCCGAAAACAGAGGTCCCAAAGCCTATAAATACAGCCCCAGGACCTTTATTTTTTTAGATCTGGAATTCTCGAGCGTCGACGAAGCCCTGCTGAATTGAAGACTAAAGGAGCATGAATTTCATAAGAGAGGAGGAGATCGGATCGAGTTGGTCAGCATAAAGAAGAGGAGCTCGTCAGATCTACAGTTCACGGTTCCTTCCCTTGAGATTGCCCCGTTGCAGTAATCTTGAGAAGAGTGATTATCTCGTTGTTGCCGAGATAATTACTTCGGTTTTTTGATTCCTTCGCAAATCAATAAAGCTCCAAATCTGATCTGATTGTTTGGTAGTCTACGGATATCAACATCCTCATTACAGGCCAAGATCCCATGCAAGCAGCGGAGGATAAACGTCCGTTACGTTTGTTGAAAGGAAAGTTGTAATTTTTGTTGAAAGTTTTATAAAAAGACTATTTCTTTGAGTTTGTTGTAAACGTTTGAAGTTGTAAATGAACTCATCAATGAAATCGACTTTCTCCCCAAACATATGGCGGGAAGAATAACTTTAGCCAAGTTAGTAATGTGCAGTATGACTAACTATGTAATGCACACTGATAAATTACCGAAGGCTATTTACAATAGCATGGAAAAGAAACAACATGACTTCATATGTGGTTATGACTCAAGTATCCGAAAATATCATCCAATTGGATGGCACCGCATCTATTGGCCTAAAGCAATGGGAGGATTGGGTATACAAAATCTCTCAGATATGAATGAAGTTTGCTTGATGAAACTTGTGTGGAGAAGCATAAATAAAAAAATAGCCTCTGGACTAGAGTGCTTTATACGAAGTATGGACGAAAATCAGAGTAGAAACGGGGTGTACGTGCCTCACCCATTGACTCAACATTCTGGAGAGACTTAGCCACTATTTGGAATAAAACAATTTGCAAATCAAGATGGGCTATCAGGGATGGTGCAAAAAGCACGTTTTTGGACCGATAAGTGGACGGAGATGGAGATTTCTTTGATCAATATGGCAAAAAGAGTGACTCCAGATCAACTCCAAGATATAACTGTAAGGGACTTCACCACCAACGCGCATGAATGGAACTGGGACAAAATAAGACATTGGGTGAAAGATCAAGCTCTACCCCACATAAGTGTTGTTCCGCCTCCAGGGAACAATGCTGGAGAGGACTGCTTAATAAGGCCTTTATCTTCAAAGGGGATTTTTTTGGTTAAATCAGTTTATCACTCCTTAAAGCAGGATAGCACACCACCGAAACAGAAATTATGAGGCTTAATCTAGCAATGGCTAGGGCTGGAAAGGATTATATTGTTACTTTGGAGGGTGATACACAAGGGAATCATGACTAATGAGACCGAATACAAAATTTCTGGAGCTTCTCCTTTCTGCCCAAATTGCTATGGTATGGTTGAATCTGAACTACATATACTCCGTGACTGCAAAAATGCGAAGAGTGTTTGGGATGGTTTGTTAAATGGCAATACACCCACTAACTTTTATTCCCAAAACCTTTGGAAATGGATGGAAGTCAACATGGATGGAACTTATGGCACGAGCCTTGGAGCTGATTAGAGTTTAAAATGGGTCGTTGTTGTCTGGTTCTTGTGGAATTGGAGGAACAAAGACATCTTTGAAGATGGGCATTTAAGACCTAATTCTCCTCTGCCGCCAATCTGGAAACTAGTAACAGAAAGTAAAAATGCTCTTGAGAATACACCAGGTACTAATCCTTCTATAGAAAAGACAATTGTTATTCAGTGGAAGCCTCTGGAAGAAGGATGGGTTAAGTTGAACACAGATGGCGCATATAGAAGTAACTGCAAGCTAGGGGATGTGGTGCTTTGATCCGAGGTCCCAATGGTGAGTGGATAGCAGGAATAACAAGGAAATTTTAGTGCGACCCCGCTTTCAAAGCGGAATTATGGGGTTTATTTGAAGGACTCACACTTGCGTGGAATTTGGGCTTCCGACACCTATCTGTTGCATGTGACTCTGAGGCGTTAGTCTCATTATTTGAACCTAAGAAGCGTACTCTTTGTCCCTCGCAACTGATTACTCGGATTGATGAACTGTTACATCGGGAGTGGATAGTAAGAATTAATCATACCTACAGAGAGTCTAATAAACGTGCAGATTGGATGGTGAACCATAGCTTCACACAGGATTGAGGTACTACTAGGTACTCCCCCCCCCCCGCCCCGCCCGAGACGTGGGAATCCAATATACTCTGGTGGACCTCATGCAAGTTGGCTTTACAAGAACTGTACCAAGTTAATTTTTCTTCTTCATGTTTTTGAGGCATAGCCTCCATGTACTCACCAAAAAAAAATTAAGAAAAATATATTTCATAACAAAATAAGAATCATTAGGTTAATTACCATAATAAAGACTGAATTTAGTCTACCACTTATATGCACCATTTCATTTCGGAGAATTTTAAATAAAATACCCTTTTTGAAACTTTATTAACAAAATCGGTCTATTTTTTATATAATTAGCAAAATCAATCTATTTTGTTAATAAAGTTTCACAATTTTTTTTTAAAATTTCCTTTCATTTTCAGTTAGAAGGAAGTTTTGAAATAAACCCACTCACAATTTAATCCCCCAAACCGACCCTATCCCAAGTTTATTATAGAAATCGACCTAATTTCTATCCACGTCAGCATCGTGGCCAGAAACTGTATTGTTTTTTAAAAAAATCACGTTCCTAATTAGTCGGGGTTGACAACCCGACTAATTACTCGCCTAATTATGACCGTAGGCGGATTAGGGGGCGAAAACCATGACCAAAATGGTCGTGATTGCCAACTTCGACAAAAAATGGTCGTGGTTGCCAACCGCGACCAAATTTGACTGGGTTGCCCCGACCATAAAGAGAGGGGGTTACTAATCACTCCTTGCTTTTGCTCTTAATTAACATTATAATTATAATGTTGATTGATGGGGACCTAACTCAGCTTTGCACGCCTAACTCCCTTCATCATACCTAATTTATCTACTTGAACAAAGGGCCTATAGATAACGTCACTAAAATTAATTATATGCCACTAGACAAAAGCCCACCCACTAAGATTTATCTACTTGAACTAAAAACATTGATAATTAGCACTAATGATGAGAGGTTGAAATGACTCCCTGCTAAAAAGGCTGGGGTTCCGAACCCTGACAAATTTTGTCGTGGTTCTAAACCCCGACTAATTTGTCACCTAACCATATTCCCCGCTTGCATGTTAGTGACCCCGACTAATTAGGACACCTATTTTTTTTTAAACGATCCAGTTTTCTGGCCACGAATCTGACGTGGTCAGAAAATGAGTCGATTTTTGTAATAAATGGGTCGGTTTTTGGGATTAAATTTGTGAATGGGTTTATTTCAAAAATTTCTCCTTTCCAGTTGTTGATGGCCTGTTTGGATGGAGGATAGAGAACTATAGGAGAAGAGAAATCTTTTGGATGGAGGATAGAGAACGATAGGAGAAGAGAAATCTTTTAGGGCCTGTTTGGTTCAACAGAGGCTAGGAATAGGATTAGGAATCCTATTTAATTTATGGATTCTAACCTAATCCATATAAAATTTATAGACAAGTTTTTTTTTTGCATTCTATGTTTGTTTCACCCAAAGGATTAGGAATCTCACTTTTATAGAATTGGTCCAATTCCTAATACCATGTTTGGTTCAGAAAGACCTTTTTTGGGATCGACATTGTAGCAACGGCTAGCCCATTTTACATTTAAAAATCACTGTAGCAACGGATTGATCCACAAATTTCAGATTTCAAAGTAGCAACACTGTAGCAACGGCTATTTCCACACAACTTCAAAATTCAAATGCATAACACTGTAGCAACGGCTAGTTCAGGGTCATGGTGGCTATAAATTCAACTTGAGGCCTCAAAATTAATCCATGCATTCTCATTTTTCGGCAATTATAAAATTCCCATTGTCTTCAATTTGGATCCGAGACATCAAAATGATATCAAAAGAGTGCTACCATAATTATGAAGTTTATTGCGACTGTAATCTCCGAACACCGATGAAAGTGTGCAAGAATGGTAAAAATAAGGGAAGGTGTTATTGGGGGTGTGCAAAATTCCCAAATAAAGAATGTAATTTTTTCGAATGGGCTGAAGAAAGAGGAGACTCATCAAGCAACCAAGGAAGCCAATATGTCAAAGAAAATAGGTACGGAGATAAATATATTTTGCAATCAAAGAAGCTGAAGAAAGAATTGAGACTTGTCGAAAATGAACTACTAGCTTGGAAAATTTCTGCAATTTTATTAGCAATTTTTTGTATTATTTTAATTATTACAAACTTTATGTCATTTACCTGTACTTGCAAAAACTATTGAGGATGTAATGAAAACTGTTGTTTGAATTGGGTATAAACTCTAATTGATATTGTATGGCTCAGTAATAGATCAACTTGTCATAATTGATTGCCCCACCTATAACTTACATGTTTATTACAGATTGAATTATAAGGATGAATTGCCTCGCCTAGACATTGTCAATTCAATGTAGGCTGCAATCTCATCCCCTTTTGCCTCATCTGGATATAATAAACAATATAAGTTAGATTGCATTCTCAGTAAATGCTGATCATCATCATTGCCACATATCAAGTGTAAGGAGCTACACAAGCTCAAAACAAAACAGCAAGTAACCCACAGACAAGGAAAAACAAAACAGCTCCCACATAGCAGCAATCCCCATTTACAGGAGCAACACAAGCTCAGAACAAAACAGCAACAAACCCAGCAGCAAGGAGCTACACAAGCTCCAAACAAAACAGCAACAAACCCAGCAAAAAAAAGAAAAAAAAGCCACAACGAAAACAGCAGCAAACCCCATCCACAGGAGCTACACAAGCTCAGAACAAAACAGCAACAAACCCAGCAGCAAGGAGCTACACAAGCTCTGACCAAAATAGCAGCAAACCCAGCAGCAAGGAGGTAAACAAGCCACGACGAAAACAACAGCAAACCAATTTCACAGGAATAACATAAGCTCAGAACAAAATAGCAACAAACCCAGCAGGAAAGAGCTGCACATGCTCAGAACTAAATAGCAGCAAACCCAACACCAAGGAGCTACACAAGCTCAGAACAAAACATCAACAAACCCTAGCAATCGGAGCTGCACAAGCTCCAAATAATAGGCACATAACCCACAGAGCAAGGAGCTACACAAGCTCAAAACAAAACATTAACAAACCACAGCAGCGAGGAGCTGCACAAGCTCCAAATAACAGGCACATAGCCCACAGAGCAAGGAGCTACACAAGCTCAAAACAAAACAACAACAAACCACAGCAGCAAGGAGCTGCACAAGCTCCAAATAACAGGCACAAACCTAAAGAGCAAGGAGCTACACAAGCTCAAAACAAAATAGCAACAAACCCAAGCAGCAAGGAGCTGCACAAGCTCCAAATAACAGGCACAAACCCAAAGAGCAAGGAGCTACACAAGCTCAAAACAAAACATCAACAAACCCAAGCAGCAAGGAGCTGCACAAAGCTCCAAATAACAGGTACATGACCCACATAGCAAGGAGCTACACAAGCTCAAAACAAAACATCAACAACCCACAGCAGCAAGGAGCTGCACAAGCTCCAAATAACAGGCACATAACCCACAGAGCAAGGAGCTACACAAGCTCAAAACAAAACAGCAACAAACCCCAGCAGCAAGGAGCTGCACAAGCTCTAAATAACAGGCACATAACCCACAGAGCAAGGAGCTACACAAGCTCAAAACAAAACAGCAACAAACCCCAGCAGCAAGGAGCTGCACAAGCTCTAAATAACAGGCACATAACCCACAGAGCAAGGAGCTACACAAGCTCAAAACAAAACATCAACAAACCATAGCAGCGAGGAGCTACACAAGCTCCAAATAACATGCACATAGCCCACAGAGCAAGGAGCTATACAAGCTCAAAACAAAACAGCAACAAACCACAGCAGCAAGGAGCTGCACAAGCTCCAAATAACAGGCACAAACCTAAAGAGCAAGGAGCTACACAAGCTCAAAACAAAACAGCAACAAACCCAAGCAGCAAGGAGCTGCACAAGCTCCAAATAACAGGTACATGACCCACAGAGCAATGAGCTACACAAGCTCAAAATAAAACATCAACAAACCACAGCAGCGAGGAGCTCACAAGCTCCAAATAACAGGCACATAACCCAAAGAGCAAGGAGCTACACAAGCTCAAAACAAAACAGCAACAAACCCCAGCAGCAAGGAGCTGCACAAGCTCCAAATAACAGCCCATAACCCACAGCAACCACGTGTGACTATGGAGCAATAAACCCAAGCAACAGAATGTAAAAGCCGACATCAGTAAACCCAAGCAACAAACCCATTTACCTGATACAAGCAACAGAATGTAAAAGCCGACATCAGTAAACCCAAGCAACAAACCCATTTACCTGATATCAAAAGAAAAGGCAAAATTCAAAGAACTCATTGATCATTCCACGACCATACTTACCTGCATCAAAATTTAAAACATACCAATTCATCAATCCCACAACGACATAGATGTTCTTCATAATAAATATATATATTGCAACATTAATAGTTTGCAATTAACACAACAATATCCATCAAAATATAATCGAAACCCAACAAACTAGCTATCCGACCAACCTTGGTCGTTAACTAATTTTGTGATGTACCTCTGCTGACCTTCCTTGGATTTTATGAAAAACCTCCTAGCTTCATGTTCATTGTCATATAAATGGTCTAAAACCCTATCGAGGAACTCCTCAGAATATTCAGACCTATGTTCCTTCAACGCTGTAGTCAACTGCTTAGTTCAGTGAATAACGTGTTGATTTCTCATTGACAGAGACATGGACTCAACAAAGGCACATAACATTTCCTCTTCACGATTAGATTTTCTGGTTTTTTTGTTAGATGATGAAGTCATGTTGTCTTTACTCTTAGTCTTATATCTAGTGGTTTGTGGTTGGTTAACAGCACCAGAATGTGGTTGGTTGCAAGCATCAGAATGTGGTTCAGTTTCACTCTCCTCTAGAATCTCGCAATCATCATCGGGAATAGGTATGGACCTACTAGACCCAATGTTAGCGTACACGGGCCTAACAAAATCACCCTTGGCTTGATCATCACTCATGATAACTTATAAATTTTTGAAGTGAGGAAGGGGTTTGTTTATGTACGCTTTGTACTTAGAATTGGATTTGTCCTGCAATAACAAATACTTATAAGTAGTGAATCAAATGTATTAAATTTTAGTGACAATATAGATGCTGAATTTGTTATACCTGAGCCCAAGATTTTAAGGTTTCATCATCCAATGTAATCATTTTACTTGATTCATCCCACCCAGCACCACTTATATCAAGGCAAGCCTTCATGTCGTTGAATTTGTTCCTCAAACATTTCAAGTGGTTAATGACATGTAATTGAGTGAAATCAGTCCTGAATTGTATGTTGATTTTCATGGCAGCCATTTTATAAGCTTCAGCCTTGAAGTTCTTGTCTGGCTTTAAGCCATCCAATGCTAAATTTGCAAGATAAGGAATAAGCACATCATCGTGCTCTGGAAGCCAAAACTTATTAGCCATGCCTCTTGAGTTCAACCTGGCACACAAAACTTTTTTCTTATGAGCTAATCTTTTCCCTCTATTCAATGGCGAAGTGTGCTCCGCACCATCAACTTCATAAATATCCTTTCCACCTGAATCACCAGTGTTCGGTGAAAATTGATTAGGTCCACTACTTTGAGAACTGGCTGTGGGAAATAGCAAACCTTGTGGATTGCCTAACAAGCTCATGTATGACATTGGCGGCTGTGTCATCCCACCATAATTACCATCGTATGGTGGGAATGGTGAGAATGTATGAGGAGGTGAAGTGAATGGTTGTGGTCGAACAGGCATGAAGTTCATGTTAATCCTTGATGTAGGATTTGGCCTTGCATTCGAATGAGAAGGCACGCTTTGCTTATCTGCCGGATTGTTAGCCATACCTAATATATATTGTAAGCATAGACATATTAACAATAAAGAAATATAAAACAATATGGGATATGTATGCATTTATCAAGGAATATATGAAACGACGATATTTCTCAAACAACATAACAAAAGAGCAACCGATAAAAGTAGTAATGTTTTGGTACAAGCAAAGAAACAATAAACAATATCGATGCGAACAGTATTTTAAAATTTACCAAGTTATTACATAGCCATAGAACAAATACACACACTAAGTTAAACCGCTCTCCATTGTGTTACCACCATTGTACTTTGCACAATAATCCACCCACATCGCCCAAGCAATTTGATCTCGCATCTCCTTTCATTCATTTCTTACATCTTGATCCTCTCTTTGTGTCCTACTTTGAGTATAGTCCACCACATTTGAATCGTCTTCATTTGTCTCTTCCCCAGTATCTTCATCAATTTCAACATTTTCATTTAAAATATCATCATCCGGATCCTCCAAGGCAATAAAGTTGTGCAACACAGTACACGCTAGTACAATGTCCACTTGAGTGGGAAATGGATAATTCGGTTTCGCCGTAAGAATTTTAAACCGATTCTTTAGTATCCCAAATGTGCATTCAATTTTTGATCTTAAAGATGAATGCCTTAAATTGAACAACTCCTTCCTATTCTTTGGTGTCCTACCGGTGTGCTCTTTTAAATAATATCGGACACCGCGATACGGGGATATGAAACCTGGCATTGTGATGTATCCAGCGTCACATAGGTAATATTTACCTACATTAATTGAACAGTATTTTAAAATCTCAATTATTGCCAAGTATTTAATATATTATTCAAAATGTGCACAAGTGAGAATGAATACCATCATAAACTCGGAGCCCGTAAGGCTGTGGTCTAGACAGAGTGTCTTGTAATATCCTATAATCATTTGCTGCCCCCTCCCAGCCAGCTAAGACATAAGTAAATAGTTTATTGGGGGTGCAGGCTGCTAAGATGTTTTGGGTGACCCCTTTTCGCCCTCTAAACCATGCAACTAGATCACTAGGTAATACCGCGTCGACGTGTGTGCCATCTATCAAACCAATGCAGTCCTATAAAAAATTATAAATTATACATAGTTGAATAAAAAGTGATTTATTTGAAAAATTGTTAAGATGCATGTATTTAATTTACCTTAAAGCAAGGAAAATAATTTGAGTTGTTTGCAATCTTCACGGGAACTTCTTTTGGGGCTTGCTTCATGTACCGATCACGTAATCCATTCATTGCTTGCAGGACTTTATTGAAATACCTGCTAACTGTTTCCCCTGATCTTATGAACTCAGTTCTTATTATTCTATTTTTAGTTTTGTGCCCAACAATACTTAGGAACATAACAAGCTGTTCTTCAACTTGAACGTGTCTTGTATCTTTTAATAAACCGTTTGCTTTCATTACTTCAACAAGTTTAAAAAATGCCATCGGTCTCATTCTAATATAAGATCGGCAGCTATCTTGATAGCCCTCCAATACACGTCTGAAGTGAGCCTCTCTACAATATATTTTTCTGATCTTTTCTTGCTTCGTACAAGTTGATATTCTCTTGCGCTTAGCACGCATTCTCAAAATACATGTTACCAAAGTGACCACGGCGCAGACAGCTGTATTAGCACACATCCTCTTCAATTCTTCCTCATCTTCCATATCCATCTACATCCGTTTTAAAATTAGCATACATTTACAACTTATCTTGTCTACTTATTTCAGTTGAAAGTTAATTAGATAACTGATACAAATATTTATTCGCAAGAAATCTAATTATACTGAATTTTATATTAACTAGTGTTGCATTCGATTTCACACAATTGTCAATAACAACACATTCTACTACCCGGGTCCTTTCATGTAATGAATTTAACCCCATGCTTTGGTAAACATAACCCTATTATTTTTCATGCACTCACATTCTTTTGTAATAAACACAATTATCAAGAACAACACATTCACACAAATATCATGCATTCTATTTCACACAACTAACTGAATTTTAGTAAACATAACCCCATACTTTGTTAAAAGTCCTAAATAATGAATTATCACGCAACTAACTGAAATTTGGTAAACATAACTGAAATTTCAACACATGTCACGCCCCGCTTCCCAAAATACACGGGAACCGGAGCTTGAACAAGCCCGCGACGTATTAGATTGAGAAGAAATATACTCTACTTTTTTTCTCTTTTCTTTTCTTCTCAATCCAATACGCTAAGCGTCTGGAAATAAGTACAATGCGAAGTCACAGGTCTCCGATCACACATAGCAAGAATATAATAGACAAACTCAGAATAAAAATATCATATCACAAATGGATAACATCCGAGACATAAAATACGGGTCAAACATGCCCTTATACAAATCTGAACAAATGAATACTAAAGAGATACAAAATACACTGATCAAATAGAAATGGAAATCCCTGCTCCTCAGACCCACCCCAGGCCGAAACAAGACGCTGGCGCGAGCCTGGAAAACAAATAATAATCTCGATATCACCTCACCTCAGACCCACCCCAGGCCGAAACAAGACACTGGCGCGAGCCTGGAAAATAATCAATAATCTCGATAACACCGCACACCTCAGACCCACCCCAGGCCGAAACAAGACACTGGCGCGAGCCTAGAAAATAACTACAATCACAATATCACAACTCCTCGGACCCACCCCGGTGACTACACAAACTTCACCAGCACGAGCCCGGAATATACATCAACAATCACAACCGCTCACATGGACCAAGATTTCTCATCCCAATTCTCGTAATTCCAAGTCAACTACACACGGGATTCTAGATCCTAACTGTGTCATACAGGTCACTATAGTCATAAACTCCTAATGATTCTCAATCACAACATAGAACAATCAATGCGACTAATCATGTGCAATAATATCATAGCATATCAAATGATCAAAATAAGAATTATAAATCATAAACAGCATCTACATAATTCAGAAAATAATCTTTTTCTAAATAAATTCATTTTAAATTATTTCACTTAACAATTAATCTAAACTAATTCATTTCCAAAATAAATTCTTTTAAATTATTATAATTATCTAAAAATGATTCTTTTGCCGAACTAAATTCTTTTAATTCATTATAATTTTTCTAAAAATGTCATTATCATATTACCATGATATAATTAATATTCTTCAACAAACAATCCCACGCAGATAAATACGTCATAATTAAACTATGCAAATAATTCATCAAAATGTAAATAACCAAACTACGAAATAGGAGAGCGGGATCTTGCCTCGGGGTTTCGTCGAACGAATCGACATTGACGACGAGGGTCGGATCCAACGCGGAGAGCGCGGCGTCCGAAGAAACTCCGGTGAGGGGCTGTCCAGCGACGGGCAGCGGGATCTGAGGTGAATCTGGGGGTCATCGACGTCGAGGCTGTCGGAGGGGTCGACGGAGGCAGCAAACAGCGGGAAGAGGAAGGCCGATGGGGCTCTGGAGACGGCGAACAGGAGCTGGAGGAGACGGGACTGTCGGGTGGTTGCC
>NC_033798.1:13078021-13230264 GCF_001876935.1 Asparagus officinalis
ACTATTTATCACATATCTATTATTTAAACCAATATTATTCACCAAACAACCCACGCAGATAATTACGTCATAATTAAACTATGCAAATAATTCATAAAAATGTAAATAACCAAACTACGAAATAGGAGAGCGGGATCTTGCCTCGGAGTTTCGTCGAACGAATCGACATTGACGACGAGGGTCGGATCCAACGCGGAGAGCGCGGCGTCCGAAGAAACTCCGGTGAGGGGCTGTCCAGCGACGGGCAGCGGGATCTGAGGTGAATCTGGGGGTCATCGACGTCGAGGCTGTCGGAGGGGTCGACGGAGGCAGCAAACAGCGGGAAGAGGAAGGCCGATGGGGCTCTGGAGACGGCGAACAGGAGCTGGAGGAGAGGGGACTGTCGGGTGGTTGCCGGCGAGGAGGAGCGGCGGCTCTGGTGGCGACGACGGGTTCGGTTCGTGGTGGTGGTTTGCCGGCGGTGCTGCAGCTAAGGGCGGCGGCGGTTTGCTGTGGCGGCGAGGTGAGGCGGAGGCCGGCTGGGCGCGGGTTCGTCGGGGTTGTGGTCGGAGGCGAGCGGTGAACGGCGATTTCGACGGAGGCGGAGCGGTGTTGGGTTCGTGGGGGTTGGTGGTGGAGATGGGTTCGGTGCTGGGAGAAAGAAGAAGAAGAAGAAAAAGAGGGGATTTTCTTTTGGGGGTTGTACTGATGGAGAGAGAGAGAGGGTGTACGGGTATGGGGAGAAAATAAAGATTTTCTCTTTTTTTTTGGGAAGGGAAGAGAGTGATATGCACGTGATTTGGGGGGGGGGAGAAAATTAAGGGAGTGAAAAGGAAATAGTTAAAAGGTGATTAGGGAATTGATTGATTGGAGTTATGGAAAGAATTCAAATTCAAATGAGAAAATAAGAGAGGGAAAAATTCCAAAATAATATTCTGAATAATAATAATGAATAACAATAATAAGAATAGTGAATAACAATAATAATAAATAACAACAACAAATAATGACAATAATAATAATACAATAGTAAATATCCAAATATTAATTTAAAAATCTTTACCTTAACAACTAAATTTATAGTTAACAATACCATTAAAATAAATATGAAATTGGATTTTAAAATCATAGAAAATTCTAGATAATCAAGAAAAAATACAGATACTCTTTTAAAAATAATAATTAAATATTTTAAAATATCAGAAATAGTATTTAAACCAGTATCAAAAATCACGGTCCTTACATTCTACCCCCCTTAAAACAAATTCCGTCCTCGGAATTAAAATAAAAACCAAAGGACAGATATGGGACGATATCCATAAACAAAGGAGACAAGAAACAAGGAACAATGGAAAGTTACGAGACAAGAAATAGTGGAAAGATCCGGAGTCAAAAAGTGATTAGGTAGGGTTGAAATGAAATCTATCAAGAAAATAGGATAAGGGCTCAAGGATAGTCTCACGGATGAAATATGATATGTATCTAAGTTGTCTACCATATTCTTACTAGTGAGGACTCGGGACCGTGACCTGCATGGGCCACCAAAAAAACCTGTCACGCCCCGCTTCCCAAAATACACGGGAACCGGAGCGTGAACAAGCCCGCGACGTATTAGATTGAGAAGAAATATACTCTACTTTTTTTTCTCTTTTCTTTTCTTCTCAATCCAATACGCTAAGCGTCTGGAAATAAGTACAATGCGAAGTCACAGGTCCCCGATCACAGATAGCAAGAATATAATAGACAAACTCAGAATAAAGAAATATCATATCACAAATGGGGTAACATCCGAGACATAAAATACGGGTCAAACATGCCCTTATACAAATATGAACAAATGAATACTGAAAAGATACAAAATACACTGATCAAATAGAAATGGAAGGTAGTACAAAAGAAAACGGAGGACCAATAACTAAGCTTCAGCTTCTTCTGATCCGTCTGCAGGGCACTCCTGCTGAGAATCCTCTGGCTCCTAATGATCTCCCAGCTGAACCTGTTCTTCATCTAAGTCTGGCGTACACCAGAGAAAACATGTGTACGTCAGGTGCATGGCGCACGGCAAGACCCGACCCCACAAAGAAAATAGAACGAACGGAAATCCAACGCGAAAAACGATACGATAACAGAAACAACAAAAGAACGTACAACTGAAATCCACAAATCAACATGAAAACACTACTAAATCATGATAACATAAAGCATCCAAAATCGATCAGGTAACGAGATCATGCAGCTAGCGATCAGTCTAATCATCCAAATCATAAGGGCATACACTAGATGGAATTAATACTTAAAAATCTACAACAAGAGACGTAGTACGTCGAGCGAAATAATCCAAACAAGGAAACCCTCATGTATATACCATATGTCTCAAATTGTAGATAATTAAATATCAACCCCGATCTATGTATGAAAAGAAACACAATTGTCCTACATCTCACAAGAATTCATATTTAGCCAAGAAACGAGGTCATGTAACTAGCCATCCTACCCACCCCAGGCCGAAACAAGACACTGGCGCGAGCCTGGAAAATAACTACAATCATAATATCACAACTCCTCGGACCCACCCCGGTGACTACACAAACTTCACCAGCGCGAGCCCGGAATATACATCAACAATCACAACCGCTCACATGGACCAAGATTTCTCATCCCAATTCTCGTAATTCCAATTCAACTACACACGGGATTCTAGATCCTAACTGTGTCATACAGGTCACTATAGTCATAAACTCCTAATGATTCTCAATCACAACATGAAACAATCAATGCAACAAATCATGTGCAATAATATCATAGCATATCAGATAATCAAAATAAGAAATATAAATCATAAACAACATCTACATAATTCAGAAAATAATCTTTTTCTAAATAAATTCATTTTAAATTATTTCACTTAACAATTAAACTAAACTAATTCATTTCCAAAATAAATTCTTTTAAATTATTATAATTATCTAAAATGATTCTTTTGCCGAACTAAATTCTTTTAATTCATTATAATTTTTCTAAAAATGTCATTATCATATTACCATGATATAATTAATATTCTTCAACAAACAATCTCACGCAGATAAATATGTCATAATTAAACTATGCAAATAATTCATAAAAATGTAAATAACCAAACTACGAAATAGGAGAGCGGGATCTTGCCTCGGAGTTTCGTCGAACGAATCGACATTGACGACGAGGGTCGGATCCAACGCGGAGAGCGCGGTGTCCGAAGAAACTCCGGCGAGGGGCTGTCCAGCGACGGGCAGCGGGATCTGAGGCGAATCTGGGGGTCGTCGACGTCGAGGCTGTCGGAGGGGTCGACGGAGGCAGCAAACAGCGGGAAGAGGAAGGCCGATGGGGCTCTGGAGACGGCGAACAGGAGCTGGAGGAGACGGGACTGTCGGGTGGTTGCCCTGTCGGGTGGTTGCCGGCGAGGAGGAGCGGCGGCTCTGGTGGCGACGACGGGTTCGGTTCGTGGTGGTGGTTTGCCGGCGGTGCTGCAGCTAAGGGCGGCGGCGGTTTGCTGTGGCGGCGAGGTGAGGCGGAGGCCGGCTGGGCGCGGGTTCGTCGGGGTTGTGGTCGGAGGCGAGCGGTGAACGGCGATTTCGACGGAGGCGGAGCGGTGTTGGGTTCGTGGGTTTTGGTGGTGGAGATGGGTTCGGTGCTGGGAGAAAGAAGAAGAAGAAGAAAAAGAGGGGATTTTCTTTTGGGGGTTGTACTGATGGAGAGAGAGAGAGGGTGTACGGGTATGGGGAGAAAATAAAGATTTTCTCTTTTTTTTTGGAAGGGAAGAGAGTGATATGCACGTGATTTCGGGGGAGAAAATTAAGGGAGTGAAAAGGAAATAGTTAAAAGGTGATTAGGGAATTGATTGATTGGAGTTATGGAAAGAATTCAAATTCAAATGAGAAAATAAAAGAGGAAAAAATTCCAAAATAATATTCTGAATAATAATAATGAATAACAATAATAAGAATAGTGAATAACAATAATAATAAATAACAACAACAAATAATGACAATAATAATAATACAATAGTAAATATCCAAATATTAATTTAAAAATCTTTACCTTAACAACTAAATTTATAGTTAACAATACCATTAATAATAAATATGAAATTGGATTTTAAAATCATAGAAAATTCTAGATAATCAAGAAAAAATACAGATACTCCTTTAAAAATAATAATTAAATATTTTAAAATATCAGAAATAGTATTTAAACCAGTATCAAAAATCACGGTCCTTACAACACAACTAACTGAAATTTAGTAATCATAACTGCCATTCATCACACAACTAACTAAATAGAACAATATCGATGCGAACAATTGCATTATATTTTACACAACTAACTGAAATTTAGTAAACATAACCCGATTCTTTTTTAAAATTCCCAAATAATGAATTACTACGAACAAAAAGAGGGGGAAAATCGTATACCTGAAGCTGCAGAGGGGACAAAAATGTCGAGGTCCAAGCAACAAACCCAACAAACCCACCAAAGCCGAGATGAACACCGTAGCCAACAAACCCACCCGAACCAACACCAGTTCGAGAAGGGATCACCAACAACCAAAGCCAAGGAACCCACCAACAAGAAGTTGGAAAGCAAAACAAAGAAATCACGGCTCAACCAGAGGCGGGATCAGATTTAGAGGGAGAAGCCGATTCGACATTTAAATCCGCAAAAAACCATGGCTCAACCAGAGCTAGGGTTTCGAGTTCCAGACACGACCACGCACAAGCCACGACGAGCGGCGGGAGAAGAGGCGCGAAGAAGAGAGCGCTGTGGCGGGGGAAGAACAGCGGGGAAACCACGGATCAACAGATCTAGGGTTTCGTTAGGAATTAGAATAAGAATTGGGAGAGGTGTCAGAAAGCACGCCCAATTCCTCTCTCAAAGAACGGATTTGGGTTTCCTGAAATTACCACTGTTTGAGCCACTTTATAGAATAACAATTCTATAATTTTTTTTTGAACCAAACTTGAGATTAGGATTCAGTTGGATTCCATTAATTATGAAAACGTCACTGTCAGGTCCAAATATCATTCCTATTCCATAAACTTGGTGAAACAAACAGGCCCTTAGAAGTGTAGAGGAGAAAAATAGAAGAAAATTTGATCTAAAATCTTACACTGCTTCCTTCCCTTCCCCAAGTCATAACACTGTGAATCCCAAACAGCCCTGTATCAACGACCCCCATCAGCAAAACAGATCCAAACAAGAAACAGAAGATCCCTATCGCCATGGCCGCCCACTGCCGCCGTCCTCCTCGGACTCCGATTCTCACACATCAGCGACGCCGACGATCCCTCCACCCCCCCTCCTCCTCTCGAGAACTCTCTTCTCTCCTATCGTCACACCATACCTTCAACTCAACCACTAACTCCCTCCTCCTCCTCCATCGCGCGCCGCGCGGCGGCGATCTCTCAAATCAAATCTTTCTCGCCCCCTCCTCCTCCTCCTACGCTTCACCGCTGCTCATCTGGTCCATCGTCCGCATCCGCCCTCGACCCCACCTGTCCTGCTCCTCCTGCCCACGCCGTCCTTCCACCTCCCTCCCAATCACAGTTCCGGCCACCAGTCCCTCCTCAGACTCAACCCCTCAAACCTAACCGCCGCCCCCGCCCCTACCGCCCACCTCCACCCCACCTGGCACTGCCCAAGTGCCGTCACCCTCTCCCAAATCTCCTAGCTCCCAGACTCCTACCTCTTCTCTAGCGGCAGCTCGGAGAACCCCCATCGCTGACCCTGGACTTCCGCCCTGCCGCGAGACTGCGGCCCGACCACCTTCAGCCCCAGCTGCGGACACCGCGCTGCCGTCGCTCGTCTCGCCACCACGGCCCTTGAGCCCCCCTTGCCCCCAGTTGTCAAGACCAGGTGCTTCTGTGGGGATCCCGCCCCGACACCCGCCGGTGTGCTCAGAAGCGCTTCTTCCTGCACTCTCTGCTCCCATAAATGCCCGGAGAAATGCCACGAGGGCCCGTGCTCGCCGTGCAAAGTGAAGGGGAGGTACAAGTGTGGATGTGGGAAGAGTGAGGAGATTAGGGAGTGCTATGAGAGGGGTTTTAAGTGTGAGAATGAGTGTGAGGGGATGTTGAGATGCGGGCGCCATAGGTGCGAGAGAGGGTGCCATGAGGGGGAGTGCGGGGAGTGCCCGTTGACGGGGAGAAGGACTTGTCCTTGTGGGAAGAAGGAGTATAAAGGGGTTGCTTGTGATGTTGAGGTGCCAAATTGTGGTTCTACATGCGAGAAGATGTTGGCCTGCGGGAGGCACAGGTGTCCGGAGAGGTGCCATAGAGGGGTGTGCGTGGAGACGTGTCGGACTGTGGTGATGAAGGGGTGTAGGTGTGGGAGCTTGAGGAAAGAGGTGAGCTTTCGATTGCCTTCTGTAAAAATGTTCATTATTATTTTACTTGCATAGTTATCTTTACCTCTAGAAACATTATACTTCCTAATATCATTTTTGAGGAAATCATATTTATTTTAGAAAATAAGGATGTAGTGAGATGGCGGCAGTAGGTGGATGATAGGGAAGTTCTAGAGAACAATGAGTAATGGAAGCACTATAGAAGAAATGACCACTTAGAGAACTTCATGAACCTGTAAACATGGACACAGATATAGGATATGGCAAAATTTGAAAACACAGAGCACATGTATGGGATGGATATAACAATAAAGAAATACGAATATGGTTATATATGCAATGCTAGAGATACAACAAAATATGGTTGCATAAATAATACTCCTAGAAATTTGTATATATATATATAGAGAGAGAGAGAGAGAGAGAGAGGGTATGTTTATGTACGTGTGTAGGTATGTATGTATGTATGTTCGCATAAAAGGAAAATTCTTTGGAGAACAATGCAAAGGAACATATTATTTTAATAAAAAAGAGTATGTATGTATGTTCACATAAAAGGAAAATTCTTTGGAGAACAATGCAAAGGAACATATTATTTTAATAAAAAAGAACTTAATATTCTAAGAGTAAGACACACACACACACAGACGTACATACGTCAAGGTTTTAAATATCGGTTATCGGGGATTTATCGGACGATCAAAATCCTTCTCGGATAGCGGAAATCGGGGATTATATCGGGGATAAGTAGTATTTATCGGAGTAATATACTAGCAAATAATAAACAAACATAAGCTTGAAAAAAAATATAATGTTAGTCAAAATAGAATAATAAACAAGCAAATAATAAGATAACATCAAGAATGAAGAATCATCTACACATCTACATAATTATTGTTTAATCATGAGATTCATAAACTAACTTACTAAGTTGATATTTAGTAGTTATGAGCCATTATCAATATCCATAAACAAACATAAGCTAATCACCAATCAACCAAATTCCAAAAGTAACAAATAGTTCATAATTTGTAAACATTCAAAGAGCAAATCCAAAAGAAAGTAAAAGCTCTCAAATCCTACTTATCGGCCGATAAAACCGATATTTAGAGCCTACTTATCGGCCGATAAGTGCCTTTATCGCCGATAACTCGTCGATAAACCTCAAAAAACGATAACCGATTAAAAATCCTACTTATCCTAGCGGAAAGCTCCCAAATCCGATAACTCGGCGATAATATCGGATTATTGGCCGATATTTAAAACCATGACATACGTACGTACGTATGTATGTGTGTGTGTGGTATGTATGTATGTATGTATGTATGTATGTGTATGTGTGTGTGTATGTGACTTATGAATTTTCTTATACCTTGGTTTGAAATCAAATATTCCTCGTGTCGTACAATAATTCTTGATTATATCACTAAGAAAAGGATAGGTACCCTGATATTGAAGTACAGATCTCAAATGATACTTGTTAAGTAATTGATTTTGTGATAATTTGTAAAAAACATAGGCTTGAGACAAAGAAGATAAGTCACAAGACTTATTAGAAAACGACTTTTTTATAGTCGAAATAAACACACACACACACATACACACACACACAGAAGAGAAAAACGTAAATGAAATCATTTCTGGTTTGAAAAATCTATTGTAAGTGTGTGCGTGCGTGCGTACGTACGAGAAAAATGAGTATGTTTGGTACCAAGCATAAATTTTGTGCTTGGTAGTGAGGTGACACATTCCTATCCACTCATTCATATGGTGTTCCCATGCACTTCCCAACCCATGTGAATGTGGTCCTCCCATTTGAATGAGTGGAGGAGAATATGCCACCTCACTACCAAGCACAAATTATGTGCTTGGTACCAAGCATACCCATCTCTCTCTCTCTCTCAGGGTATGTTTATGTACGTGTGTAGGTATGTATGTATGTTCACATTAAAGAAAAATTCTTTGGAGAACAATGCAAATGAACATATTATTTTAATAAAAAAGAACTTAATGTTCTAAGAGCAAGATTCAAGTCCATCTATCTAACAATCAACCATGATTATAGCTGACTCAAGTTAGCATCCACAATATTCAAGGGATTCAAGACAACCATATGTGACTGGTCATCCACATGTTCCTGTGTTCCAAATTAACTGCTTTACTAATGTCTAAAACAACTTTTTTGGTTGGTTTCGTATAATTCCAAATTGCATGTGTGTGCCTAGACGTAACTTTCTTTTGTTGGACCATATTTTTTACTACACCATTTTGAAAAATTGAAATATATTATCTATGCTCACTCCGGAAGAGCATTAAGAATGGTATCTTTCTTAAAGATTTTAAATGATTTTACACTTTAATGCGAACCCATTAATTCACTGCTTATTCTATTGATTTCTGGCATTATAGTATAGTTGAACTATACTATAATGCATAAATAATAATTCTTTACCTAGAACACTCCATGTATACTTCCTAATGTTTTTGTTGGTAGGAAAGTTGAATTCTGCCCACCTCCTGGTGTACTTTAGAGAATAAGGATATAGTAAAATCAAATGGGAACTGTAGGTGGGTAGTAGGGAAATCCTTAAGATCAATTAATGGAAAAACTATAAAAGGGATGCCCCACTTAGAGAGAGATTGAAACCTGTATAACATGAATATTGATATGGGATATATACAATATGATATGGGCACTGCGATATAACTCATATAACAAAATTTGACAAAATAGACATATGTACAATTCATGCAACAAAAGGCATACACACACATATACGTGCATACATCCATAAATATAATTATCTACATATAATTATATACATGTGCATCAATACATCATGGTTACAACAATAATAGAATTTTATATATTATTTATTTATCTTTTAATCATTTATGTGAACAATGATATCCGTTATTATTAAATTATACAAGTTATATAAGAACAAGGTATCCAAAACACAAAGAGAGTTGTGAATCCACCTTTCATGTATTCAATTCTTTTTATTTAACATTCTATAGGTGTGCGATGTTATCCTTGTTACATCTAGAATATGTGGCAAAATATAGGATACAAGAAAGGAGTATCCGCGACTATCAAATATCGAAGTGCTAACTATTGGATAAGTACCCATACTAAAGCATCTCCTTTCAAGTGTAATGTATGACATAGACAGAAATCCATTTGAAGCAAGAAAAGGTAGTCAGCAAAAATGTGTCCCGTACCTACAAAAATATTGATCCATAATTTGATGTTAACAACAAGAAAAGGTTAACTTTGGTTGCCTTCTGAATTAAGTTCGTTTGGTTTTGTTATTTTCCATTCTCATCTTACTTAGTGCCCATCCATATGAACGTATCAGAATCTTCATAAAATCCAGCTCTTTTCAGGGCAATCTATAGTGTCTGGACATCATATTTCAGAAGAATTTGTGTTTTTATCAAGACAAGGTTCTCAATGCATCCTAGCGTCATGTGTTTGGAGGAAATCATATTTTCTTGTATCTTCTGATATAATCCAGAAAACAAGGATGTAGTGAAATGGGAACAAAGGTGGGTTATAGGGAAATCATACAGAACAACAACTAATGGAAACACTATATAAGAAATGGACGACTTAAAAAATATAAAATCTTGTAAAGCATGACTACAAATATAAAATAGGGTGCAAGATGCTACCAAACACTGAAATGACAAATTCTAGAAACTAGGACCCAAGTATGCCCTAGAACAAGGCAAATCCTTGAAATTTAGTATAGTAATATGTCATGGATATTATAACAATTATATATTTATTATATATATGCGTGTTGCATGTTTATCAATTATGTAAAAAATTATATTATTTATCAAGGAACTTTTGAATTATATAAAAGCAAGGTACTTCAAAATCAAAAGAGTTTCGAGTCTACATCATTCATATATTCCAATTTACGTGTTTTTGGATACATCTACAATATGTCTACAAAATGGCTCTAATATGTTACATATGTTAGATCAAAAGAGTATTTGACATGTATCCATCAATTATTTGAGTGTCCAAGTATGAAGTATGTGATATGTATCGGTACTAATACACCTTTTCCTTTAAAGTACCGGTGCTATATAGACATAAACTCATTTGAAACAAGAAAAACCAGTCAACAAAAAGGTGTCCTTTACTTGCAAAAACCTGATCTATAATTTGACGAAAATTAAAGTGAACTTTTGCCTTCTAAACAAATTTTAACTGCACGGTTTTGACATTGGAAAGGATCTTTCTCCATTAAGGAGGTAACACTAACAGTGGTATCTTTCTCAAAAATTTTAAGATAATTTTATGCTTTAAATCCTTCAGTAATACGTGCTTATCATTCACTACTCAGTCTCTAGGTTCCTGGCATTCAAAGTGTAATTTGTACCTAGTTTATCGTTGAATAGTTTCTAGTCTTTTAGTATATGAAAGTTACTAACTACATGTGAGTATAACTATTTTTCTTTTAAATTTAAGAAACAAAATTTAACCCTCAATCTAATATAGGTTCCTTGTTATCAAGATTTGGTTTGTGAGAGGAAATGTCAAGGAACGCGAGATTGTGGGAGACATGCTTGTAGGCGTCGTTGTTGTGGTGGGGATTGCCCATCATGCCCAGAGGTATTTCTGATAAATACTTTGTCCATGTTGTTCCATACAGTTACACTAAAAGGTTGCATTTCAGATTTGTGGAAGGAAGCTTCGGTGTAACAATCATAAATGTCCTTCTCCATGCCATAGGTAATTTATCCTTTTAAATCTCATATTCGATTTCATTTTCTGCAAGTGTAGTATCTGCATAATATTTTGCTTCATCATGCCCTAGACTAATATAGGTTCTGTGTACGAGGATTCCAACAATGATAACTTTTTTGAGTTTTAGCATAGCCTAAAAACACATGTTGAATAATCCGTGAATCTAATTCATCACATCCTGATTTTGAGAGATGAACAGAACACGGATATCTGAACACTCTTAGGGTAAATCAAATAAATTTGTCTTTTATGCATAACAACAGAAGTTGTTTGACCATTGAAGACAGAAGAAGACATACAATTTATTAAAAAATATGCAGCGATAAGAAAATCAGCTTGGTAAGGCAGTAACTTTTGGGATCATGTATATGAATCAAATAGGAAAGCAAATCAAGTGAGTGGCAACTGGCAACTGTTCTCAAGAGTACCATATTTGTTATGGTGTGTATGCTGAATAATTCAATAAGATGAATAGTAGTATTGTAAAGTATTTTGCATATATCTCAAGATATGATGAAGCCTCAAAACTTCAATAGAACTTTCAAAGTGATTTATAATTTCTTGATTAAATTTTGTGAGTACAAAGAGGAATTTCATATTGTCTTTTCATTACAAACCCATGTCAATCTATAATAATCATCAATGTAGATTACTACAAAATATGTAAATCAGAAACTGTTTTGAGTTGAATAGGAGCCCAGCTATTAGTGTAGAAAAACTTCAAATGGAGAACTATAAATCATTTTCTTTTCATCTCAAAAGACGAATTATGGTGTTTTCTGCTGTTTTTCGTAGCTAACACTAGAACATTTCAGTTTAGATAAAGATCTAGTTGACAAGATTGATTAACTGTATAAACCTGAGAGGTGCCTGTCCTTACATATAATGTCACTGAGAGGTGATGCATCAGATGCAGCATCGGCAGTGGTGACAATAGGTTGATAACCACAATGAAGTCAATTGAGACTACAACAATCATATCCCCTGCTAATCGTATTCTTAGTTTGAAGATAAACACATGAAGATGGGCAAAAGATTATTGAGAAATTCATAATTTTCGTCAAGCGACTAGCATATAGCATATTAAATGGGACATCTTGAACATATTACAACTTAAATAAGTAAGAGGCGATTTTGGATTAACAATGTGAGGGCCAACAACAGACATAGAACTCGATGAATTAAATGTGAAAATTTAAGTTAGGTTATTGATCAAGTAAGTAGAGACACCTGAATCTATGATCGAAGATAAGGAGATGAACTATCAAATCATGACATATCTGGATGACCAGGGTAGCCATGTCCAAGGTATACCTTGTTTTCGTAGGACTAACATGAGCACAGTGTAAGGCATAGCAGGAGAGTAATTTGCGGTAGAAAAGTCAGGGCCATCAAGCATGTACACTGACTAGGATGAAGATGATTTGGTGAATGTGCTGGTTTATCACAAAGTTCCCAACACAATCTACTGTATTATTGGTCCAACCAATTTGTAAGTACAATTACAAGATTCCTCTTGACCACATCCAAAACTACAACCTGTAAGGCCAACACAACAACATAGGCCACACAGAGTAAAGTCACCATGATTTCTAGTAGACATATCAAGTCTGATAGAGATAAGCGATGCGAACCTCGCATGAGTAGAACCATCAGAAGTGGACAAAGGATCTGTGGTCTATGATAATCTGGAGAACATACCGTGAAGAGTGGAAAGACCGCCTTCAGCAGCAAGATGTTTAGATCACAGCAGCTTGAAGAAAGAGCTCAGACTGAAGAGGAATTCGCAAATGTACAAATGTTCTCGGTGCTATTAAGAGGTTTAATATCCTTTGTAAGTGGACTGGATGATATTGATTATGTTCATCAATCCATCTTTTAAGTGGCTATAGTACTCCTTCAGATCTTCTCTCTTTATCTGAAACTAACACTATCCTCATATCTTTGAAGCGGCTTCTCTCCTTATCTGAAACTAACACTATCTTTATAAACATAGAAGATCCAATATAGGTGTTGCTTCATAGAATAAGTGTCATGAACCACTTCACAGATTTTCTTTCCAGTATCTTGAAACATTAAGTTAGCATAATTCCAATTCTATACTATTTCATTACCAAGTTATCACCAAGTAATTATCTCATTCCTTGCCCTTATCAGTTTTATCAGCAGCAATATTAGTTGAAGCCTTGTCGGAAGAAAATTGGCTTGGTTGATGATTTGATGTAACTAATTGCACTTGTAAATAAGTTCGTCACATGTTCACATTGTACATATCTATGAAATTTTAAGCAATTTTCTTTCTCTTGCTCCTTTCAAGATTAGATTACAAACTTTGGTAGGATATCTCTTTCTTGCTCGTATGTCTTGGTAGGCGGTAGCCACTATTCGGATAGACTCACTGGTCAGTGATGTTTTTATCGGCAACCTATGTATAGATGTTTTCTTTCCTGATGCTTGAAGTTAATCTACTTTTTTATTTCACCATGCTCTTTCTCTTCTTTTGTGTGATTCAATGTAGTAATTCCTGCATCAACAACGTTCTGTCCATTTTTCTTTCTAATTTTCTTATTATTGCTTGAACTGTATTCCTAAACATTGTTACATTCTTGATAGAGGTGATTGTGCTCCTTGTCCTTTGATGGTGTCCATTTCATGCTCATGTGGAGAAACACACTTTGAGGTTGGTCTTACCACTCAATATCTTGACACTTGTTGACGATTCTTTTTTGCTGCAAGTTAGTCTGATAGAAATTCATCTATTAGTTTCATAATTGGAAACACTCAAATAGTCTTCAATCTTCCAGTTGATTCTCCAAAAATGAATCAGATATTGAGTGTAAATTCAGCTTTCACTGCGTATTGTTTTTTAACTCTTCAAGTCTTTGTGCTTTAATGTTTTAGCTTTTTATTGTCTCTCCCAAGCTATGATAAAGGAAGAAGGTTGAGTTTAGGTAGCCAATTGCCATCATAAACCATAGTTGGATCTAGTGAAATGAATCCTACAGAATATTCCTTGGGGGGTATCCCTACTGACGCATTGCGTTGGTGCTGCAGTGCAATGATTTAATGTAGGAGATCACCCATAATAGAAAGCAATTGAAGAGTAGGATTAATGAAGTCAGCCCCAAATTTTTTGGATAAAGGCTTTCTTCTTATTGTTATTACATATTTCTTATTCTAAACTATCCTGATTTAATTCAGAAATTCGTTAAAAAGAAGGCTAGGAAAGTCAAAAAATGTGCGATTTATATCAAATGTTTAATAGTATAAACACAACAAGATTTATGTTTAATTTAAGATAAAGCTTCATGTTTCTTTTACCTACATAGTAACATACTAGTATCTGTAGTTTCCAGTCCTTTCCATTGGATTCATTCGATGTGTATGGAGCATTAGCAACAACATCTAACAATCTTCATCTTTTGATGTCTTTCCAAGAAAAAGAGTAGGAACATCATTTGCGTCGCGGTTGTTTGGTTTAGTTTCTGGACATAAAGCAGTAGGCAGTTATTTTGCGTCGATTTTGTTGCGTATTGAGCAACACAAATGCTCTTTTAACTTTTCAGCATCTTCATTTAATGCTTAGAGTTTCAAATTTGATGCTATACATCGCAAGGCACTTAAAGAGCTAACACTTAATTCTATACTTTTGCACTTGCCTGTTGTTATGTATTTATATGTTTGTGTGCTTGCCACATGAGCTTGTGCATGGATGTACTGTAGTCTTTCAGAGGAGTTGCATGATAGAGAGTACTCTTTTTTCTTAATTGAGCCACTTACTCTAGTATTTGGATGTACATAATTTCAACAAACAATGTCGTAGATCATTTTTCTCTAGCAGACTGGATACCAAGTGGAGGAAGGACATCCCAGTAAGTGTATGTTTTATGGGTTTATTGCATGAAAGGTTTCAAAAAGCTCCACACGTGTCAGAACAACGATGGGAATACTCTAATATAGATTTGAATATTATTTCTGGATTGGATGTTTCCATTGTATGTTATGTTTCCAGCAAATCTTTTGTTATACACATATATGATAAATATAAATTACTTTTAACTCCCAGAACCTAGATTCTGGTGATACTAATTCAAATTCTTTTTTTGCTCATTTGGAATTTATAGTTTGTCCTCAATAGGATTTATCTGATTGGCAACATCTTTTTCATTTTTGGCGTTCAGGTTCCATGTGGGGTGGAAAGGAGTCAAAAGCCACCTAGATGTCCCAAACAATGTCATATATCTCGGCTGTGTAGACACAAATCTGAATGCCGGGTACTTACAAATTTTTTTTTGCTTGAATATTTATCAACGAAATATTGGTGACAATTGACTGATGTCACCCCAAAATTTTTGAGATAAAGACTTTGTTGTTGTTGTAATTGGCTGACCTCAAGCAGTCGAAGTAAGTAAAAAAATTTAAATCAAAAGTTATGGTTGCATCTTCTAAAAGACTTTCTAGATTTATTCATGTATATGGAACTCTGATTTTACACTGGTTACATTGAAATATGATGGTGGGAACATTGCCAGCCTATTATCCCTGTAAAAATAATATGATTTAAGGTGTTTATGTTAATCTGTGAATGCTATAAAAGGGTAGAAAACCTACAGATGATCATATTCCCATAGTGAATCATTAATAGCCCTTCATGATGCTTTTCTCACTTTACATTTATAGCCCAATTTTAGCCTGTTTAAAATTTGAAGTCAACTCATGCTTTTCTAACTTCACATTAATAGCCTACTTTTTAGGCTGTAATTTGTCAGAGGACCTTGTTGCTATGCCAAAACTCCGAAGTTGAGCTGAAGGTTGAAGGTTATGGTTTTATACTCTTAATGTATCCCTACAAGTTGAGCATCCTTTGAAACTTGGACTCGTGGAGTGGTATCTTTTTTTTATTAAATCTACTTTAAATTCGTGGCCAGCAAGACCTGAAACCTAGCTTGCTTTAATATCTTGTCTCCTAACACTACATCAACATTTAGATGTTGAGGTGAAGTTTGAGGAGTATAACTTTATACTCTTAACGTGAGTTAATCGTTTGGTGTGCTTTTAATCTGAATTGATATTCTTTCAGTGTGTGTAGTTCATGCTTTTTTTTGGGAAATATAATGTCTCATATCTTTTTAACTGGCTTGTTAACTTCTAGATGTGTGTTTGACCCTTTTTTCTTGCCAGCCCCATAAATGCCATTATGGAGCTTGCCCACCTTGTAAATTGATTTGTGGGGAGGGACTTCCCTGTGGCCATACATGTAAACAGAGGTATGGAATTACTTAATTGTCTGTTATGTATTGAAATCATCATCATTATCATCATCTTCATTCTTTATGATGAGACTAATTCACCTCACTTTTAGATGTCATGGTCCCATACCTCCTCCCAACCCTGAATTTACTTTGAGACCAAAGAAGAAGCAAAGGGATAGGCACATCGAAAGTACACCTGGATCACCATGTCCTCCTTGTCAAGAAGTTATCTTGATACCGTGTCGTGGTCAACATATTGGTGAAGAACGTCCGGTTAGTTTGTCATCTTCTTTCCATGATATCTCATTGCCAAGTATATACGCATTCTTATCACATATTCTGCCTTTTAGATGATTTGCTCTAGAACAGTGCAATTCTCGTGTCAGAACTTGTGTGGGTATCTTCTCCTTTGTGGCAACCATTACTGCACCAAAGCTTGTCATTTTCTGGAACTTACGGAGCATGAAGGACAGGAAGAGCGCTGTGAAGATTGTTTTCTTCCTTGCCAGAAGGTTGATTTTGTAACTTCATTGGAGCTTTTATGGTCATGGGGCTATGAGAGAGATATTTGTTTATGCACAATTCCTCTATTTGTGTTCATGTCAACTCTTGTAGCAAAAGAAAAAAATTCGCTTTTCTAGTTTTTCAGTTGAAAAAATTACCTCAATGACGTCACCCAATCCTAACTTCAGGTGCGCTGATTTCAGGTTAGGGAGCCACCATGTCCGCATCCTTGCCCTTTACCGTGTCACTCCAACGATTGTCCTCCTTGCAAGACCCTGATCAAAAGGACATGCCATTGTGGTTCAATGGTGCATGTTTTTGAGTGCATTTATTATAACAGCTTGAGCGACAAGGAGCAACAACGGGTTCGTTGTTGTGTTGGTACATGCCATAGGTAAGTACTGCACAATTATTCTTCCTTTTTTTATTGCATTAGGTTCTTTCCTCGGTGATTGCCACTTACCTCATTAACTTTCTTTTATAAAAACTAGCCTTTTTTGCTTACCATATAAGAAATTAACTGCTTAGTAGTAGGGTCATTGGATGTAGTTTAGTTTTACATTGTTTATTGTACAGTCGCAGTCTATGAAAGGCATGATAGGAAGCTCGCACAATTAGCTTGGTGCCATTTGTTTCTATTTTACTACACAATGTATTTACAAAGTTGTCATCTGCCCCGGTGACAAGCTCACTGATGCATGACGGAGAAGCGCCGGAACCCTCGGGTGAACAGTACCGTGAACAATATCTTTTCTTTTCTTTTTAATTTTTTTTATAAAATAAAAGACAAAGAAATTAAGATAAAATGAGGTTAGATTGGATTCACTCATAGGCATCTAACCGTTAGTTAAGTTGGATTCACACGCTGACACTTAACCCTTTCGGCTTCACACCAAGAAACAACGGATTCTGCCTTAGAAAAATCACACAAGATTTTCTTCAACTCAACTTTTATAAATTCTTCATAAGCTCTCTACTATATTACAAAAATCTCGTCCCTCTTTTATAGAGTTTGAAATTCTTATTTAAAACAAATTCAAAAATTTATCCATCTCTAAAACCAGTTCAATCTTAACTAGAAAATAATCAAACGAACTCAATCCTAACACAATTCAAATCAAAATAACTAAACAAAATAACTAATTCTCACCTATCTAAAACCAAAGGTAAATCTAAAATCATAACAAATCTAACTTCGATCCGGATCAAATCTTAATAGTGATTGTGTCCTACATCAGTTCTCCCCTTGTTGGAGAAAACTCGACCTTTAGTTTTAAATAAAGATAATGTGATAAACTCTACAACTTTTATGTATTCTAATTCAATAGTCTCCAAAGTCTTCAGTAATATTTGTAGAACTCGATAACGGGTTGGTGGAGTATCTGATATAACAAAGTCCATTATTGAAGGCTCAACTTCAGGCTCTAAATCTATCATCGAATTTTCCTTTTCTTGTTCAAATTTAGGCTTAGATTATGGATTGATCTTTTGATATGCATATTTTTCTGGCTCATGTTCAGATTCAGATTCAGACTTTGATTCTGGCTCCATCTCCAACTTTGCATCTATTTTTGTTTCTAACTTTGTAGCGAACTCATACTTCGACGGTAGGGCCAAATCTAATTGGGGTAGAGGCACTCATGTTGACTTTTCTTCATGATTTATAGAGAAACAAAAGTATCTTCTAGTTAATTGAGAAGAATATCTCCTTTTCAGAAAAAATTTCATAGGCTCCCATGAATAGATAGCTGAACGATAGCCTGAATAATTTCTAGACCACCATTCATGAGCTTCTTTCTTGAGCCTATACTTTGCATATAAATACTTTTGTATTTTAGACATTTCATAAATGAGAAATATATCCTCCATATCTTGAATCCAGACTTCAAAATCATATGACTCCTCATATCCATCAAAACCACAAAAATAAGATAAAATATCAAACTTTATTGGATTGAAATCATATTGTTGTGAAGGAGAAAGCGGATATTTACCCATAATAACTATGGATCACATGAACTTGCTCTGATACTAAATGGTGAGGGACGGAGAAGTGCCAGAACCCAGAACTCTCAGATGAACAGTATCCGTGAACACTATCTTTTCTTTTCTTTTTTATTTTTTTATAAAATAAAAGACAAACAAAGTAAGATAAAATGAGGTTAGATCAGATTCACTTACAGACATCTAACCATTAGCTAAGTCGGATTCACACGCTAATACTTAACCCTTTCGGCTTCACACCGAGAAACAATGGCTTCCTCCTTAGAAAAATCACACAATATTTTCTTCTACTCAACTTTCATAAATTCTTCATAAGCTCTCTACTACATTACAAAAATCTCCTCCCTCTTTTATAGAGTTTGGAATTCTTATCTAAAACAAATTCAAAAACTTATCCTATCTCTAAAAACCAATTCAATCTTAACTAGAAAATAATCCAACATACTCTATCCTAGCACAATTCAAATGAAAACAACTAACCAAAATAACTAATTATCACCTATCTAAAACCAAAACCAAATATAAAATCATAACAAATCTATCTTCAATCCAATCCAGATGAAATCTGAATAGTGATTGTGTCCTGCATCACTTACTCGCCTTTGTCCATGTAGTTCGGCTTCCATCCATTGTTTACTCCTCATATAGGCTCTGAAGGCCTTTCGTAGTGTGTAATAAACCATCTTCGTTAACTATGGCCGTGTTATACCCTGGTTTTACTACCTGTTTAATTTTTCATGATAGTGATTGTAATTTATGCTGTCCAACTGTTTTTTCGCTTATTCAATTTCTGATTCCAATTGAAGGCATTTGATTCTTCATAACAACCAATATGAACATCGGTTGGCAGAGCACTAGGCAAATTGTTGGGAAAAGGATTTATGTTCATATTTATGAAATCTGTTATATATCTTTGTGCCCATATGCTAATTCTTCCTATCAAAGTTGGGATGAAAAATTCTAGTTAGCTACCAGAGTATGTTTCATTCTCTAGATTGATCCTTGAAAAATGGAATTGAATGGCTTTAATACTAATCAAATGACGAATCTCCATTCATTTACATGTAGGCAAACATATGCACTTAAACTACTTAATAACACAATTGATGTTGACCTGTTGTACAGTAAGCCCAGCTATTTTTTAATGCCTATGCAAGTGAGACTATTAGTTCAAATACCATATATATTTGTGAATTACTATAAGTTAACTATTCGATTAAGCAATCATTCGTTTAAACCGAATCTAATTCATCAAGTACCTTTAATAGTTTCAATTTTTTAAATTTTAGATACTGGCTATGCAACACCAAAAAACTGAAAAAAAAGAAACTCCAACACCGGTAGTACAGAGTCAGGAAACTCTCACCTATATGAAGATTTCAATACTTGGCCCTATTATTACTATAATACCGAATCAGCTCTGTGCTTTTCCTGTTCTGTATTTTCTTTTTCTTTGGTCAGCTCTAAATCCCTACCACCTAATGAGAAAGTTTCACTCTGATGTTGTATTGCTATTTTGATCAAATTTGCTGTTATTTTGACAGATTATGCATTGTTATTTATTATTATTTTAAACTTTTGAATGTTTTAAGTTTTAATTTCCTTAGGAGTTTACAGTCATTATTACTGAGAAGATCTAAAGTACAATGTGTTGGCTTACCTTTTCTTTAAAAAAAAGAGGAAAAAAGAGAAAAAGACGCGTTGGGCTCGCTAGAGGGCTCCTGCCTTCGTCTGCAGTATAACAGCTTAAGTGCCTATATCTGCTCCTAATGCTGCTGGACTAGGCAGCTGACTATCCTACACCACATTAAAACATGGGCTGTGAATAGAACTTCTTTTTTGTGATCTAATTTGTTCAATAGAACTATTGAAGACTGGCTTTTATTTTCACAATTTGCAGAAAATTACCAAAGTGCCCACACCTATGCTCTGAAACATGCCATCCTGGAGAATGCCCTTCGAGTAATCAGTGTACCAAGAAGGTAAAATTTCTAACATATTGCTCTATGATTTTGATGTATCAAACTATCAATCCTTTCTCAAGGTGATGCTTCGTTTGGGTTTTCTTAACGGGTTCACTGTTCAGTATTCAATTATGTATGCATATAAGCAGTATTTTTGTTGGGCCACCTATCGTACAAAATATCACAGGAAGCACACAAAACAATCTGAAAGTTGACCTCCTTATTAGTTGTTTAGTAATCAATTTCAGATTTCATGTATTCTTGCAAGAATGGACTGAAGCACCTACCAACTAATTAACTACTATGGCCATCAGGAAATTAAGTCGAAATACTGGGTACCAGATTCAAAAATTCTTTACTATGTTTCTTAATCTTTTGCAACTCTGCAGTCAGATTCAAAAATAGGAATATTACAAGTAAACTTACTTAATTTTCCAGTGAACTGGTAAAATTGTACTGCATAAACAGATGCAATAGCCTGCTTTTATCGATGGGCCTCCTACTGTGGAGTTAGTTCTCCTATTGTCTGACAGGTCAATGGTGGTGAGTCAACGAAATGCTTCCTATAGCTTAAGGGAGAATGTCCACAAGTAGTTGCTTCATGGAAATCCTTTTAGCCAAAATCTAGAAAGATACTCGAAATGGTAATAACTCCAAAATTTGTACTTATCTCTACTATTTGACTTTAAAATACTCCCTAGTCACAAGTTTATAATTGTCACAACAAGTTTTTTTTGACAAAATTTGAACTTTCCTTTCAAGTCTCAGGTCCTAAGCCAATCACTACACTTGCATGGTAGTCTTAGTACTCTCGTCAGGTTTCATGACATAGATATTGACTCTACTCTTCAGTTAGAAAAAGTGCAAGTGGGAATGAGTGATTTTAGGGTCGTCTTATCCAATTGGAGTTGAAGGGAGTAATATTTTAATTTAAGTTATTTGCTTCAACACGCTACACATACTTGACTTGATTTGCTTCACGTATTAAAATTACTTGGTTAATATGTGGAAAGGGTTTTATGAGCCTTTTAATTTTGAAGAATCTCACGACTTGACAATGAGCCTTCACAAATGAATATATAAAATCTATAGTGTATGTTTAATCATCATAATGTCCATCCTCAGTTTTGTTATGCCTTCAATTAAACATGATCAAAGTCTCTCGATATGTAATAATCTGGAGATAATAGCCCATTTAAGTATTTCACTGTCGGCTGATAGCAGTACTTCTTGTTCCATAACATGTCATGATAGGAGTTGAAACAAATTTAACAATACTAGTATAGTGCACGTGCGTTGCAAGTGGTTTATTTGTTTTATGTTATTAAATTTTTTCATAAACATGAAAATGATGAAGTGTCTTGAAGAAAAATGATAAAATTTATCTATTCCTATAGTATTTTATTTAGGTATATTACCTGGATTACTTCTTGTGGGAAAAGTTTGGTGTTGGAATTTGGAAACCTACTAAAGCCAAGATGTATTGTAGTAATTGAAAAGCTTGTTTCTAGAATTTTCTAAGTCAGGGTGTGCAAATTTAGGCTAGAAACCCCAGATTGTGTGACTGATTCCAAGTCTGATATTTTATAGGCTTCCACATCTTCCCAACTATAGTTATTGATTTGTCTAAAATTTCGAAAATGACTACAATCTAATGTCAGAAAGTTATTAAAGAAACTGACAATTATTTTATACCATAGTATGCTCTCAAGATAAAGACTGTATTTTAGCAAAACAGTTTGGATCATCTTATCTCAAACATCTGAAGATTTAAGTCAAGGAGTTAGAAGAATCCAATATCCGCAACAGTAGTCTTGTCCAAGCTACATGCTTCAAAAATTTGTAAGGTGACTAGCATAAAATGAAACAACATATTTTTAAAGCTCATGAGGATTATTTCAAAAAGGAATTACTTGTGCAACATAAACATCCAACAAACATAGTGTCTTTTGGCCTGTTTTAATATAACCTTCAAGAACTTTAAATTGTCATTTGATCCCTAACTTTTCGGCCTGCGACAAAACCGTGCATATGTTTGCAATTTCTTACATTTGCGATAAATTGATACGAATGATATTATAAATGTTAAATTGCTACAGTTGATGGCTGAAATAATTAAACAGTAGGAAAAAAATAATGGATATGAACTTCAAGACATGTATAATTATAGAAAGTATACTTTAATGATTAGAAAGAATCGCATTACCACTTAAACATAAAACCTAACAAAAAAAAAGTCCCTATTCTCAATAAACATAGATCATAATTCCAGTTGAAAAAAATAGTGTTTATGGGAGAAATATGAGGAGAGAGAAAAAAAAGAAGCTGACAAGAGCATTATGGAGTCATGGACACATAATAAGTAATAGGGAATAAAATAGAGTCAGATCAAAGAACAAAATTCACATTAATTGTCCTTATTATACTGTTTAAACAATAACTATTTCAACATAAAATATACAAAATTCGTGGATAATAAACTTATCTCTCTCAAATCATAATAAAGCAGTATCAGTTCTATCTACATATCCTATGGCTTAAAAAAAAATCCTTAACACACCCCAACCCTCCTCAAAAAAAAAAAAAAAAAAAAAAAAAAAACACAGACCCCCCCCCCCCCCCCCCCAAATTTGGCCCCCCCGTCCCGACACCAAATCTCCACATTAAACCAAATTAAACCTCAAAAATTTAGTCTTACATTTGCGATCCAAATTCTCCACATTCTAATTCCTTATATCAACCTTAACCCCATCATAAGTGTCACATACATCGTCAAATTTTACGATCCAGTAATCACAACAGCAAAAACAGTTGAATCCTCAACATATCCTCAATCGTCTCCTAGAGAGATAAGTAAAGGATGTCACCAGCAACTTGGCGAGGTTATCGTAGTAAAGCTTGGCGTTCCTCCATTAGGGTAACTGAAGCTGACGTGGTTATGGTTGGAAGCAGTAGATTCCATTTTTATATGGGTTGTAAGGGCTGTTAGCATGCCTAACTATGATCTAAAGAATTATGATAAAAGATAGGCTCTTTGGTTTCCGTAACTGATAATTGTTGTAATTGCCACTCAAATAAAGACCACTACTTAAAATACTCCAATAAAAACCACTACTTAAAATGCACTCATGTTTCAATATGCATCAATGCATGCACTACAACATTTTAAGTTGACATATTGTTTCCAAAATGAAACATGTACTGGCATTAGTTTTGAGATATGCATGGTCTCTTTAATGATGTATATATTGCATTTCTTATATCTTATATTATTATCTATGATATTGAGTATCTATGTGTGTTCATACATGTTTGTGGTTTATCATGATGAGACACAAAAGTACATGGTTGCCATAGGTCCTTAACAATATAAAGACACTTTAAAAATCTTACATACACAGTGGAGGGTATTTTTGGAAAAAAATATTTTAAGATAGAACACACTTTATAATAGTATAAGATATAAGATTAGGTGATATTAGATGTTAAATATTAGATTAGGTAGATTAGATTAGATTAGATATTTGCTGAGATAAGATAACTTTTTCAAGTAAACGTTGTAAATCTCTTTTTTATTTTTCAAAAAATATATTTTAATATTAATGGATAATTAATATGAGAGTTATGTCATGAATTTGAATGAGTCAGTGGGTTTTGCATTTCATTTATATCTATACTCTATTACTTGTATTTTATTACTTATTATTACTTGTTATTGTTATTATTATTATAACTACACATAAAAAGAGGGATTGTCATGTCAAAACTTTTGATTGAGAGAGCAAAAAAGGCAATTAAAAGTTTTGACATTGCAGTTCTCTTTTATAAGTAGTATAGATTGGTAAATGGATGTATGTTAGATGCCAGCGTAAGTTCCGTTTTGCTAGGTCCTGTTATTTTTGCCCTATCAAGGCCAATTCGATGGATGGGTTTTCAAGACCAACTTGTTCAGATTAAGCCCATTGACTCTACTACTTGTTGATGTAAATATTTCTTGTTGGCTTCAGATAAGCATTTCTTTTTATTAGAACTCACAATTCCCCTCCACAAAAATAAATGAAAAAAATAAATAAAACTTCTTTGATATTTTTGACTGGTTCATTTTCATAGGTTGTTGAAATTAGCATGCTAGCGTTGGAAACATATATCTTTATCTTTTTTTATTTTTTTTCCTTTCTTTGTGTAATCTTTGCAAGTTGAAGGTTGAACTTGTCGCTTAAGTTTTGTCCATTGCGAGAAGCCACTGATTTCATACCATAGAGTTCTCGATTTATTCTCCTGTAATGTGTATTCTCAATTAAGTACTGAGTTATCTGTTGGGAATTTCTTTGCATTATTCTGATGCCAAGCTATCTTTGGAGGTCCAGCATATAGGACACGGAGATGTTTTATTGATCATAAGTTTTATTGGAGCAGTTTCTCATATTACAATTTTCTAGAATTTCGTCAAAAGTATTTTTACTTATGAACTTTATATTGACAGGTTACTGTACGATGTGGATGTAACAACCTGAAGAAAGACTGGATATGCCAAGATGCCATAAATGCATACAAGAAGGCTGGCCGTGATCCGAAAGATATAACAAAAACTCAATTTGGTGTTGGTTTACTTGCATGCAATGAAGATTGCAGAAGTAAGATCAAGGTCGTTGATTCAGAGCCACAGCTCCGCAAAGCTAAGGTGACACAGGTAGTCTATTGTCAGCCAAAATATTCTTTCTTTAAAACTTTTTTACTTGAACTTGGCAATTGCTTATTAATCTCATAAATATCCCTGCATATGTCTTGGATCGGCTTTGGTACTATTCATCTGCAACATACATGTAATAAAAGCAATTTGTACTACTTGTATAACCTGGCCTGAACTGCATGATAAAAACCAATGGACAAACTTTTAGCAATTAGGAGGATGAATATTATAACCATTAGATAGTTTTCTAAATATTTAAGGAAAATAATTGATAGCATGATGAGGACAAGAAATGACAATTTCTATATTTGATTAGTTGACTTTCTTTTATTTTAATTTTTGAAATTTGAAATTTGAATTGTAGTTTAATTTTAGTAGTTGAGTGATTTGAGGGATTGTTGTTTTGTTTCTATTTTTATTGCACGTTGTATGCATGTAGTTTTTCTATATAAATAAGGTTGTATGAGACTATTGAAAATCAATGAATTATTGAATGAAGAATGGAATGAAAATTGTTTGAATTTTGGTGTGAAGCCTCGGGTGTGAAACCCTAGGCCTCGGGTGTGAAACCCTAGGCTAATTTCTTTTCTACGTTCTTTTCTCCTCTACGTAAAACTCAGCCGCCAACCCATCTTTTTTCCTCTTCCTCTAGCAACCGCAACCAAATCCCATCTCCTCTTCTTCTCTTCTCTCTGCCCCAACGCCGACTCCATCTCTCTCTCCTCTTCACCACCTCCTCCTTTCTGCTTTCTGCCTCAGTCGCGCCAAAACCCACCTCACTCGTTCTTCGCCACATCCACGACCGCACTCCTTGCATCCGTCAACATGCGAGCCCGGCCCCAACAAAACCGCCTCGTTTCCCTCGCTCCCTTCCAACTCAACACGCCGACGCCAGGCCGCTCCCCCTATCCTCCTTCTCCAATCCGCAGAACTCCAGCCGCCCCTCCACCTGTTTCCTACGCCTCGTTCGAAAACAGTCGCTGATTCCTTCCTCCACTTCCAAACAATCCCGCCGAAAACCCCCCTGCAACCTCAGAGAAGCCGCATTCGTACCCCTGCTCCCTTTCTTTCACACATAAGTCGCTCGCCCGCCGAATCCTCTTCTCCTCGCGTCTACAGCCCCACGCTCTTTCCCCTACTCTTCTTCAACGCCGAACAGCACACACTGATCTCTCCCCCGCTCTCCTCCAACTCGAGCGGCCATCATTGACGGCCCTCCCCTGTCCATCCGCCTTACCTCAACCCGACGGCCATCGCGTCTGCCTCGACCGAAGTCCGCTCACCTGCCTGCCGCTTGACGGCCGCCCGCGTCCCCCTCGTCATCCTCCAGCTCGACATTGTCGCTCGCGACGCTGCCCAGTTCGACGCCACTGCTCATGTCGTCGTCAGTTCGCTATCGCCCGCCTCGCCTTCACCCGACCGTCTCGTCGTTGTCAGATCTCCGTCTCGTCGTCGTACCACCTCTAGAGGTCCCTCACGTCGAGCTTGTTCAAACCGACGAATGTTTCGTTTTCTCTCTATTTTTCTGCTAATCTCATTTTATTAGTTAATTGCACGAGTATTCATCTCTAAACTCTTATCATATATTCACTGCTTGATTAAATTTGTGAGTTGAGAGTAACTGAGCATGTGACTGTCAAAATTTTGATATTGATTGTGGAACTTGTGCAATGATAATAAATATTGCGATTAAATTGTTCGAGATTGGAATTATTCATAATTGTCGATGCAAATCTCGTTAAAATCCATTGGTCACATTGGTTGTTTTAAATTTGATTTCCTGCCAAAGATCATGAATTTTGGTGAAACGGTGTATTATTTGATTTAGATCGCTGATTCTGATAGACCTCCTATCCCGTTTCGCATCATAGCAACTTGATAGACGTATGAGTAGACATAGGTTATTCAATGGGAAGTTCAATTTATGATTGAAAGGTGGTTAGTGGATGGTAGTAGGTTTATGAGAAACAGAAATTTCTCCATTTGTTATTAAATATTATAACCATTTATTGCTTATGTTTTCAGATGGCTTCAATACTACTCTTCTGCAGTGCAAGATGCATAATTTTGTAACTACTAGTATACCTGACGCCTGCAATGCATGATGAGAAAACAAGTGGACAAACTTTCAATAAATAGCAGGATAAATATTATAACAATTAGATGCCTCTATATATTCAAGAAAACTAATCGATAGCAAAGTGGCCGGACGTATGAATAAATATAGGAAGTGATATTCATGATCGATAGTGTGGTTTGTAGATTAATAGGTTTATGTCGATCTTTTATAAGGGTTAAATGTGTTGCTACTCTATGATTTGTCCAAGCGTTAAAATACAGAAATCTTGATATAAGGACCAGTAGCTTCAACTGGAACTTGACTTTGCCCTCCATTTTTTTTATTATTTATGACGTTGGAGATAGATCTGTGGTTTTCTTCCCTATGGTAGCTCTCTCTATGCATGTAATCATTCATCACATCACATATTGTTGGAGCTTTCCATATGATCATGATAGTTAACACTCTCTCGTTCCTCAGAGCGTAGTTGTAGATGCTGAAAAGGTACCAAAAAGAAGAAAAAGACGTGAAAAGGTGCGGGATATCAGAAATGCATCAAAATTCCAGGTTTGTAAACTCTTTTATTGTTGTCGTCTTTTTTGTTTTTTCAGAATTTTTAATATGAATACACGCTTTTATTTGCCAGGCAATAAAGCAAACAGTGTGGAGATATTTTCTGCTGCTGCTAATTTGTTTAGTAATATCTGCAATTGCTTATTATGGCTACAAAGGTATTTTCTTGCTATCTGACTGGATGAATAAAATCGAGGAAAAACAACAAAGGAGAAGATACCCAAGGGTCTGAAAAGAGGAAACGAATAAATACACAGAATTCATTGTGCTATTTGGGTTATACTTGTTTGTTATACCTAGTAAGTTAGTATACCAAATAAGACACATTCGAAATTTGTGAAGTGGAAAGTCGTCGTGAGCTATATAATGTAAATTGGATTGAGCTAATATGTTAAAAATTTTACTAAAGTTACATTTTTGTCTTGGGTGTAGGGATAAGCAGGGTGTTTTCTACAACATTTTTGACTGATAATTATTTTTCCCATATTAATAAATTGATGACTGGGTGAGATCAAGTATCACTTGATGTTTTGTTTTTCTTTTACTCCTTTGCAATGACTATCAATTGTTCAGCTGTATATTTTACAAGGAGTTTCTGTTGACTCATGGCATGTCTTTTCAGTTTTATACAAATATTTAAGATTTCTGAATAACCCTTCTCTCTTTTAGAGTTGTTTTGATTCGCTACAACTGCAGTCTTTTTGGGTGTCTACTATAGCTGTTTGTTTTATGGTGACTAATAAATGCACGTGCAATTGTAGTTGTAAAACAATATCCAGGTCTAGCTTATCGCTTATTAGGTAGATATGCGTGTAAGTCACGGTTATAATTTTTTGAGCAACAAAAGGGGTATTTAGTTGCAATTACAATTGCAATCAAGCTGAGTCCAAAATAATCTTGATTGCCTAAAGCTATCGCCTGGTACTACAGCTACAGTTGCAAATTGTAAAATTTCTGAAACTAAAATGTAATTGCATGTGACAGGAGCTACAATAGACTAGTTACAAGCATTTATAGTTGCATGTAACTATAGTTGTAAACTGAAACAGAACAAATTCCCACAAATGATGAAAGGGCTCATTCGTAAAGCTAAGGATTCTTTACATCCTTGTTTTTAAAAAAAAATAACTCAATCTGGAATTGAACCCAAGACTCTTAGAGGGTGTTTGGTTTAAGCAAAATTTTAAAATATGAGGTGGATTTCAAGTCCTGGGATTAAAAATTGATAGTCATTGTTTTTTTTACATCCTTGTTTTTTTTTTTGGGTTTTTGGAATCCATAGGTTGTGTTTGTTTTAATAAAAATTTTAGAATCTTAAATCCCTAAATTGTTAAAAAACACTCTAAGTTTTAGAATTTGCAAAATCCTAACAATGGGAGAGGATATGGTGTGGATCTCTGAGCACTCCTCCACCTTAGCAAAAACTCTCCTGATTATGTCCCTCCTGACCCTCTCAAAACCAACAACGCACCCCTATTTGCACCACTTCCCATTTTTCTCTCCCTCCTCTTTTACCCGCCTCCTCTATTTCCCGCTCCAAAAGCCTAGCTCTCCTCCCCAAATTGACGAATTTTCGGTCAAATCTCATCCACAAGATGGAGAATGGCTAGGGTCCCTGTTGTAACTTTAGCTTGTAAGAAGAGTTGAAGGTGAAATATTTGATTTAGGTGAAATTGATTTGGGGTTTCTATTGTTTCGGTGATCTTGCTATGCTACGGTTCCATCCGATTCTCTCCGAACCCGCAACTAAATCTCGTTCCCTTTCTTCCTAATTAGGGTTTTGAACGGCTTTGATTTGGGGGAAATTGATTAGGGTTTCCAAATTAATTAGGGTGATATTTGAAAAGGAAAATCCTTTTTTTGTTGAAATTGATTAGGGTGAAAATTCTTTTCTTTTGTTTGAGATTTAATTTAGGTGAAAATTCAAGTTTGTTGTTATTGTCTTATCCAACATCATCATGATAAAAGAAAGACCGAAAACTATTCATATTTTTAGCTCAAGTATCTGCATATGGTTTTTAGTTTTCAACAATGATTTATTACATAAGATTTCACGAAACTAAGTTGATGAAGAACTATATAAGCATGAGTGATGAAGAATTAATTTTATGTGTCAAATTTTTTAATCTTTTTCCCATCATGATTGCATTTATGCATAATTATTATATGTGAAAAAGGGATGTTATTTTTCTTGCTTTTTTTTTTAATTATATTCCATTTAAAGAAAGGAAACGAAAAGAGGGATATATTATGTGAAACCTTAAGTTTGAAAGCAAATTCTTAGAATGTAGGTTGGGGGTAAGAGCCATGAAAGGGACACTATAGTTTTTCTTCACTAGAGTCAATAGAGATTTGAGTTGGTTACATGTCACGTTAGGCTTATAGATTTAGGCATCAACTTTCGCATTACCCTATTATACAAGATAAATTAAATTTTATTCCTAAATTTTTCATGTTATATAAGAGAGGAGCCTGGAAACATCATGGAGAAGACTCATCCAAACAGACTAATAACTAGGGAGGTTTACTTTTGTATACTGTAATTGACAAATGTAGACCATGTTCTGGCTCTCATTTGAGTTGTTAAAATTGAGAATTGAAAGAAATTTAGGTCAATAAATTGAATGCAACAAAAAATCAGATTAGGTTTGTGGAAAATCAGCTCAAAATGGAACATCACAACAATTAAAAAAAAAGAATTTTCCTGTTGAATGCTAAATCATGTTATCATCCCTCTGCTGCATCATAGTTAAAGAAACAGACATAGCTCCTTTTTAATAGTTTTGATTTAGGTGAAAATCATGTTGAACATGTATATTGAACTTCCATGTCTGTTTTAATAGTTTTGATTGAATCCTCCCTCAATTGGGTAACGTGTATACGGAGTGGATTATCTTTTGTCCACTGTCTATCTTGATGTTAATATCATGATAATTGGTGCTAATGTTGTTAATTATTGTTTACTATGTTTGTATGTTTAAGATTGATGCTTAGTATTTTCTTGGGAATATTTTTTTAAATAAATGTAGATGGACGATATTGATGAAGAAATGTTAATAATGATGTCTTCTAATGCTACTATCTCTACAGTCGTTAATGTATTTGCTTGTTTAATGAGAATATATTGTAGACGTAAATCAATCCCTTATCACCCTAAGGTGGAGAAAAACAAAAGATAAATTCTAGAGATAGGCACATAAACTGTGTTATAGTGAGAGTTGTAGGGATTATGTTAGAATGTGGCTGCATGCATTTGAAAATCTTATTAGAATAATGAGATATACTGACCTATTAAAAGCTTAACGGGATGTTAAAGTAGAAGAGCCATTGATCATGTTTCTTAACATATCAGGCCATAAAACTAAAAATAGAATTGTTAGGTCACATTTCATAAGATCGGAGGAAACAATTTCAAGATACTTTAACAAATGCTAAGAAGTCGCTGGTCGTTTAAGGGGGAGGTACTTGAAGCAAGATCCAAATGACGTGTCGCCAAAGATTGCCAATAACCTGTTGTACTATCCTTATTTTAAGGTAATAACTATGGATTATAACTACTTATAATACAAAACCTAATTCTTCTATTAAATAATAATTGTTTAATACAAGATAGAGGTTTACATTGGTATAATAGATGGAACCCATATCGACGCCATACTTCTGACTAAAACCTTTACTTTAGAAATGCAACTGCCTGCTAGACTTGTTTCACATTTTAGAGGTCGTAAAGGTGTAACTCAAAATGTTCTAGCTACTCCAATAAGTTATATTTGTATGTTCTAGTTGGACGGGAGGGATCCATAAATTATTATAGAGTTTTGTAAGACGCGCTATTTAGACCACAACCTTGCGAATTGAGAGTCTATGACGATAATAAATCATTCAAATTAATTATGTCTATTTAATTAAAATTAAAAAATTTACTAAATTTCTTTTTGGTAATTATAGGGAAATATTATTTGTGTGATTTGGACTACATTACTATGTCTGGCTTTATCTCCCCATATCGAGGTGTGCGTTATTATTTAAATGAGCACGTGGGTAGACCACTCAATAATAGACAAAGTTGTTCAATTTATGAATATCTAAGGTCTACAATTGAAACTTTTAGAATACTAAAAAATCATTTCAAAATCCTATTTGTGAAGCCACATCACCCTTTCCCAACTCAAGTTGATATAGCTATTGCATGTACTATACTTCGTAACTATATTGTCATAGAAGATCTAGGTGATGAGTTGTTGCATGAGAATAATTTCATTGAAGAGGATGGTGATGAAATAGTTAATGTGGGTGAAGATGGTGTTTTTGACTTAACTCAAACTATATATGACGCAAAGAGAGTGAATATATTCAAGGAATGAATTGAGAGCAAAGAGGGATCAAATTGGAATTAAAATGTAGGAAGATTATTGTAATAAATATCATGGTGGAGGCATAACTGAGATTGGGATGTAATTTAACCATTATCGATACTCTTCATGCAATTACCATCATCATAAGCCAATTAAAAGAAATTATATTCTTTCTTTGGATACTTAGCGCAACCCAATAGTAATGGCTAATATTTTTACTATTTTTGCATTGCTTCAAGGATGTCAAGATTTTACAGTTACACCATTTTTGCCTCTCCATATAAACTATTGAATTCTTTTGTTTGGAGGATTCTTGCCTGGAAAAAAAAATATATTCATGAAGATAGTGGAATTGAGCTATGTTTATAGCCATTATAAAAATATGACCGTTTATGCTCGTTTATAGCGGTTGGAGTTTAAAATTTAATAGGCTATGGTTACCCAATTGCTATACAATTGTACTATTCTCTTATGGAGGTAAGTGTTTGCGTCGAAAGTTGGTTTATTTATGAAACTCATTGCAACTTTAATCGTTACAACAAGTTCAAAAGAATTAGTCTTTTTATAAGACCTTTCTTACACGAATAAAAAAAAAGAAAATACAACTCTCTAGAAACACATGTAGAGGACGTTTATCACCTGCTTCTTGCGTGTGATTTTTACCTGTGTCAAGGGTGCGTTAGCCTGTGGACGACTGAATCACAGATCCAGGTTGAATCGTGAAGAAGACTTGGTATTAATGTTTCGTTTTAGAAACAAGGACTTAAGTGAATATCTTATCGGTGTAAGATGAACACTCTTCTCAAGATCAAGTCAAATCTTAGATCTCGAGGAATCACCAAAATCTCCTGAAAGCACTTGAAAAGAATGAAAACTCTCTTTCTATTGCTCGAAATTCGCCAAAATGCTAAAGTCTTTGCCTAGAATCTGCTTGGTCCTCCTGCATATGGGTGATAGAGAGGCATTTATAACCCCTAGAACTTATAACTGAAGGTAGAAAATTAAAACAAAGCCCAACTGGCATCCTCCATTTCCGAGACACGTTCTGTGGCTCGGAAGAAGGAGCTCAGCCAGTTAGTTTTGTAACTGACTTCTCCACGTTTAAGTGCCATTATTTATGCAGTTATGAGCATACTTTTCATTTGTAACGACCCTCCCACGTTCACACACGATCTCTAAGAGTTATAAAGCCACGTGGACTGCACAAAACCCAAGAAAACTATCAACGGAAGTGTGAAACTCCCCGATAGTTTTCGAGACAGTTTCCGTGTCTCAGAAACTATGGGTTGTCTCATAGCTTCCGAGACAAGTTCTTTGTCTCGGAAATATGAGCTTTCTCTTTGTTTCTTAGACAATTTCTTTGGCTCGAAAATAGCATGCTTCCCTATTGTTTCTTCGTCGTTTTGTATTTTTGTACATTCCTTATGTAAAACCCCGATATTTTATAATAAAATTGTGTGAATAAATAGTAATAAATCTTTCTTTTGTGAAAAATAACCATATATATATATATGATGTACATATTTATCAGTGTTTGGGAACCCATCAGGTGTATATAAGTGAGAAAAAGTGAGTGTTATGGCCAGCAGGTGAAATGCCTAGTAGCAGGCATTTTGTGCTGCGCGGTCGACCGACGCGGTCGACCGTGGCGATCGACCGTGTCAGTCGACCGCACAGCGGTCAGAGAAGTTTTCAGGTTTGGGTTTTTACGGGTTTTTGTTTTGGTCTTTTGAGTTTCGGGTCGGGTTGGGGAATTGGTACATATACTATTCCAACCCAGGAGAGCTCCTCTTTATCTCAGACCTAAAACCCTAGCCCCATCTCTCTTCTCTCAAAACCCTAGCTTGATCTGGCGATTTGAGGAGTTTGGAGGAGTTTCAGGGGATTTTCGCAGATTTGATCGAAGGAGGATCATCTCCAGGGCAGTTGTCAGCATCTAAGGCGAGTATCATCTCGCCCAATCCCTCACCCCTGTTTTCTATGGTTTTCTCTTGGATTTTTATGAGTTTTGATGAGCCAAAATGGTATTTTTGTATACAAAATGAATTCTCTATAATATGGTTAACAAATATCAGCGATTTTAGTTTTCAAAAGTTCACCAACGTTCTGTTAAAGAAGATCTAGATCTGAAATTTGTTTAAACAAGAGTTAGATCACGTTTACTGTAATCAAAACGTTTTGATCTCGTTTCTTTGTATTTAGAATGTTGGGAATATATTTTGCATGCTTAAAATTTATTATTTTTCTACAGTATGATTTATAGAGATATTAGATCTGTATTATCGTAGAAATTTTCAAACTTTTATTTCAGGTTTATCAGCTGACAGAAAACCCAGATTGGGCTTCTGTCCGCTTGGCGGTCGACCGGTGCGGTCGACCGCTGAGCTCGCTGTAGGGGCAGAAACAGTCTGCGGTCGACCGCACCGGTCGACCGCGACGTTCTACCGGTCGACCAATATGCCTAGCGGTCGACCGCGACGGCTACTCGGTCGGACCGATACGCCTAGCGGTCGACTGCCAGGCTCGTATCAGAGTGCGGTCGACCGGTGCGGTCGACCGCCGCACTGTCTGCTGTATATGTTCTGTTTTGTGTATTTTGAGTATTTTACTCATGTTCGAGGGTTTGCCTGGTTTATCTGACCTTGGTATTTAGTCTCACTATGTATCCATGCATGATAGATGACCTGAGGGTATAAATTGGGGACTTATACACTGATTTGAGTGTGGATTGACATAAGTAGACTTCACTATATATATCACAGCGATATTTTCACTATTTTACAGTCCTCGTGTTGGACTAAAATCCATAGAAGTCCTCGTGTTGGACTATAATCCATTTTAGTCCTCGTGTTGGACGTTTGCCACTTATTCTATGAGTTGGAAATTACCATATATAGTTCCTGTTTCGGACATAGTTCTTAACCCTACATATGACCTTCTCACAGAAGGTCACGACATGATGGTCATGTAGATTTTGACATGACACTTATGCAAATTTTAACATGATATTCATGTAGGCTATGATATGGCACTGCACTTGTGTTCTGAGATTTGTTGTATTTCTTTTATTATTGTTCCTGTATTAGAACCTCAGGTTTGATGATTAGGGGTTTACAATTTGAGATATAAGGTATATACATGAGGGTTTCCTTGTTTGGATTATTTCGCTCGACGTACCTATTCTCGTGTTGTAAATTTCTAAATACTAAAACCCTCTTTAGTAAGATCAATGATTTTAGATCTATTATGTATTAACTGTATTTTCATATACAACGAGCCCTATCCCTTGGGGTTGGTTGTGATGTTGCTCGCTAGCGCTTTGACGCTCGTTGTCCCTCCCCTTTAGGTGGTTAGACCTTAAATCAAAGAGCACCAAGCTCTGATACCAATTGTTAGACCCCTAGAGGGGGGTGATTAGGGTCTTATGCTAATCTAATCCGATTAAATGTCAATTAAAACTAATTAATAAGTTATCCTAGCAAGTATAAAATACAACAAGATATGTAAGCTAGGATAAGCAATATGAACAAATGAATATATCCTATCAATGAGATATTACAAATATATGAGCAAGGATATATGAACTAACACAAGGGTAAAATAAACAATCTACACAAGTGATAGGGTAATATGATGAGCAATACACAAAGGCGATATAAGATATGAAAACAAGAATAAGAACGCCAATGCAATCACAAACAAAACGATATGTTTACGAGGTTCGGTCCCCACGACCTACGTCCCCGCTCCTCACCTCGAGGAGATCTCCACTATCACAACCGGGTTTTCTACGTTCACCCGAACAACGTTTACACCTCACAATACAATCACTATGTAATCACACCTCACACACTAAGTGTTGGTCCTAGCCCGTGTCCTCCTCCTCAAGTGCTCGGTTACAACCTCTCCCTAGGCACGTCAACCGACGCCACTCCTCTTGGATTCGACCCCGTCTCTCACCACACACTTCTCTCGGTGTACAAGTGTATTACAAGTGAATCCTCACAATAAGCACAATATAAATCAAATGATTTGTTCTCTAAACAAGGTGAGAACTCAATTAAGCACAACTCTAAGTCACTAATCTCACAACCCAAAATTATACTATGAATGTAAATACAATAAGCTCAAAAGGTTGTGTGTGAACAAAGAGATATAAATCAAAACTAAACTCAATGTAGTTCTAGCTTAATAACAATGATAATCAAATATATAAAAAAGCTAGAAATAGAGTTTAGAAAACTTCTCAATATATCAAGAGTTGGAGGGAGAATAGTTGAATGCCCAAACACCAATAGATGATCTCCTCAAGCTCTTGTAGAATTGAATCACAAAACCGAAACACTCAAATGCTTAAAAGCTTCTTAAACTTAAACAAACACTAAACAAGTTTAAACCCTTGTTAAAACTTTTTAAACCATTCTCTTGACCTCTTGAAAAGATATCAGCAATGGGGTATATATACCCTCTAAAGATCTCAGCAAAAAATCCCAAGTTAAAAGACCAAAAAACCATCTTCAACGGCTCTAAAAAGAGCCGTTGGGACTCCAGCGGGCGACCGATGAAAATCGCGGTCGACCGGAAATAAGGTCAGAGTCGCAGGAGACGTCCAGAGAGTCTTCGGTCGACCGGGTGGAAATTTCGGTCGACCGATGGTAAATTTCGGTCGACCGGCGGAAATTTCGGTCGACCGACGGTACTGAAGCAGGTATATCCGATTTTATAAAATCGGTTAAAAATAGTAAAACAGATCCAAAAATTATGAAATTTTGAGGAAAGGTTCTAAACATGTATAAAAACATATAACATGTCAGAGAAATAATTTCTGAAAAATCTTTTCCCAGTTGAGAGAAATAAATGTTTGAACACAAAAATACAGTTTCTGAAAAACTGTTAACATATACGATTTTGTAAAATCAATTGGCACAGTAAATCAACTCCAAAAATAGTAAACTTTTGAGGAAAGTTTCTAAACATGTAGATAAACATGTCAAAGAAATTTTTTTTCAAATATCTCTTCTCATTTGTGAAAACTCATCAGTTTTGTAAAACATGCACGAACATGTGCACGAACGAAAACGTGAATTTGTAAATTCCTTTAAACATAACAAATCAATTCCAAACTTGATGAAACTTTGAGAAATATTTGCAAATGATATTTTGAACATGTTACAAAAATTTTTTTCCAATTTGCATTTCTCAATTGTGAAATCTCATTATTTTGCAAAAGTATTCAAAACATGAAAAACCCAAAACCATGCATGTATATATATATAACTGTATATATACATAGAAACCAAATACGTGTGTGTATATTATATTGAGCTTAGAGTACTTAACACACATAATATAAAACCTAAACTAAATTACCCAAGCAATGATCTTGATCTTCAATAAGCTTGACTTGGTAATCTCGCGGATGAAAGCTTGAACTTGATCTTTAACTATTGATCTTGTAGGCTTAATCCATCCAACCTCCAACTACGTTGTTTGTCTACAATAAATACGAAAACACAAATACTAGACAAACAACATTAGTAATAAATTGTTTGTTAAACATCATCAAAACAAGAAGGCCAACAGTAACGAGCCAGGAGCCCGGAGAGTCGCAGGTTGATGGCGATGCATTTTAGCTTCAGCTGTCTAGTTAGTTATATGTTTTATTTGGGCTCCCCTTTAGATTTTCTTTTGTGTAGACATTTGAGAGTTTTGTTCTAGAAGTTGTAAAGGTTGTGTGCCTTATTTCCTCTTGTCAGACATTTTGTATTTGAGACTTATTGAGTATTCCAGTTATCTATTCAGACATTGACTATGTATTGCTGTATGTTGGATGATGAGATATTTATGTGATTTCATTTCATCAGTATTTCTTGTGTTATCTTTCACTTGCTTTTGTACCTACACCTGTTGTTGATTCTACTAGATTGATGTTAATTGTGATGGTGAAACATGTTATTGCACGGTGTGGTGCATGGCATGTTTGACATTCTTGGTTTCACCTTGGACTGCAGCCTTGTGTGAACCCAGGGGCGTCACACCTTATATCGGATGATCCTCTTTGACTCAGATGATGATGTTTATCATCTTCTCTTCCTCTCGAGCTATGTGCGGTGTTAGGCAATTTTTGATGCATATAGATACCCCCTCTAAAATATTTTAACCTTATTCTTTTACAGATGAGGCTGGAATACTTTGGATATGATACACCTAGCCTTCAATTCGTTGACTTCTTCAGCTTTCGGTCTATTCAGTATTTTTTTCAATAGTCAAAATTCTTCCGGTGCTGCGTTTATCGTCTGACCATTGTCGAAATCTTGAATTGAAGCTGGTGTGTTGATTTTTAAGTTAGTTCGTGTCATTGAATCGACATTGAACTGATCACTTTCGTTGGGAGTTTGTATTTGAATCATGATTGAACTCCTTAGAATTATTATTTGACTTGGATTTTTTGAGCCTTATTTCGGCGAAATTATCGCCACGTTGGCCGACGTCGACTTTTATTACAACGCGTTGACCGGCGTTGGTCTTCGTTGCGATGTGAACATAGTTTATACTCATACGTAATAGAGCCTACATAGTTTAAGCTCTTAAGGTGTTGGAGAGCGGAGAATTAGTTTATACTCATGTACTCATTGGAGTTTTTGGGAATCAGTTTAACCTCGTATACCCACTGGAGGTTCAAGGAGATGCAGTTTATACTCGTATACTCTTCAGAGTGTCAAAACATACTGAAAATGGGTCGAGGATGCCATGGAAATATAACTTGAACACACATTGAGTCAAGCCTTTGACAACTTCAGGAGATCCCTCAATCGACATGTGATGGGGATCAGAGAAGAAGGGTATTCCGATCTGGCTGATTCTGTTGAAGTATACTTGGCTCACTTAGAACAGGAAATCAAGAAGCTGAGGGAACTTCAGGCTAGCAGTGCTTCCTCTTATATAGTCGCCCGCATGGAATCAAGGCTGAAGGTGTGGCGTGATACACAGAATTCAGCTGAACTCGAACTTCGGAAGTTACAAAGTTGTGTGACTCAGATGAGGGTGAACATCGCCAAGAGAGCTAAAGCTAAGGCTGATTTGCTTCATGCTTTGGAATCACGTCAAGCCGAGATAGCCCGCTTAGAGAAAGAACTCGAGGAGGCCAAGGATGCCCGGGGGATTTTAGAAATCGATTTGGCTAAAGTAGAGCGTGCCCAACAGAACATATTTGAACAACTAAAACTCCAGGACAAGAAGCTTATTAAGATGGAATAAGAGATTGCCAAGGCTCAGAATACCAGTGAAGAATCCTTGAAAGCCAGCTTGGCGACGAATTTCGAACAAGCCTACGCCAAAGAACTTTGCAAACTTGAGGAGCAAATCCATAGTTATAAGTTGTCTTTAGACTAAAAACATTTCTCTTGTACTGACACTTATTTTGTATTTTCTTAAGTTCTTCTCATAAATAAAGTGAACTTTTTGATCATTCAAGTCTTATTATGATTACTCATTCTGTTTGGAATAAATAAACATAATATTCATAGGATTTTTGGCAAACCTTTAGCCATCAACAGATTTGATAAACCTTTACCGACTATCAATTGAGTCGGGCTAGCATGTAGATTGTCTAAATCTATTTTACATGTTACGTTGTGCTAAAAGAATGAACTCTTTTAGACTTTACACTATAATGTTGAATATGTAGGCTACATGTGTCAGTTGTAGGATTATCTCTAATAAGGGGTCGAGATAACGCCCCCCATGCATAAAAGGCATGGACTCGGAGATTATTAACTTAATAATAACCACCTGCTACGATATTGAATACGTAGGCTTTGTCGTTTTTTTAGGGGAACGTACCACCCGGTAACGTGTGTTAGACGCAGACTTATCTTTAATAAAGGATCGAGATAACGTCCCCCATACCTAAAACATGGATTTCAGTGTTGTGTGATAATGTTTTCTCTTGGGGTAAAAACGAACCCGATGTCGGAGAGGAAGAATTTTATATTTTATCTCCTACTTGTCTTCTCTTGGGGCGAAAATAAAAACGAACCTGATGCCAGAGAGAAAGAATTTTATATTCTATCTCCTGCTACAAAAGAAACTCAAAGTGGGATCTCCACTTTGAGGATAGTGAAAGGTAAAACTAAGAGTGGGATTTCCACTCCGAGAATTGAGAAGATCCGAATAACCTTAACTTTTATAGTGTTAGTTATCCAGTCTGAAATTGAATTTCTCGTTTATCGAGATAAAATTCTGACTTCGGGCCTAACCTTAGAAAGGTTTGAATGAAGAGAAATAGGTGGGAACCCTTCATTTATCGAAATGAAATTCTGGTTTTGAAAATGGACCTCTCGTTCATGAAAAGAATCGAGAGGGGATTTTGGCTTTGACCCTAACTATTCAAAGGTTTGACCAAAAGGGGTTTTGGGGGTACAGATAACAGTGAGAATGTTGATTTGTACAAATCATTTTGTTAACATAGTGGGAGTTTTGTTGTTAAGTTTCCGGTGGTATTTCTTATGAAAACTCAACACAAAAAAGAAAAAAAGGGTTTAACAACTGCCATGGCTTGGCAAGTTGAAATTTCAGATGTTATGTCATGACCTCAACAGTGGGAGTGTTAAAGGCTTATACACAACGAGAGTTTTAAGTGGATTTAACCGCGAGGAATTTTTATGGACCCACCTTCAGTTGACTTGATCGATGAAGGATTTTATGGTGGAGAACTGTGAGTCATCAAGCACTCCATAATTTAGCTCTGGGGGTTTCGTGAGGAAAGATTGACTGAATTAAGTTATTGAATCTCATCTCAACGAAAGAATACTCTGAAAGTCACAGTGGGAGCATTTTCATCATATTAGAAATGATTAAACATGCATAGTGGGAGGTTCTTAATTATTTTGGACATGATTAAGGATGAATTTTTCATATGGTTGGTTTTCATCTACAATAATTAGCTGATCTCAGGTTATCCTTAAGAATACCATGCATAGCATTCTCCAGGATTTTCTCGTCAAATAGGTTATCCTGAACATATTAAGGATAATACTTCTTTAGGAACTTTCTATTTATTGGCATCATGATTTTATCACCATCTTGGGTGACCAAGCGATATGCGTCGTTCGAATAAACTATTTCTACTACAAAAGGTCCTTCCCATTTACGTTGAATATTGATTTTCTTCTTGGAATTGAGAATCATTGTTCGCCGAATGACAAGAACTAAGTCTCATTCCTTAAACCTTTGCTATCGGACTTTCTTATCAAAAGCCCTGGAGATTCTAGCTTGGTAGAACTCAATTTGCTACTGAGATTCCAAACGCTTTTCATCTAACATCTCAAGTTCTTCAAGACGTTTTTGATGTTGTTCTTCGGTCGTCATCCATGTTGTGAGGGCGACGCGAAGGGAAGGAATTTGGATTTCCAACGGGAGGACGGCTTCACACCTGTATACTAGGGAATACGGAGTTGTTCCAGTAGGTATGCGGATGGTGGTGCGATAGGCCCAAAGAGCTTCACCTAATTTGTCACCTCAGTATTATTTATTGGTTCTCAAGAGCTTTGACAAAATCTTTATGATGATCTTATTGAAGGCTTCAGCCAATCCATTTGCTGTGGGATTGTATGCCGTTGACGAGACATCTTGAATTCTGAATTTGCTACAAAATTTGATAAGCACGTTACTGACAAATTGAGGGCCCTTGTTATGCACTATTCGTCTTAGGACACCGTATCGGTAGATAATGTGATATTTGATGAATTTGATGACATCGCTCATTTTTACTTCTTTAAGCAGAACTGCTTTGGCCCACTTTGAGAAGTAATCAGTGATTGCTAAAATAAAACGGTCGCCTTTGGCTGATGGCGGAAAAATAGGACCTACGATGTCTCTTCCCCATGTTTCGAATAGCCACGATGTAGCCGATGAGTGCAAATACTCTGGGGGTTGATGCATGTAATTCGCATGTATTTGACATGCATGGAACCGTCAGGCATAGTCAACTATGTCCTTGACCATGGTTGGCCAATAATATCTCATTCTTCTGTGTCGATCATAAAGTTTAGGATCGGGTTGATGAGCACCACAGGTTTTGTCATGCTCTTCTTTAAGAGCCTCTTATGCCTCTTTAGTTGAAAGACATCGGAGTAGCAGACCGTCATATGCGTGATGATACAGCATATGGATCGCCGTGTTGTAATAGAATATCAGTGCTCTTCGTCGAACCGAGTCTCTTTCTTTTATGTCCTCCGGTAAAATACCGTGCAAGACATAATCAATAATGGAGAACTGCCAGTCTCAGAGTTCGAGTCCAATCTGGCCGTGTGCGCCTCTTTGATGTTCAAGGCACAATTCGGTATAAACTGTTGGTGAGTTCTCACAGTGACCAATTGTTTAGTCTTGAGAGGCTGTGCCAAAGATACTGTTAATACCGCTAGTGCATCTGCATATGCATTCTGGAGACGTGGAATATGTTGAATATCATATCTCCATGATAGTATTTTGATGATAACAATTTATGCAGTGTGTGCACTAACTTTTATATGCAGATTTCAATATCAGAATATGAACAAGTGCAAGATGTTTTCAAGGCAATATGAAGTGAAGAAAATGAAGAACAGATGAGATAATGTATTTTATATTTTCTTTACTTAGAATTATTGTACAAGCCTTGATCACACACACGCACACACACATAATATTAGAACACACTAACACAGGCTTAGTGTGTTGGTTAACTATAGAAATCCCCTATGTTAACCATTAGAATTATAGTTAAAACTTAAGCATAAAAATATTTTATTTCATAATTTTTACTCTTAGTAGTCGACTAATTAGAATAGTAGTCGACTACTCATGTATAAAACTTAAATGTATGTTTCTGTTATTTTACAGTATAGTCGACTAATGTAGATTATAGTCGACTACTCAGGTGTTTTACAGAAACATAAGTTTCCATCTTTTTACAGTATAGTCGACTAATCAACATTATAGTCGACTACTGAACGCAAATTTTATTTTATCAGTTTCTGTCAAAATACAGTGTAGTCGACTAATGAGCATTGTAGTCGACTACTGAGCAATTTTCTGAATACACAGAGTCTGTTTGAACTCAGTGTAGTCGACTAATGTGTATTGTAGTCGACTACAGATACAATTTTTCCAGTATTTAAAGTTTGAATTTATGACTGTTTATAGCCGTTTTTAAATGTTTTTAAAGTTCAAAAATTTGTCTTTTCAAGAGCTATAAATATGTTATTTGTTCAGAAAAAATGTAGAGACTTACATACCCATAAGATTTGATCTTTGTACATTTTTTAAGTGAAAAATATTCAGATTTTGAGAAAAAGAAAAGTTTCTGAAATTGCCTCTGAACATCATTCAAATACTTATTGTTTAGGCAATTTACAGAGGTTAAAAAGAATCCTAAGCCACTGCCGCACTTCACTATACATTCAAGTCTTATAGGATCAATTATGTTCTTGCTTCAAAAAGGATTTCTCTCGGGTTTGAGATGGTTGATCTCTTGGTTTAGAGATTGGTGTTCAAATTGGCAAGGTGTTTGTTAATTGGTGTTGTAATTTACAGGGACTTGCAAATTGGTCAGGTTTGCGTTTGATTTTGTAAGTTTATTCAAAATCATAGTGAAAACTCTCAAGCGGGATTTACTTGGGGACTAGATGTACACCGGATTGGTGAAACCAGTATAAATCCTTGTGTTTGTGATTGTGAATTTCTGAGATTGCCATTTTTCTTTACAATTTATAATATACTTTGCATAAATTCTAAAAGAACACTATTCACCCCCCCTCTCTAGTGTTCAAGTGTATCTATTTCAGATCCTACATTTGGTATCAGAGCGAGGTGAAAGATGGCATCTACAAATACATCACAATTCAAAAAAGGTCACTCTACAAATCGTCCACCAATGTTCGATGGATTGAACTATAACTATTGGAAGTGCCGAATGAAGATTTACCTTCAATCAATTGGCTACGAACTTTGGAACATCGTGGAAACAAAATATGAGAAGCCAACAACTCCATTTTCAGAATGGACTACTTCACAGAGAAATAATGCAAATTTGGATTCAAAAGCAATGAATGCATTATTTTGTGCACTTGACAAGAATGAGTTCAATAGGGTGTCAACGGTCACATCTGCATACGATATTTGGCATACACTTGAGGTAACTCATGAAGGTACAAATAAAGTTAAAGAATCTAAAATTTCTGTTCTTGTGCACAGATTTGAATTATTCAAGATGAAGGAAAATGAGACTATTGGAGAAATGTTCACAAGATTCACTGACATCACAAATTCTCTCATTGGTCTTAGAAAAACATATACACAAGTGGAGATGATAAGAAAGATACTTTGATCACTTACTCCACAATGGGAAAAGAAAGTTACCGCTATTGAAGAAGCCAATGATTTGTCAACTCTTACGGTTAAAAATCTTATTGGTAATCTTATGGCATATGAAGTTCAAATTGAAGATAGAAAGAATGATGAAGAATCAAAGAACAAGAAAGTTCTTGCATTCAATACTACTTCCGATAAAGAAGATTCAGATGATGATGATGAAGAAATGAGCATGTTTGCACGAAAATTTCAGAAATTTATAAAACGAGGTAATTTTAAATCTAAGAGTTCAATTTCAAATAACCCTCTATATTTTAAGTGTAATAAACCAGGTCATATGAAGAAAGATTGTCCAATGTTGAAGAATAAGCAAAAATCAAGTTATTTCAACAACTTCAACAACATTCAAAATGATATGAGGATATATGTTTGAATGTAAGCAAATTTAATAAAGGTAAATAAAATCTTAATAACATTCTTTCTTTTCAAAGAGAATCACAAAAGACAAAAGGATTAGGTTTTCAAATTAATAAAAATAAATCAAAGAAAACAATTTTTGTAAAACCTTCTTATGATTTGTATGAATATAGAACTGAAAATTTGTGTAAAAAGAAATCAAAATTCTTTTCTATTTGGGTTCCAAAAGAATTATCTTCTTTACATAAGAATTTTTATATTTCTGATTTTATTAAAAATATTTGTTTATCATCTAACTATTTAGGCAAATCAAACTCTTCATGGGTTTGGTTTCCTAAAGGCTAATTTAAAGGACCCAACATAGTATGGGTACCAAAATGTAAATGTTTATTATTTCAGGTACCCAAGAAAGATATGTGGATTTTGGATAGTGGTTGCTCCAAATATATGACTGGAAACATACAATTGTTGTCATCTTTTCAAAACAAGGATGGTGGTACCGTTACTTTTGGAGATAACAACAAAGGAAAAGTCATCGGTTTTGGATCTGTCGGTAATCCAAACAAACCTATCATTGATAATGTTTTATTAGTTGATGGTCTTAAACATAATTTACTTAGTATTAGTCAACTTTGTGATAAAGGTTTTAAAATTGTTTTTGAAAAAGAATCATGCTTAATTTATGATATTGATTTAATAACTATTATTTTTAAAGGTCATAGAAAGAATAACATATATGTGTTATCTATGAAAAATATTTCAAATGAACATTGTCTTATTGTATCATCTAATGATTCTATTTTATGGCATAAACGTTTTGGACATGTTAACTTTAAACATATGTCTAAGATTTCTAAAAATGATTGAGTAAATGGTTTACCTAAGATGTATTTTAAAAACAATTTTTGTGATGCATGTCAACAAGGAAAAATGCACAAATCTTCTTTCAAATCTAAAAATGTAATATCTACAAATAGGCCATTAGAATTAATTCACATAGATTTTTTTGGTCCATCTAGAGTAGCATCTTTAAATGGAAGTAGATATGCATTTGTTCTTGTTGATGATTATTCTAGATTCACATGGGTAATTTTTCTCAAACATAAAAATGATGCTTTTAATGAGTTTTCTATATTTTGCAAAAGAATTCAAAATCAAAAATCTACTTCTATTATTTCTATACGTAGTGATCATGGAGGTGAATTTGAAAATAAATTATTTGCAAATTATTGTGACAAACATGGTATATCACATACTTTTTCTTTTCCTCGTGCTGCTCCACAAAATGGAGTTGTAGAAAGGAAAAATAGAACCTTACAAGAATGTGCTAGAACCATGTTATGTGATAGTAATTTACCTAAATATTTTTGGGCAGAACCTGTATCAACAGCTTGTTATGTATTAAATAGAGTTTTATTAAGACCTATTTTAAAGAAAACCTCTTATAACAAAATTCCTAAAGTATCTTACTTTAAAGTTTTTGGTTGTAAATGTTTTATCCTAAATACAAAAGATAACTTAGATAAATTCGATTCAAAATCCGATGAAGGAATTTTTGTTGGATATTCTAATCACAGTAAAGCATATAGAATATATAACAAAAGAACATTAGTTATTGAAGAATCTTTACATGTTTCTTTTGATGAAATTTTTTCAAAATCACCTATTATATTAAATAATGATGATGATATAATTGATACTATACATGATACTCCAATGTTTTAGATATTGCAAAAGATGATAATTTACAAAATAATTTACCTAAAGATTTTGTAGAAGTTAAAAATCATCCACATGATTTAGTTATTAGAAATATTTCTGATAAAGTAACTACTAGATCTCCGGCTTGGGTTCTTCGAACGTCGAAGCAGGCGGTCGTGGGGTGGCTGGAGATAGTTGGGCTCTTGTCGGGCTACAGATCTGGGTAAGGTGGTGGCTCGGAGCGGAGGTCCTGGAGGTCGGCGAGTTGGGCTTGACGGAGCTTGGTGGCAGAGCTTGAAGGAGCTTGTGGCGGTCTGAGGGGCTTAACTTCAGGTTTTGATATTGGAAAAGTTGATTCAACATTGTTTATTAAGAAAATAAATAAAGATATTTTACTAATTCAAATATATGTAGATGATATTATTTTTGGTTCTACTAACAACAATCTTTGTCAAGAATTTGCTAAGACTATGCAGGATGAATTTGAAATGAGTCACATGGGTGAACTAAATTTCTTTCTTGGACTTCAAATTAAACAATTGAAAGAAGGAATATTCATCAATCAAAGCAAGTATGCAAAAGATTTACTCAAACGTTTCGGAATGGAAAATACAACTAGCAAACCAACACCAATGAGTACCACTACATCACTTGACAAAGATGAAAATGGTAAGAATGTTGATCAAAAGCTCTATCAAGGTATGATTGGATCACTTCTTTACATTACTACAAGTAGACCTGATATTATGTTTAGTGTATGTTTATGTGCTAGATTTCAATCTAATCCTAAAGAATCACATCTTAAAGCAGTAAAAAGAATATTTAGATATATTAAAGATACTACGAATTATGGTTTGTTTTATCCAAAAACAAATTATGGTTTGTTTTATCCAAAACATAGTTCATTTGATTTAATTTCATATAGTGATGCTGATTTTGCCGGATGTAAATCTGATAGAAAAAGTACAAGTGGAACATGTAATTTCTTAGGACATTCACTTGTATCTTGGTTTAGTAAAAAATAAAATTCAGTATCATTATCAACAACTGAAGTTGAATATATTGCTGCAAGTCTTGCATGTGCTCAAATATTATGGATGAAACAAACATTATCTGATTATGGCATAAATTGTCCCATATCATCCATTATGTGTGACAATTCTAGTGCAATTAATTTATCTAAAAATCCTATTCAACACTCACGTACAAAACACATTGATATTAGACATCATTTTTTACGTGATCATGTGCTTAAAGGTGACATTTCATTAGAATTTATACCTACAGATAAACAAATAGCAGATATATTAACAAAACCCTTAAAAGAAGAAATTTATGTTAAATTAAGAAGGGAATTAGGTATATGTTCAATTAAAGATTTAAATTAAATTTTTAAAACAAACACATATGTATTTATACTCTTAATAGTCGACTAATTTGACTTATAGTCGACTACATGCACAAGTCTTACAAATAAATTTTTTTTTCTGAAAATTACAGTGTAGTCGACTACTTGCCTTTATAGTCGACTACTCTATGTTAAAATCTTAAAATCAACTTTCTGTTGTTTACAGTGTAGTCGACTACAATACAGATTAGTCGACTACTCTGAGTTAAAAACTGAAAATCATCTTTCTGTTGATTACAGTGTAGTCGACTACTTTTACTATTAGTCGACTACTGATTCTGAACTTTTAGTTTTACAGTTTTAAAAGCTTATTGGTTTTTTATTTAAATTTAAACCCAAAACCCAAAACCCAATACCCGTTTCAGTTAAGTAAAACTCATCTCAACCATAGATTTTCAACTCTATCAATCCTAGCCACATATCTAAGATCAAATCTTAACCCTATATTTATTTCAATATCAAATCTGAACCATACATTGTATTTTTTTTAAAAGATAAAGTAAAAAAATCAAAAACTACCCACTAACTCTACTAAAAACCGAGCCCTCATCTTCCTCTCCTCAGAACCCACGAATCCAGGTTAGGGCATTTTCATTTTTCTCAAAAATTTCATCAATTTCTTCAATTTTTCTTCAAATCTGTCAAGCAGTCAAGAACAGTAGTCGACTACTCCAAGTTCTAGTCGACTAATCTAGGGTTTCTACAGTTTGGGATATATTTCTAAACTTGATCTTTGAATCTTTGGTTATTTATCTGTTTCATCGTGTCTAGATCTAAGAAAGCTAAGCAAACCCATACTTCTGTTAACGATGAAATCATCATTTATTTAAAAAGTCCTGATTTATTAGAAGAATTTAACAAAAATTCAACTTTTAAAGTTCTTCCAGGACGATTTGTGAAATTTGATGATTTTATACCCTGGAATTTTGGTTTATATTTTGAAAATGTGGGATTGCTTGAATTATTCTCTACTGAATATAGAAAACCCACATATCCATTTATTATGCAATTGTTCTATACTAATATAGAACGTGTGGGAACTATTGGTGGTTCTGAAAAACTCAAAACTCTTGTTAAAGGAATAGAGATTGACTTAACTACAAAGTCAATTGGTAAAATCTTCAATATTCCTTATCAAGGAGTTTCTCTTAGGTCTGTTAGGATGAATGATTCAGATCTGTTATCCAATCATATATTTCTTCCTGGATATTGCAAACCTTTAAATAACTCAAACAAACTTCGTCCAATTCCTAGGTTCATTGCACGAATCCTAGCCTATAACTTGTTTCCAAAAACTAGGAGTTTTCATTTCATTTTCCTAGATTTAGCAAAAGCTCTATATGCTATAATGAGAAATATTCAAGTTAATTGGGCTGAAGTTTACTTTGATAATCTTCTGACAATTTCAAGAGGATTTCTTCCTTATGGTGCATTTCTAACAAAAATCTTTGATAAATTTCATGTCGATCTCCAATCTGAAAATTCTGTTGTCCGTTCCATTGATTTTTTTGATTCCAATGCCCTAACTAGGATGAAATTGACTAATTTTGAAATTCAAGAACATAATCCTCAAAATGAACCTCATCAAGAAGAAATTCCACAAGATTTACCACAATCTTCAACTCAAGCAGGAGCTTCTTCTAGTCAACCACTACCGTTTCCTACAGAACCTTCATGTTTTTCAGACGTGCAATACAACACTTTAAGTACACATATTCTGGAACTTGAAACTGGTCAAAGAGCTTTATATTCCCAGAACTCATATATCATTAGTAATCAAGAAGAGCTAATCAAGAAGTTTGAAGACTTGGACACAAATCTTAATGCGTATTTTCAAGGACAGCAACCCCCTCCAGCACCTTAGGATGTTTTTATGTTAAGTTTCAAAACAATTATGTTATTTTGTTTAAGTATCAAAAACTATGTGGTTGTGAGTTGTTAGGACATATGTAATATGTTATTTATGTTGCTACTATGTCAAGTATGTTGATTGTGTGTTTACTTATCTATGATGATGTTTGGTTAGTTAATATATGTGCTACATATTTTAAACAGATCATGGTGATGAACATTGTGGAACTTTTGGTCTTTATGGCAAGTCTTTGCCTACCTATTTGGATGGGTGAAGTTATGGACTATGTTCATAACCTTGATGATTTGTTTGAAGTTTTAGCTCATCTTGAAGAAATAATGTCATGTTTAGCATAAATATTTTCCTCTTTTTGTTGATAACAAAGGGGGAGAAATAGTTATGTATTGTTATGTATTGTTATAGACTCAAATTTGCATATATGCAGGGGGAGTAAGTATGGTTATTTTAAGTTTTAATCTGATTATAAAATATATACTTATGCATAAATTATTTGTTATCATCAAAAAGGGGGAGAATGTTGAATATCATATTTCCATGATAGTATTTTGATGATAACAATTTATATAGTGTGTGCACTAACTTTTTTATGCAGATTTCAATATCAGAATATGAACAAGTGCAAGATGTTTTCAAGGCATTATGAAGTGAAGAAAATGAAGAACAGATGAGATAATGTATTTTATATTTTCTTTACTTAGAATTATTGTACAAGACTTGATCACACACACGCACACACACATAATATTAGAACACACTAACACAGGCTTAGTGTGTTGGTTAACTATAGAAATCCCCTATGTTAACCATTAGAATTATAGTTAAAACTTAAGCATAAAAATATTTTATTTCATAATTTTTACTCTTAGTAGTCGACTAATTAGAATAGTAGTCGACTACTCATGTATAAAACTTAAATGTATGTTTCTGTTATTTTACAGTATAGTCGACTAATGTAGATTGTAGTCGACTACTCAGGTGTTTTATAGAAACATAAGTTTCTGTCTTTTTACAGTATAGTTGACTAATCAACATTATAGTCGACTACTGAACGCAAATTTCATTTTATCAGTTTCTGTCAAAATACAGTGTAGTCGACTAATGAGCATTATAGTCGACTACTGAGAAATTTTCTAAATACACAGAGTCTGTTTGAACTCAGTGTAGTCGACTAATGTGTATTGTAGTCGACTACAGATACAGTTTTTCCAGTATTCAAAGTTTGAATTTATGACTATTTATAGCCGTTTTTAAACATTTTTAAAGTTCAAAAATTTGTCTTTTCAATGGCTATAAATAGGTTATTTGTTCAGAAAAAATGTAGAGACTTACATACCCATAAGCTTTGATCTTTGTACATTTTTTCAAGTGAAAAATATTCAGATTTTGAGAAAAAGAAAAGTTTCTAAAATTACCTCTGAACATCATTCAAATACTTATTGTTTAGGCAATTTATAGAGGTTAAGAAGAATCCTAAGCCACTGCTACACTTCAGTACACATTCAAGGCTTATAGGATCAATTGTGTTCTTGCTTCAAAAAGGATTTCTCTCGGGTTTGAGAGGGTTGATCTCTTGGTTTAGAGATTGGTGTTCAAATTGGCAAGGTGTTTGTTAATTGGTGTTGCAATTCGCAGGGACTTACAAATTGGTCAGGTTTGCGTTTGATTTTGTAAGTTTATTCAAAATCATAGTGAAAACTCTCAAGCGGGATTTGCTTGGGAACTGGATGTACACCGGATTGGTGGAACTAGTATAAATCCTTGTGTTTGTGATTGTGAATTTCTGAGATTACTATTTTTCTTTGCAATTTATAATATACTTTGCATAAATTCTAAAAAAATACTATTCACCCCCCCTCTAGTGTTCAAGTGTATCTATTTCAGATCCTACAGAATATACTCGATGAAGAACTCTTCGAATGAGTCTGCCATCTCGATGGCCGTCTGATGGTACAGAATTAGGTCTTGATTTCTGACTTCATACTCTCCACGAATTTGGTTGACTATCAGTTGAGAATCACCAAAAGCTTCGAGATATTCAACCCTTAGCTCTTTGGCGAAACTGAGTCTAATGAGCAACGCGTTATATTCGGCTATGTTGTTGGAACACGGTTCGGTGAGAGAATAGGCTTGAGGCAGCACGTGTTTCTCCGAGGAGACTAGGACGACTCCGACTCCTGAGGATATTTTTAAACACCCGGGAGCGCTAGCCACGTTAGTTGCTCGGGAAGCACCATCGAAATACAATTGCCATACCTATTGATGAGAGGTAGTGTTGACTTTGTGGGTTTCATTTGGTAAATTTTCATATAGTTCGGGTGTATCTTTCATTGGATTAACCGCTAGAAGATCACAAGTTGCTTGTCCTTTGACTGACTTTTATTGCTTGAAATACAAGTCGTATTAGTACAAGAGCAGGACCCATCTCGCTAATCGCCAATTCATGGAAGCTGGTTGACTCATAAATATCCTGACTAGGTTAATATTGGAAATGACGTAAATTGTCTGTCCCACCAGGTAGTGTCGCATCTTCTGAATTGCAAACACTAGGACGAGACATTCCTTCTCAATCATCGAATATCGAGATTTGGCACCCACCAAAGTATGACTTAGATAGTATACTTCCTGTTCATGATCGTTGTCATCATCTTGTACAAGTAAAGCACTTAACGAGTGGTTCGTCGCCTTGACGTAAATAAAGAACAGTTTGCCCGATTTTGGTGCCACGAGAGCAGGAGGATTTTGTGAGATATTCATTGATATCTTCAAACACTTTTTGATAGGCATCATCCTAAATAAATGACACACCTTTCTTTGTGAGTTTGGAGAATGGTTGGCATTTCTCAGAGAGGTTCGAGATGAACCGGCGGATATACGCCAATCGCCCTTGCAATCCTCTAAGTTCTTTGAGGTTTCTCAGGGGTTACAATTCGTGTATTGCCTTCACTTTATCGAGATCAATGTGGATATCCTTTGTGGTGACGATGAATCTGAGGAATTTACCGCTGGACATTCCAAGGAAAGACTTAGTAGGGTTCATCTTCAATTGGTGACTCCGCATGAGATCAAACTTCATTCTCAAGTCTTTAATATGATGGTCTTTGCTACGGCTTTTAACGACCAAGTCATCAACATAGCATTCGACGATCTTTCGGAGGTGTTCTTGGAAAATCTTCGTAATTGCCCGTTGGTAAGTGGCGCCTGCGTTCTTCAAGCCGAAGGGCATGACTGTATAACAGAGAATGCATAGGGGCGTTCTGAATGCGGTATGCTTTTCGTCGTCTGGGTACATCTTAATTTGATTGTAACCCGAAAATCCATCCATAAAGGACATTCTCTCGAATCTGCACATGTTGTCAATGATGACATCCGTGATCGGGAGAGGGAAATCATCTTTCAGATAAGTGGTGTTCAGGTCTCTGAAGTCGATACAGATTCTGATTTCTCATTCTTTTAGAGGACCGGGACAATGTTTGCTAACCAATCGGGATGTTGTTCTTCCCTGATGAAGCCCGAGTCAATCAATTTTTTGACTTCGCCTTAATTACCTCCATAATTTGCGGACAAAACTGTCTCTGCTATTGCTTGACAGGTTTAAATCCGATTTAATGATAAGGCGGTGCATCGCCACATTTGGATCAAGTCCTAGCATATCCTTGTAGTTCTAGGCGAAGACGTCGATATATTCCTTAATGAGGGCAATCAACTCCTCTCTTTATTCTACTGGGAGGCTGTCGCTGACGAATATAGGTTTCAGATTCGTTTCGTCACCCATGTTCACCTGGACCACTTTATCTTCGGTGGGAGGTTCTCTTTGCTCGAACTGGTCGCCGTATTGGATATTCAGGTGATGGATCCAAAGATCTTCCTAAGTTGGTAATTGATCGTCCTCTTCTGCTGTAGAGGGATTGACCGTGGCCATGTTCGACATTAACCCTTTGAACATTTCTCCAAGGCTGACGTCGGAGTCCCAACTTGAAGAATCGGATGCGTGTCCATCCTTATTTGCTAACTAGTAGATAACTTGCCTACAACATTCATCATCAGATGAAGAGACATAACCCATGCCTCTTTTATGTTCGTAGTAGTTGTCGGGTTTCCTTTTTGGTATATAAGCAGAACGGGGTGGAACCCGGATACCTTGACCAAAGCGGAGACATTCACCGAGTGTGAGATTATATCCTTGTTTCTTTATATAGTCATGTACTTGTGAGCTATATCTGAAGAAATGTCGAACAAGTCCTTCATCACCACTATCATTCTTCGAGAAAAGATTTGACGACGGGTTTGATTCTCCTTTACCGAAGACTATCTCTTTTTCATCCCCTGCCTTAGCGGGAAGGACAAGAGTTATTCCAAATGAGTTCTGGACACACTTCTTCATCATGCAAGATGATCGAAGCGGCAGATGCATGTCAGGCTTATTATATACTCCCTGCATTACGTTATTAAAACAAGGCGAGTACTCTAAATCGTTATTTATTACATAATCGACAAGTTGCTAGTTACAACTTTCATCTGGCGATTCGTCACCATCAAGATTAATTACAAGAGGTTCAATGTCATTAAATACAAGACCTTCATCATAATCGAGCCTGACTTCAGTATCAGCTTCCTCTCCGCTATCCGTCCCCAGCGCCGATGGTTCAGTATCGGACTCACCACCATAAAGAAGGGAATCAGTAAAGTAATTTTCTAATCCCTTAAATGGTTGCTTATCCACGATCACCGTCTTAACCTCATTATTAGTGTCAACGTATTTCAGACACTGATGGAGGGTGGAAGAGACTATAACATTACTGTGGATACAAGGTCAACCTAATAATAAGTTATAAGAAGTCTCCGCATCAATCACATAGCATGTAACTTCAGACTTCAAATCTCCATGCTGACACTTCACTCGGATTTTTCCTAATGGTCTGGATCCACTGGTGTTGAATCCATAAATAACAGTGCCTGTGGAAGCCAACTTGCTGATAGGAATTCCGAGATGATACATCAATCAGAGTGGCATGATGCTAACTGCAGAACACGGATCCACTTGGACTCGGTTGAAAACAGTTGAGCCAATGTACCCGATAAAGTATAAGGGCTTGTCATGCTTCGAGATATTCACTTGCATATCCTCTTTTGTGAAAGTGATGCAAGGGAATTATTTAGTCGCCAAATTGTAGTGTTGAACTGTTGGCTCTGGTTCTTCAGGGATTTGCTTAATCTGAGTGAGGAAAATGTTAGAATCAGCCAGAGCTTCTTGCAAAGCCTCCCTGGTGTCTTTGGAAAGGCGTAGCAACTCATATAAAGTGATCCTCACTAGGATGTTAGCCAGCTGGGCCATGACATCAAAGCGGTATGGAGCATTCAAACTTTCTGGTTTATCTCTTCTAATCGGTTGATTGAAACGAGACTGCTTCAGAACTTGAACTTCTTTATGCTGGAGATCTTTCTCCTTTTGTTTAATAGTTGGATGCTGCTGGGGTTTTTTAGCGGGTGTAGGTGGAGTTGTGACCACCCCCAGCTCAGCCAACATTTTAGCATTCGGATCAGAAACTTCAGGATACTTGTATCGATATTCATTCTCACTCTTTGTAGCAAAAGCTTTGTGCTCGTCTTCCGAAGGCGGAAAAGTTGGGACTTCTTTGTCGTCTTTCTCTGGAATTGCTGAGGTGGGGCAATAGGATTTGACCTTTAGTTTGGACTTCCTCTTGGAAGAGGATCCCGTCCATTGTTCGTCTTCAAGTAGGTCTGGATGGACCCAAAGAACTTCACCGTTAGGGGCCGTATATGGTATAAGTTCTTTCTGGCATTGTTCATGAGGATCATCGTTCATTGTCTTCATTTCCACCTTCAATACCAATTCTGGTTGAAACCATGATAGAAGCACTGAACCGAAGCTGATAGAGACCGCATCCGCACCCACCTTCTTTTCCTTTGACTTCGCAGTTATGTTGCCAACATTGACCAATGCTTGAATTCGGTTCTTGAGAACATAACAAGCTTTAGTAGGATGGTGGACCCTCCTGTAATACACACCATATTTCAGATCCGAAGTTCTCTTAGCTTCCTCTTCGTTTGTGATTAGCGGTAACTTGATCTTGTTATTATCAAAGAGGTACGTGAAGATGGCAGGAACTTCATCTTCTTTGAAGGAATATTCTTTTGGAAATCTAAGTTCTGAAGTCTTTGACTGCCTTTGAGGTTGTTGTGCTTGGGGCTGTAGTTAGAATGATGACTGGTGCGACGCTTGTTGTTTCGGCTGTCGTTGTGATGTTTGATGAGCATCTATGGCAGCTACGGGTGCCTTTCCTTTGCCTCGAGGAGTAAAATTCTATTTTGGAGAATTAGCCATTGGCTGACCTCTCTCAAGTTTCTTTCTCTTGAGGAAGCGTTCGGCCTGTTCCTCACGCATCTTTAATTCTTTTCAAGTCTTGGATGACACAACCCCCATGGCTTCTAAGACATCCAGGGAGAGACTGTTGTGGTAAGTTTGCAGAATGAACTTTTCCGTGACCGGGTCTCGACAGTTCATTACCTTATTCCGGAAATGCTTGACGAAATGTCAACTGACTCCCCATCTTTTTGTTTTTACGGGTGCCTTTCCTTTGCCTCGAGGAGTAAAATTCTATTTTGGAGAATTAGCCATTGGCTGACCTCTCTCAAGTTTCTTTCTCTTGAGGAAGCGTTCGGCCTGTTCCTCACGCATCTTTAATTCTTTTCAAGTCTTGGATGACACAACCCCCATGGCTTCTAAGACATCCAGGGAGAGACTGTTGTGGTAAGTTTGCAGAATGAACTTTTCCGTGACCGGGTCTCGACAGTTCATTACCTTATTCCGGAAATGCTTGACGAAATGTCAACTGACTCCCCATCTTTTTGTTTTTTGTCCAGCAGGATTCCGATTGACACTTCAGTGTCGTCATCGAAAAAGTTGGTGAGGAACAAGCTTTCCATATCGTCCCAGCTATTGATGATTCTAGGTTTGAGACGTCGGTACTAATCGAAGGCAGTCCCACGAAGGGTGCTAACGAATGACCAGACCATCAAAGCCTCATTCCCAGAGATCATGCCTAGGTGGGACTTGAAATAAATCAATTGTTGAGCGGGTGAGCATTTCCCGTTGAATGGTGTGAAGTTAATTAGATTGAAATTCGCTGGATACGAAATTGACTCACACTCTCTTGGATATGGACACTGGATACTAGTCTTCTTCACCTCTTGAACTGACACCAGAGCATTAATTTTTTTTTCGAGCTCTTTCATCTTCTTATCCTCGCCTAGATCTTTCTTCGGGTGATTTTGAGGAGGATGAGGAGATTCTGTTAGACCACCTCTAGTGTTATTGTTATTGGGAGGAGAGTCAGCAAAAATAGTCTCGTCCACATCCGAGTCGTTATCAACCACATTTGTTTGAACAAGTGTGGTATGGTGACGGCTGGACTCAGCCTGTTGACTTGGCTCACGTTGTTGATGAGGTCGTTGAACATGCAATTCCCTCATTTGCTGCATAGTCAATTCTATCTCTATTTTTATTTCAGCTCTGATTTCTTCTCATTGCTTAGCCAGAGCTTCTTGAAGCATTTGGACTAATTGATCAGGCGTGATAGTAAATGCCTCTCTAGCTTGTCCTACACTGGACATTGTATCGTCAGATGCGATTGCAGAACTAGCATCCGAAGGCTCGTCATTTGGAGATAATCCTTCATGCATTCTCCTATAATCTCTACGTCTAGTAACCCTTATCTACAGCCGCGATATTCTTTGAGAGAGCCTTTGATCAACCCTTCCTTCTGGAGAAAAGTCGGGATTAGAATTAGTGGCATGCTGTTTTCTTTTATCAGCCATGTTGATAGCGACTTCTGAAAATTCTCTATCTTGAGTGGCTGATCTTTTCCTGTGGAAACATCTCGGTTTAGTTCTTGACGCTTCGGTGGAAAGTCTTTGAAATACAGAGACCCTCTGTGGAGCGGTCTTTGAGCAACTACATTCAGATAATACTATCCTGATGAGCTTCTCACATGACAATGTGGACTCTTTTCTCGAACAGTCCTTTTTTGGGATTTATTCACACCCCCAACCTGATAGTACAACTCATCGGCATAATGGCCGGAGCATCCTATCGTCTGTTGGTATGATTTCCTCCTTTGGTGACGTGTGGTCTTGTTGACGTTCTTAGGAAAATTTGTCGTTATCGAAGTTACATCAGGAGTCGCATGTTTGGAACCACCCTATTGCGAGTGTAGAATCTCAACGGGCTCATAGGTCTCGACACGAACTCCCAGATAAGAGGTGATAGGAATTCTCCTAGGAGGAGAGGCCTCCTTGTCTTTATCATGCAACTTACACGAACAGGTACATCGAGGTGTCTCGGTTGGTTTGGAAGCAGCGGGACACCTTTGAGCAGTAGTTAACTTCATGGGAGGATGCGTACGACCCCCTGACCGAGGAACTACTTGGGTTTTATCCACCAGACCTAAACGTTCTTTTACTAGAGCTTTGCCTCGATCTTCATGCAGAGGACCAAGGCGATCCGCCATCGTGATTTTAAACTTTGATAGGTCAGGACTGACCCAAGGCTTCACTGATGGTGTAACAGATGTAGTTGGAGCAGACAGACGAGGAACGAATGTTGACGTAGTTGACGAAGCAGTCGCGGGGGCTTCCCCATGAGACACTGTCTAGTGTCTCGGTTAAAGGGAACCGCCTCCGAGTCTGATTTTCGTGTAAGTTTAGACTTTAGGATCCAAACTTTGCGGGCTTTTGGTGGTTCTTTGGCCATCGTTTACTTCTTCATTTCTTGTGTCTTCTGCACAAGGACACGGGCGTGAGCGATATTTGCACGACGCTTTTGGATGTGTTCATTGAGAGTTGAATGTGTTCTTTTGACTTGGACCCATTTTTCAGTTAATAGCTTGGAGGAGATGTCGGTAGTCTGCCTTTGAGGTGACCGACTCATTTAACACCTATTTGATTCAAGGTCCACGTAGTAGCGAACTCTGTCAACTTGTTCCATAGCCTTAGCTAGCTGATGAGAACGACGCTGGCGTTGTCTCTGACAAGCTCTCTTCATCAGAATTGGCGAACTTTTATTCAACAACTCCTTGATAGGAAATGAATCGTCGTAAGCAGAGGTTTCGGCATTGTTGATTGCCGGAACAGCGTTACGAGGAGAAGCCTCGATAATAGTTGGGCGAGAGTCATCACCCGTAGCCTTCATCGGAGTTGAAGACCAAAAAACCTTCTTTGAATATGAAATATTCCTGCATTTGTGAGGAGAGGAAGATCTTAAGGAGGAGGATGAGAGGTACTCCTCGAACTTTACTTGGTCGAACTCGTATTCGACCGTGGAATCAATTAGTATCTTGATTGGTTGCGACACGATAATCTCCACAGCGAGACTGTTTGCTCCCACTGTGGTCGCCAGAGTGTTTGCATCGAAAGTTGGTTTATTCATGGAACTCATTACAACTTTAATCGTTACAACAAGTTCAAAAGAGTTAGTCTTCTTATAATACTTTTCTTACACGAATAAAAAATAAAAATACAACTCTCTAGAAACACATGCAGAGGATGTTTATCACCCACTACTTGCGTGGGATCTTTGCCTGTACCAGGGGCGTGTTAGCCCGTGGACGACTGAATCACAAATCCAGGTTGAATCGTGAAGAAGGCTTGGTGTCGATGTTTCATTTTAGAAACAATGACTAAAGTGAATATCTTATCGGTGTAAGATGAATATTCTTCTCAAGATCAAGTCAAAGCTTAGATCTCGAGGAATCACCAAAATCTCCTGAAAGCACTTGAAAGTGATGAAAACTCTCTTTCTATTGCTCGAAATTAGCCAAAATGCTAGTGTCTTTGCCTAGAATCTGCTTGGTCCTCCTGCATATGGGTGATAGGGACGCATTTATAACCCCTAGAAGTTGTATTTGAAGGTAGAAAATCAAAACAAAGCCCAACTGACATCCTCCATTTCTGAGACACGTTCTGTGTCTCAGAAGAAGGAGCTCAGCCAGTCAGTTTTGTAATTGATTTCTCCATGTTTAAGTGCCATTATTTCTGCAGTTATGAGCATACTTTTTGTTTGTAACGGTCCTCCCATGTTCACACACGATCTCTAACAGTTATGAAGCCACGTGGACCGCACAAAACCCAAGAAAACTATCAATGGAAGTGTGAAACTCCCCGATAGTTTCCGAGATAGTTTTCGTGTCTCGGAAACTATGGGTTGTCTCATAGCTTCTGAGACAAGTTATTTGTCTCGGAAACTATGAGCTTTCTCAAAGTTTCTTAGACAATTTCTTTGTCTCGGAAATAGCATGCTTCCCATTGTTTCTTCGTCGTTTTGTATTTTTATGCATTCCTTGTATCAGATGATCCTCTTTGACTCAGAGGATGACGTTTATCGTATTCTCTTCCTCTCGAGCTGTGTGCTGTGTTCTATAGGTAGTTTTTAACGTCTACCGTAAGCTCACTAAGGTAAGCATATTCACCTATCATTATTTTAGAAATCCTAAACTTTGTTTGTTTCAACTACCTGTTACAAATTCTAAAATTCGTTATCTTTGAGTTTGAACCAAACACGATATTATAAATTGCAGGATTTGTTATCCTATAATAATGTTGAACCAAACAAAATTTTAGAAGTCCCAAGACATGTAAAAAAAAATCTATGGATTTTGTTGATGTTCAGTGATCACACAATCAATTATAATGGTTGAGGGTAAGATTGATGATGAGGGGCCGCTTCCTTCCCCGAATATCCGATTCTGAGTTTAGTAGCTTAAGCTTGCATATATAATAGTTCGTGAGAGGACGGGGCTTGGTTCCGTCGTGGTTCCTCCAATGATCAAGTCAGCTAGTGAATGTGAGTGGGAAAATGAAGAACTGCGTGAGTTCTTTTGTATAGTGTATTTGCTTAAGATGCAATCAAATTAGATCAGATCAGAGGTCTCAGATCAGATCCCCCGGTATGTTAGAATAATACCTCTATTTATACTGGTGGTATAAGGATAGAATGGACACTTCGGCCGAGCATGGGATGGCGGTGAGCGAGCATGGGCTGGCTGCTGCGTCATCTCCTACTTTATAGGTGTCGGCTGATGACTGGAGAAAGATCACCTCAGTGCATTAAATGAGAAGCGATTGGAGGCATGACGATGTCGACGTGACCTGATGAGTCATGAAGACTATCGGGGCTAGAGGCATGATAGCTCCTGCCAAATATTAAATGCGATGCTGACACTTTGTCAGTGGGAGAGGCTCGAGGTTGGAGGTTGGAGTCGTTCTTTAGCTTCACCGAGAAGTAACGCCTTTCGAGTCGACCTCGCAAGGCGTCGAGTAACTGGTCGAGTGAGCTCGTTGCGAGTTGTCTTCAATAAGAGTATCGGCAAGTACCGCCTTTCGAGTCAACATTAGGGGATGTCGACTCGGCGAGTCAGCTAAGTCGGGATCTTTGCTGGTCTTTGGCCGCCAATTTGATTGGGGGATTACATGCAGAAGTACACATGTCCGTTGCTGGTAAAGGGTTACACTTTGACGATTGAAAACACCATAACAAATTTCAAATCCCCTAAAGAATTATAAATTCTATAATTTTGGCATTTGAACACCAGCACCTTAGAACCTTTACAATTGTTAAATTAATAACATTGACTACTTAAGTGGGTCCCATACTATATCTCAAAACGGATCCTCATCCAATCCAAAATATCTCTACCGTCTCCGCACTCCTTAAACCACATCAACATATCAAAACTCGCAGCAAACCCATGAACAAGCAAGAACAAGAATGAGGACTGGAACGAATCACTTGTCCCTGTCCCTACCCCCATCCTTAACCCCACCAAGAACAACACCCAGAATCCTATCCCAACAGCGAAGCCCGGACCTTTTCCGCTCCGGCGCCGTGCGGGCGATTCCAGCGAAAGACGCGGCGGCGGCGATAAAAGACGAGGGGTTCCGGCTGCTTGACATAAGGCCGGCGTGGGAGAGGGAGAAGGCGAGGGTGAAGGGCTCACTCCACGTGCCTCTCTTTGTGGAGGACACTGGCGTGGGGCCCATCCCCCTGGTGAAGAAGTGGGTGCATTTTGGGTACATTGCCTGGACGGGGCGGGCCTGACGGAGATTTAATGAAGGTTCGTGAAGGAGGTGGAGGGGGTTGTGAGTGATAGGGAGGAGAAGTTGCTTGTGGCTTTGAGGGTCTCAGGTAAAAATTAAACAACTTAATTTGGAACTTTACGTCCATTCAATGCAATTCTCTATGTTTTTTTTTACTCAATTTCTATTATATATATATGCAGATGTTCATTAGGAGGGATCGACTGTTGATTAATAATTAGAATATTTATCCTTTCCCCTAACCATTAATATCAAATTGTTGTAATTAAGTAATATTGTTACAGGTCACTGATCGCTGTAAAAAAATTGCACAAGGAAGGGTACAAGAATTTAGGGTGGCTGGCCGGAGGTTTCAACAAAGCCAGCGACGCTGACTTCCCCGATGTTGAGGGGACCACCAAGTTGCAGTACGCCACCATTGGCGGAGCTTCCTACTTCTTTCTCCAAATCCTTTTGTTGCTGAGAGTAGTTGGCAATGACGACAAATGATGAGGGCTTGAGCTCTCTATTTGGTTTGGATTTTTGTTATTTGAGTTCTACTAATCTGCCTTGGAGTATGATTGGCTTTGCATTGTTTGCTCGATCATGTGTGGAGGTTGCAATATTCAAATTGTTTTTATTTTTATTCTCAAGGACTGTTTGATTCGCTGAAAGTGTAATTGCGATGTAAGTGTCAGTTTCGTGCAATTACAGTTGCAGTTTTTTTGGTTCTCTTTTTTTCTTTCAATTTGTAGTTGCAAATGTAGATTTCTATTTTAGAGCATCACATTTTTCAGACTTTGAACGGCGGTTGATCAGAGTTTTGGGTCACATTTTAAACTTCATTTACTATTCTAAAATATCATAACTTCAGCTTATGTCCAAATTAAGCTGCATAGTTGTCAATTGTGACTAGAATTCTTCTTTTCACAAATGCAGCTTGCAGTGAAACAAACACTTGCAACTAATCTAGAAAGTACTCTCTAGCTAGGACGCAACCTTGCGATTATAACAAACCAAATAGGCGCAATCAAAATTCACATTATTGAGCTTTGTTAATAAGAGTTTTATGTATACGAATCATTTATATCATGTGCTAACGTCTTCATGCAACACGTAGTACGTCTCCATAATTTTGTAACAAGTAAATCTCCTTACCAATTTGTGTTCCACGAATAATATTCCATTTAGTGCTCAGTTTTTTGAATAATTCCTAGTGGTGTATCTTTGTTAAGTACTTGTGATCTCCTGCATCGTCAACTTGTTCCAAGGTCTATCTTAATATATATATTAGTATTTCAGTCCACGTGACATAACATAGATTTATGGAGAATTGGATAGTTGAATTGTGATGGAAGTAGGCAATTGTTAGTTCCTTTTCCCTTCCAAATTTGAGTGCATTTTCGATGATTTCTTCTAGCAGTAAGCTATTTCCACGGATTTTCACAAGCATATCTTTTTTCTTAAATAGGGTTAATTTCACAGCATCTCCATGAACTTTGGAGTCTCTAACATGTTGTGTCCAGTAGAAGCGGACTCAATCCACAACAAGTCGGTAAGCAACGCACGAAGAACAATACGAGCACAATTCACAATGAGAACGACCAAAACCAATCACAAACACATAGAATTTACGTGGTTCGACAAATTTGCCTACGTCCACGGGGAGAGTATGAGAAGATTTCACTATATGGAGGAGAAGTATAATGGGTTACAACTCTGTCAAACAATCAAAATAACCCTAATCAACAAGATCTCACTCCCTCTCAATAACCTCCCTCTCAAAATACTCAAAACAACCTCTTTTCTCTGTTTAATCTCTCTCACTTAACTCTAAAAAATGTGCATCTAATATATATACCCAACTCCAATTAAATTAGGAAATAGGTTCGGCGAATTCCGACCCTGTAATGTGCACGCGATCAGTCGACTGACCAGCGTGAGATCCTGTAGCGTATTTTTCATGCGATTTTTTGTCTTTTGCAATAATTCCTCACCTTAGCGAAGTGTTCTCAAAACTGAGCCAACACCAACATGAGCACTAATGTGTCGTCTCTCCAAATCCAGCTGCACTAATATGGTTGCCTACGTACCCCCTCTCTCAAGGGATCAAGCCGCCCGTAGTTCATCCAAATAGCCTTGACAAGCCTCAACAAGCACGAATCCGCAACAAGTTTCTACAGTGATCGAACTTGTTGCTAGGGACCACCTTCGTGAGCATATATGCAGGATTGTATTTTGTGTGGACCTTCACAAGCTCTACATCCTCATCTTCAAGAACATCTCGGACGAAGTGATAGCGAACGTCGATGTGCTTCGTCATCGCATGGAAGACATGATTCTTCGTCAAATAGATAGCACTCAAGCTATCACAAAAATAGTGATAGACCGCTGTGAAGCACGAAGGTCCTCCAAAAGTCCTCGAAGCCAAATTGCCTCCTTAACAATCTCTGTAATTGCAATGTACTATGCCTCTATCGTCGACAAAGCAATTATAGACTGTAAGGTGCATCTCCAACACACCGGCGCACGGGTCAAAATGAACACATACACCGTCATTGACCGACACTTATCCAAATCTCCAGCATAATTAAAATTTACGTATTCAATACATAACTGCCCACCACTAGTGTCCCGCTCGAACATCAAACCAACGTTGAGAGTATCTTGAATGTACCTCAAAATCCACCTCATGGCATCCCAATGACCCGGACCTGAGTCATGCATGTATCGTGAAACCATGCTAACTGCTTGTGATAGATCCGGCCTCGTACATACCATGGCGTACATCAAACTTTTCACTGCACTTGCATAAGGAGTCTTTGACATCAACTCTTTATCTTCAACTAACTTTGGTAAAAGATTAGCTGAAAGCTTCAAATGGGCTCCTAAAAGTACAGTGACTGGTTTTGTCTCCATAATAACATTGAATCGCTATAACACATTCTTCAAATAAGCCACCTATATCAAACAAATTCTGTCATTATCTTTGACTCTGCCGACCTCTATCCCTAAAATACACTTTGCTTCACCCAAATCCTTCATCTCAAACTCACTTGAAAGCTGTATCTTCAATTTATCTATGGCGGATCTGGAAATGGAAGCAACCAACTGTGAACTTGTGGGAATTAGTGGGGCCACGCCCACGTGAGTTGAGCAGGACATCAAGCGGCAAGCAGCACGCGTGGGGGCCACATCCCTTTTGCGCAGGCAAAGCGCGTGGGGGTGCGAGTGAGGCCCAGTTTCGGTTTCAGCCTGGATTTTCTACTATAAATTGGAATTTTCCTAGGGTTTTGTACGTAGCAGGCAGAGGGGAGAAATTGGCTTCGTGCAAGTATGAAAAGGAAGAGGTGAATTTTTAGCTACGGGAGAAAAACGCAGAAGTTAGGTGTGTTTTGGAGCAGCCTTTTTTAGGGTTTTGAGCATCCTTTTGAGAGAGAGATTGTGAGGGATTTGAGAGATTGTTTGAGGGTTTAGGTTGTGTGATTGTAAGCCCTATTTGTATTCTCTCACTCTACTAGTAGATCTCCCCCTCCTTGTCCTGTGGACGTAAGCAATTTGCCGAACTACGTAAAATTAGTTGTCTCGCTTTTGTGTGATTTGTAATAGCTTATTTAGGTTCCCTCGACAGGTTAGTCTTAGAACTAATAAGAGAAAGAGCTGATATCCTACTTGATTGATATATTTTGCTTAAGGTTCTTGTTTCCTTTGTGAAACAAGATTTCCTATATGACCTGACTCTTTTGTTATACTGCCGAGGTGCTGCCAAAATTTATGCTACGCACAACAGGTGGTATCAGAGCCCAGATTTTAGATCTAGGGTTTTTTTGGAATTAGATGGAGGAAGATTCTTGTGTGAAGTTTGGTTCTTGGAGTTCTAGGCTTCGGTGGAGATAACATTAGGAGTTACCAGTAGACATTTCGCTTTCCTCGTGTGGACATGAGATCTATTTGGAATCTCATCTAGGGTTCAGTTGGGTAATTCCTAATTTCTATCAAAGTTTAATTTTTCCTCTACAACTTGGAGTTAGTTTGCAATAGAGAAAAAGGTGAAAGCAGCAAGTCGATGGCGAGTACAGTTCAAATTAGTTTTCAGAACACCAAAATTAGTGTGGCGAAGTATGACGGTAAAATCAACTTTGGTTTTTAGATGAGCGACGTACAGGATGTGCTCAATGCTCAGAACTTGGAGGAGACCATCATGGTCCACAAGAGACCACCAAAATATGAAGAGGCAATATGGGAAAATATGAATAGGAACGCTTGTGGGGTGATTAGGTCCTGTTTGGAATAGGAGCTGAAGTATGATGTGATTGGAGTGATGTCTGCGATAAAGATGTGGGAAATTCTCAACAATAAGTACCTTACGAAGAGTGTTGATAACATGTTGCATTTGCTACGTAGGTTATTCAGATTCCAGATGTCCAGAGGCACCTCGCTTGCGGCTCATGTGAACAACTATACGACGTTGTTGTCGGACTTGACAAATGTTGATGAGAAGATTTCAGATGAGTACAATGCTATTATCTTATTGGGCTCCTTACCGGATGAGGAGTATGGCATCGTTGTGCTCACTTTGTTAAACGAAAGATCTTCTATCAGCTATAGTAAAATTACTAATGCATTGACGAATTATGATTTGAGGAGAAAGGACAAGGAGTCTTCCCGTGATAGTACTTCAGACGAGGCCTTATTGACGAGAGGTAGAAGCCTATATCCGAAAGGTGGTAATAGAGGGAGGTCAAAGTTAAGAAGCCACCACCAATTAGCAAAGAACCAATGTGCATTCTGTAAGGAGCATGGACATTGGAAGAGAGACTACCCGAAGCTCAAGGAGAAGGAGAATGGTAAGAAAAAGGGCCCGAAGGCCAATGATGTGAATATTGTGAAAGGCGATGATTTCGATGATTTGAGCTTTTCTCTACTAATTACTCCAGAAGTGAACCACTTGGATGCATCAGATTAGATGCTTGATTCCGATGCTACCTATCATGTGACCCCTAGGCGAGATTGGTTTACATCTTTTGAGAAGCTCGATGGGGGAGTTGTAGTCATGGGAAATGATCAATCCTGTGGTATTTGTAGGATAGGTACCGTGATGATTCGGATGCACGATGGAGTAGTCCGTGAATTGAAGGAGGTGAGATTTGTTCCTCAGCTGAAGAAGAATCTTATTTCTATTAGAGCTTGGAGGCGAAAGGATTCAAGGTGACCTTTGAAAATGCTGTAGCGAAGGTTACTAAAGGATCTTTGGTGGTGATGAAAGGAGTCCGCAGCTAAAATTTATACTATCTAAAGGGGAGCTTCAAAATTGGCCAGGTTGCTTCGACTATTTCAGAGACGGACATGAGCAGGCTTTGGGATTATTGGTTGGGACACACAAGAGAGAAGTCACTGCAGGCTTTGTGCAAGCAGGGGCTATTAAAAGGAGCCAAGAGTGGTAAAGTAGAATTCTGTGAGCACTGTGTTCTTAGCAAGAAGACGAAGGTGAAGCTCGGGACAACCATTCATCAAACGAGGGGTATTCTGGACTATATGCACACAGACGTTTGGGGTCCCACCAAGACTGCATCACTTGGTGGTTGATATTGATTCATCACGTTCATTGATAACTATTCTAGTCGATGTTAGGTGTACACCATGGCAAAGAAGAGTGAAGTCCTAGATATATTCATGGAGTGGAAGAAGAGGTTGGAACTACAGACTGGGAGAAAGATCAAGACGTTGCGATCCGACAATGGTGACGAGTACACATCAGACTATGTCGAGACGAGGGAATAGAGAGGTACTTCACGGTTAGTCAAACACCACAGCAAAATAGGGTGGCAAAGAGACTAAATCGGTCTTTGCTGGAGAATGTCCAATGTTTATTATCGCAGAGTGGTTTAGAGAAGATCTTTTGGGCTGAGACACTTACATATGCGAGCTACCTCATTAATAGGCTGCCTTCATCTGCGATTGAGGGGAAGACCCTTATGGAGAAGTGGTCGAGAGAGCCAGCATACGATTATGACTAGCTCAAGGTTTTTGGGTGCACTGCATTTTATCATGTGAGAATAGATAAATTAGAACCTCGAGCTAGGAAGGCCATATTTGTAGGATTCAAGCGTGGTGTCAAGGGATACAAACTATGAGATCCAGTTGATAGGAAGATTGTGCTGAGTAGAGATGTCACGTTTGATGGGGCTTCTATCTTGAATTTTTCCAGCTCTCATCAGGTGGAGAGGGACCCGACGGAGGAGATATCATAGGTGGTAGAGATCGATGCAGCTCCACATTATCCAGATAGTACAATATCTATTAGAGTACCGACTGAGGTGACGTCAGGTGAGTGTGACGGTGACACGGAGGATACATGTACTGATGTGCAGGATCAGGAACTGACGGCTCATGTTCAGGATTCTATTGTGGTTCAGAGAGAGAGAAGAGACATACGGATGCCAACACGGTATGCCAACATAGTTACGTATGCACTTCCAGTGGAGAGTATCAATGAGATGGTGCCTACTACATTCAGAGAGGCTGAGCAGAGTTCAGAGGTTGATTCGTGGCAGGTAGCTATGCAGGAGGAGGTGGAGTCTCTTCACAAGGATGATATGTGAGAGTTTGTTGAGCTTCTAAAGGGGCGGAAGGCAATTGGTTGCAAGTGGGTATACATAAAGAAGGAGGGCATTGAGGGTACTCCATTGAGGTTTAAAGCTAGGTTGGTTGAGAAGGGCTATGCACAGGAGGAAGGTATTGACTATAATAAGGTTTTTTCTCTGGTGGTGAAGCACTCTTTGATTCAGATTTTGCTAGCTTTGGTGGTAAAGTGTGGTTTGGAGTTAGATCAGTTAGATGTGAAGACGACATTTCTTCATGGTGATCTTGATGAAGAAATATATATGACCCAGCCATTGGGATTCCGAGCTGCAGAACATAAGTTGGTTTGCAGGTTAAAGAAATTGCTATACGGTTTGAAGCAGTCTCCTCGACAATGGTATAGGCGATTTGATGGTTTTATGATTGGTCATTCGTACACTCAGAGCCTGTTTGATCCTTGCGTATATTTTCGTAAGTTGAAAGGAGGTCAGTATATCTATTTGTTACTTTATATTAATGACATGTTGGTTGCCTCTATTTTTAGATCTGCTATAGATGAGTTGAATGCACAGCTTTCAAAGGAGTTTGAGATGAAGGATTTGGGTGAGGCGAAGTGCATTTTAGGTATGGAGATCGACAGAGATAAGAAGAAAGGCAGAATTTGTTTGACATAGGTGGCTTATTTGAAGAAGGTTCTACAGCGATTTCATGTTAGCATGGATACAAAGCCAGTTTGTGTATCATTGGGAGCCCATTTGAAACTTTTAACTGATCTTTCATTGAAGACAGTTGAAGATTGAGAGTTGAAGACTCCATATGTGAGCGCGGTTAGGAGCTTGATGTATGCGATGGTATGTACGAGACCAGATTTATCACAGGTGGTGAGCATGGTTTTGAGATACATGCATGATCCAGGAGTGGGTCACTGGGATGCCGTGAGATGGATTTTGAGGTACATTCAAGGTACATTCAATGTTGATTTAGTTTATGAGCGGGACACTACAGGTGGGCAGCTATGTATTGGTTATGTTTATTCGGATTATGCTGGAGATTTGGATAAGCGCCGGACTACGACGGGGTATGTGTTCACTTTGACCCGTACGCCAGTGTGTTGGAGATGCACCTTACAGTCGACGGTGGCTTTGTCTATGATGGAGGCAGAGTATATGGCGATTACGGAGGCTGTGAAGGAGGCTATTTGGCTTCGAGGACTTTTGGAGGAACTTGGTACATCGCAGCGGTCCGTCACTATTTATTATGATAGCATGAGTGCTATCTATTTGGTAAAGAATTAGGTTGTTCATGTGCGGACAAAGCACATTGATGTTCGTTATCACTTCGTTCAGGATGTTCTTGAAGATGGCGGTGTGGATATTGTGAAAGTCCACACGAAGGATAATCCGGTGGATATGCTCACTAAGGTGATTTCTAGCAACAAGTTTGATCATTGTTGAAACTTGTTGCACATTCATGATTGTTGAGACCGTTGGCGGCCATTTGAGTGAACTACGTTCGGCTTGATTCCTTGGGCAAGAGGATACATAGACAATCATGTTTGATTCAGCCAGGTTGGATTAGTTGATTTTGATGGGGGTGAGATTGTTTGGACTCTCATTTGGGTTCTCGACTTGTTGTGGATTGAGTCCGTTGATGTGAATTGTTTCACTTTGTACTGGACACAACTGTTGGGTCCTTTTGTTTTGATGATGATTTACAAATAATTTACATCTAATATTGTTTGTCTAGTGTTTATGTTTTGTATTTATTCTAGGCAAAATATATGTTGGAGGATGGATGTAATTACGTATTCATGATCATATCCAATGGAGGTTGGCGGAATAGTGGAATGAAGCCTTGCAATTCAAGTTGAAGATCTAAGTTCAAGCTTCATCCGCACAGTGTACCAAGTTGAGCTACATCGAAGACCTTCATCAAGCTTGGGTAATTTAGTTTAGATTTTTATATTATGTGTGTTAGTACTTTAAGCTCAATTATATACACACATACACGTTTTGGTTTATATATATATATAGTTATATATATACATATATGTTTTGGTTTAGCTATATAGATATGAAACAATATATATCTTCATATATACTTTTATATGTTTCATATTCTATTGTATTTGGAAAAATATTGTGTTTTTAGTTTATATGATTTATAGACTTAACAACTATAGTTTATACTTTTTTTTATCAAGTCTATAAAATTATTTTACAAAGTTTTAAAACTTAGTTTATGTCAAAACATCAAAATTCAAGTATCTCATGTTTTCATGTTTTGGACATATTTGCAAAATGATGATATTTTATAAATGTGAGATGTTTTTTGAAAACAAGTTTTTTAGCATGTTTATTATCATGTCTACAATCATTTTTTAAAGTTTTACATTTTTATGATTTTATTTGCTATTTTTAAACCTTGTTTTAAGTTGACATGTACTGTTTAAAACAGGTTGTGTGCATGTCTTGAGTCGACTCATGAACAGTGTTGAGTCGACTCATAAACTATTGTGTAGTTTACATTTTGTTTCTGATGAGTTGACTCATAACATCATGAGTCGACCCAGACAGGTCGAGTCGACTCATGCCTGTCATAAGTTGACTCATAAATTGTGCTGGAAAGTGTGTTTTGTTTCCGATGAGTCGACCCATGACTTCATGAGTCGACCCATGAATGATGAGTCGACTCATGAATTTTATGTTGGCCTTCTTGTTTTGATGATGTTTAACAAACAATTTATTACTAATGTTGTTTGTCTAGTGTTTGTGCATTCCTATGTTTTGTAGACAAACAACGCTGTTAGAGGTTGGATGGATTAAGCCTACACGATCATATCAAGAGGAGGTTGGCAGAATTGTGGAGTGAAGCATCGTACAATTCAAGTTAAAGATCAAGTTCAAGCTTCATCCGCAACGTGTACCAAGTCAAGCTTAATTGAAGATCAAGATTGCTTGGGTAATGTAGTTTAGGATTTATATTATGTGTGTTAAGTACTCTAAGCTCAATTATCTATACACACACATTTTATTGGTTTCCTTGTATATATATGTAGTCACATATATATACAACACAAGTTTTAGTTTTCATGTTTATAAATATGAAATTACATGTTTCATATTGTGATTTGGTTTATCTACTTAGATATGAAACAAATATATTTTCATATACATACTCATAGGTTTCATTTTCTATTGTATTTGTGAAAATATTGTATTCTTTGTTTGTAGACTTCAATACCAGTTTATACATGTTTTACTAAGTCTATAAAAACATTTTACAAAGTTTCAAAAGTTGGTTTATGTCAAAACATCAAAATTCAAGTATCTCATATTTTCATGTTTTGAACTATCTTGCAAAATGATGATATTTTTCATTTGGGAAGTCCTTTCTGATAACCAGTCACTGTAGCATATTTATTATCATGTCTACAATCATTCCCCAAAGTTTTACATTTTTTGGAATTTATTTGATATTTTTAAACAGCATTTTAAAATCAGCAAAACAGTTTTTTGAATATGTCAGTTTTCGGTCGACCGAACCTGAGTTCTTGTGTTCACTGGGCGACAGAGAGTTCGTCGGTCGACCGCCGCGGTCGACCGAGAGCTTCCTTCGGTCGACCGCACCGGTCGACCGGATAAGTCAGCTGGTGTTTTTCTCGTGTTTGACCTGGATAGCGGTCGACCGAACTTCTCCATCGGTCGACCGACAGAATTTTCGGTCGACCGACAATAGATCCGTTAGACACTAACGGCTATTTTTCTGAGCTGTCTTCTGGGGACTTTTCTGTCTTTTTGCTTGAGGTTTTTGGCTGAGTTGTGAGAGGGTATAAATACCCAATTGCTGATCTCTTTTTAGGTGATCAAGAAGAGTTTTAAACAAAGTTTTAAACAAGGGTTTAGGGTTTTACTGTTTGTTTAAAAGATTGGGTTTCTGTTTACAAAGGAGGAAGTTTTCACTGCAGATTGAGGGATTCATTCTCAATCCTCCTCATCCTCTTCTTTGTGTTTATAGAGAAGTTTTCTAACTCTTTTCTCTAGCAATTTCGTTATTGATTTTCATATTCTTACTATTGCTAGTTTGCTATTTGAGTTAGATTTTATTTTACTCATTGTTACACACACCCACATTGAGCTTATTGTATCTTTCATACATAGTATAGTTGGGTGGTGAGAGATTGTAACTTTGAGTTGTGCTTAATTGAGTTCTCATCCATAGTTGAGAACAATCATTTGTTATATTGTGCTTATTGAGAGATTCACTTTGTAATACACTTGTACACCGAGTGAGGAGTGTGTGGTGAGAGTCGGGGATCGTCCCAAGAGGAGTGGCGTCGGTTGACGTGCCTAGGGAGAGGTTGTAACCGAGCACTTCAGGGAGACACGGCTAGGTCCAACACTTAGTGGGTGTAGAGTGTGATTGCAAGAGTGTGAGTTGTAGAGTTTTCGGTTAGCTAGAAAACCGAGTGTGTAGAAGTTTCGGCTTCCAAACCGGATTGTGTTAGTGGGTTTCTTCCCGGGAGTGGGGAGCGGAGACGTAGGACGGAAGGTCCGAACTCCGTGATCATTTGATTGTGTTTGAGTGTGCTTTGGCGTTTATTTATATTTGTGCTCATTGCTCATATCGCCATTGTCTCATTATTTATATCATCCACTATCTTGTTTCATATTGTTTACCCTTGTGTTAGTTTCATATCCTTACATATATATCTCATAGTATATCTCTTTGCTAGGATATATTTCATTGTTCATATTACCTTTATCCTAGCTCATATATTGTTGTATTTCATACTTGCTAGGATAACTTGTTAATTAATTTTAATTGGTATAAAATCGGATTAGATTAGCATAAGACCCTAATCACCCCCCCTCTAGGGTCTAACATTTTATGAATCGACCCATAAGCTGTTTTTAGCCTATAACGGCTAGGTTATGAGTCGACCCATGATTTTTATGAGTCGACGGCTAGGTTATGAGTCGACCCATGATTTTTATGAGTCGACCCATAAAGTGTCCGTTGCACAGTAACGGCTATTTCTAGATTCTGTTTTTGTGTGGGTTTTTGGCCATTTCCTTGGGTTTTTGGCTGAAGTCTTGGGTTGTTATAAATACCCCATTGCATTTACCTCTCCCACCTAATAAGAAAAAAGTTCTAAAAGAGTTTACAAGTTTTGTTAAGGGTTTAAGTGTGGTTTAAGAGTTTTAAGTTTGTGAAGATAATTTCACAAGAGCTAGAGGAGATCACCATTTGTGTTTGAACTTTAACTCTTCTCTCTCCCCCTCTTGTCATCATATAGAGAAGTTTTCCTAAACTCAATCTAGCTTTACAGTTATATTGTTTGATTATCACTTTATTAAGCTAGTGTTTATATTGAGTTTAGTTAATTTTATTTACTCATTGTTTACACACACAACCATTGAGCTTATTGCATTTTTATACATTGTATAATTTGGGTTGTAGGGTTTGTGTGACATTGATGTGAACCTACATTATGTTCTTATCTATTGTAGAGAACAAAATTTATATTTGTGAGCCTTATTGTGAGTTGCACATTGTATTACACTTGGACACCGAGAGAAGTGGTTGGTGAGAGACGGGGTCGGTTCCAAGAGGAGTGGGGTCGGTAGTAAAGCCTAGTGAGAGGTAGTAATTCCGAACACTTGAGGAAGGTGACACGGGCTAGGCCAACACTTAGAGGGTGTGAAGTGTAATTGCAAGTGTGTAAGTTGTAAAGTTTTCGGTGAACTAGAAAACCGATTGTTGTATTATGAGGATTCACTTTGTATTACACTAGTACACTAAGAGGAGTGTGTGGTGAGAGACGGGGTCGTCCCAAGAGGAGTGGGGTAGGTGGTAATACCTAGAGAGAGGTTGTAATTACTAACACTTGAGGGAGACACGGGCTAGAGACTAATACTTGAGGTGGTAGTTAGTGTGTTTACATTGTCAGTGTTGTAAAGTTTTCGGTGAGCTAGAAAACCGAGTGTGAGGTGTAAACATTTTCGGGTGATCGTTGAAAACCTTATGTGATAGTGGATTTCTCTCCGGAAGTGGGAAACGGAGATGTAGGACGGAAGGTCCGAACTCCATGATCATATTGTGTGTTTGTATTGTTTACATTGCCCTATCATAATTGTATCTTTTATTTATCTTGTTTCACCCTTGTTTATATTGCTTATCCTTGCTAATAACTCATTGCATATCTTATTTGCTAGGATAACTTGTTAATTAGTTTTAATCGGCATTAAATCGGCTTAGATTAGCATAAACCCTATTCACCCCCTCTAGGGTTCTTTCCTAGTGGCATTAGGTGCTTAACAACAACAAGTGAGATATTTGGTTGCTTTGGTGTCGGCTCAGTTTTGGAGAAACTTCACCGAGGTGGAGAATTATGAACTTGTGGGAATTAGTGGGCCTATGCCCACGTGAGTTGAGCGGGACATCAAGCGGCAAGCAGCACGCGTGGGGGCCACATCCCTTTTGCGTATGCAAAGCGCGTGAGGGGTGCGAGTGAGGCCCAGTTTTGGTTTTGGCCTAGATTTTTCTACTATAAATTAGAATTTTCCTAGGGTTTTGTGCGTAGCAGGCAGAGGGTAGAAATTGGCTTCGTGCAAGTACGAAAAGGCAGAGGTGAATTTTTAGCTGTGGGAGAAAAACGCAAAAGTTAGGGGTGTTTTTGAGCAACCTTTTTTAGGGTTTTGAGCATCCTTTTGAGAGAGAGAGATTGTGAGGGATTTGAGAGATTGTTTGAGGGTTTAGGTTGTGTGATTGTAAGCCCTATTTGTATTCTTTCCCTCTACTAGTAGATCTTCCCCCTCCTTGCCCCGTGGACGTAGGCAATTTGCCGAACCACGTAAAATTAGTTGTCTCACTTTTGTGTGATTTTTAATAGCTTATTTAGGTTCCCTCGACAGGTCAGTCTAAGAACTGATGAGAGGAAGAGTTGATATCCTACTTGATTGAGATATTTTGCTTAAGGTTCTTGTTTCCTTTCTGAAACAGGATTTCTTATTGTGACCTGACTCTCTTGTTGTGCTGCCGTTGTTGTGCTGCCGAGGTGCTACCAAAATTTCTGATGCGCACAACACCAACATGTCATCGACATAAAGTAATAAATAAATATACGTACCTCCATGCAACTTGCAATAGTACACGCAAGGATCAAACTGGCTCCTAATGTACGATTTGTCGATCAGAAACCCATCGAATTACCTATACAATTATCTTGGAGATTGCTTCAATCAGTATAGCGATTTCTTCAATCTACATATCAATTTTTCTTTCCCTGCACCTCGAAACCCCAATGGCGGAGTCATATAAAATTTTTCATCAAGATTACCATGAAGAAAAGCTGTTTTCACATCCAACTAATTTAGTTCCAATCCATACTGTGCCACCGAAGCTAGTAAGAACAGAATCGAAGAGTGCTTCACCATCGGAGCGAAGACCTCATTGTAGTCAATACCTTCTTCCTGTGCATAACCCTTTGCTACCAACCTAGCTTTAAACCTCACTGGAGTGTCCTAAATTCCCTCCTTCTTGGTATACACCTATTTGCAACCAATTGCCTTCTGCCCTTTTGGAAGCTCGACAAGCTCCCATGTGTCATTCTTTTGACGAGACTCTATCTCTTCACTCATAGCTTCCTATCACATATCAGCCTCTGAACTCTGTTCAGCCTCTCTGAAGGTAGTAGGAACTATCTCATCGACACTCTTCACCGGAAGTGCATAAGCAACCACTGTATTTGTATACCTTGCTGGCAACCGTATGACTCTCCTGGGTCTCCAAACTACAATAGAATTATGAACCTAAGCCGTCGGTCCCTGATTCTGCTCTGCTATAGCTATATCCTCCAAATCATCACTATGATTGTCTAGTGTCATCTCAGTCAGCACTCTAATGGATACGGTCCCATTTGAACACTATGGAGTTGCATCAATCTCCACTATCTGTGATGTCTCCTCTGTTGGGGAGCTCTCCATCTAATGAGAGCTGAGAGACTTCAAGAGTGAAACATCATCAAATGTGACGTCTCTGCTAAAAAATGTGAAGCCTCAACACAATCTTCTTCTTAACTGGATCCTAAAGCTTGTATCCTTTCACACCACGCTTGAATCCCATAAATATGGCATTTCTAACTCGAGGTTCCAACTTATCAGTTTTAACATGATAAAATACATGACACCCAAAAACTTTAAACTGATAATAATCATGTGCTGGTTCTTCCGACTATATCTCCATAGGAGTCTTTCCCTCTATCACAGATGAAGGTAGCCTATTAATGAGCTGACTTACATACGTAAGTGCCTCAGCCCAAAAGATCTTCTCTAAATCACTCTACGATAACAAACATTGGACCTTCTCTAGTAAAGATCGATTCAACCTCTTTGTCACCCCATTCTACTATGATGTATGACTAACTGTGAAGTATCTCTCTATGCCCTCGTCTCAACATAGCTACTGAAAGGGGTCTGATGTGTACTCTCCACCATTGTCAGATCTCAATGTTTTGATCTTTCTTTCTGTTTGTAGTTTCAATCTTCTCTTCCACTCCACAAATATTTTTAGGACTTCACTCTTCTGCTTCATAGTGTACACCCAACAATACCTAAAATAGTCATCCACAAATGTGATGAACCAATTTCGACCTCCAAGTGATACCGTCTTGGTGAGACCCCAAACATCCGAGTACACGTAGTCCAAGATGCCGATTGTTCTATGAATGGCTGTCCCGAACTTCACTTTAGTCTTCTTGCCAAGAATACAGTGCTCATAGAATTTAACTTTTCCACTATTGGCTCCCTTCAATAATCCCTACTTGCACAGTACCTGCAGTGATTTTTTCCCTTTGTGCCCAAGTCTATAGTGCTAAAATCTGCTCGTATTCGCTTCTAAAACTACTGAAGCTACCTGGCCGATCTCGGTACTTCCCTTCAGATAATAGAGATTTCTATCACGGACCGCTTTCATCACTACCAATAATCCCTTAGTAACTTTAGCTACAACGTTCTCGAAAGTTACCCTGAATCCCTTTGCCTCCAAAGCTCCAATAGAAATAAAATTCTTCTTCAGCTGAGGAACAAACCTTACTTCATTCAATTTTCTCACAACTCTATCGTGTATTCGAATCCCGAAGGTACCTATTCTACAAATGCCATAGGATTGATTACTTCTCATGACCACCACACCCCTATTGAGTTTCTCAAAAAATGTAAACCAATATGTCTGGGGAGTCACATGATAAGTAGCACCAGAATCCAAAATCCAATCCGATGCTTCCGTATGGTTAGTCTCTAGAGTAATCAATAGAGAAAAGCATGAATTATCGGAATCGTTACAACTCTTAGTAACATTCACCTCACTGGCCTTCGGGCTCTTCTTCTTGGTATTCTCATTCTCTCTGAGATTCGAGCAATTTCTCTTCCAATATCCTTGTTCTCTGTAGAAAGCACGCTGGTTCTTCGCAATTTGGTAGTGGCCTCTTGATTTTGATCTGCTTCGATTACCACATCTAGGATAGAGACTCATTCTTCTTGTCGATAAGGCTTCTCCTAAAGTGCTAGCTCTGAAAGATTCTTTATCCTTCCTCTTCAAATCAAAATTCGTCAATGCATTAATCACTTTACTATAGGTGATGAAAGATCTACCATTCAACAAAGTAAGCACAAAGGTATCAAAATCATCATTTGGTAATGAGCCTAACAAAATGATCGCCTTGAACTCATCAACATAACATGACCCTCAGGATTTTTTATATTCAAACCTTCTTGAATGACCTGTTTGGATGGAGGATAGAGAAGGATAGGGGAAGAAAAAATTTAATTTACTTTTGTTTGGGAGTTCTATTTAGAAGAATAGAGGAGGAGAATGAGGGGGAAAATTGAACTAAATTTTTACCCAAGGAAGGAAGGGTAAAAATTTCCCTTCCTTCCCTTCTCTTAGTCATCTCCCAAACATACCATAATTTTAACCTTTTCTACTGAAACACCTCCACCCAACCCCCCTCCCCCTCCGCTCTCCCTCCCCCTAGAAAACACACACACACACACACACTCACTCACTCACACACACACACACACACTCTCTCACATATAATTTGCAAATAACTAAAAGTTTCTTGAGAGGGAAAAAATCTAAATTTAGGAGAGATGAGTATGCTGTCGGTAGATGACAAATGTCAGGTTTTAGTTTTTTCCTCTTAGGGATATTTGAGTTGTTTACAAATTACACATAGGGGATCTGGTGAGAAAATTTTAAAGTTTAGAGGGGGTTATATGAGATAGTCAAACCTCAGGTGGTTAGGTGAGAAGCCCGCTAAAGTTAGAGGGTTATGTTAAACTAACCCTTTCAAATATGAAGGCATTTCCTAAAGGTGGCAAAATTTCTTTTGTTCTTATCAGAATGAGGTCCATGAAACGTATATATAGGTGAAATTGAAGTTGTAAAGTATTACCATTATTTGGGGCAATGTTAAATATTGAGATTATTGTTTGTACTAACATTTTATTAATCTAAATATTCTTGCTATGCTGCAATAAACAGAGAGAGAGAGAGAAGGGAACAAAAAAACGAAATCTTCTCTGAAACAGAGTTGTTAAAGTTTTTCTTCATATCCTATTGCAAATGATGATGGCAGAATCAATGGTATCACTTTTGAGAAGCTTAATTGCAATATGGAATAATAATGTGAGGAACGTGATCATGGAAATAAATTGTTTGTAACAATGGTTATCGCTTGTAATATATTGTGTGCTCCTTTTTATTTGGAATGAAATGAAACTTATCTTCATTGCATATTGAGTCCTAACAAAATTAGTTGCAATTTGTGGTGAAGCCCAGAGAGTTAATATGTAAAATGAGGTTTATCTGAATGTTGATTGCTCTATGCTATAGATTGTAGTTTGAGAAAGTTTTTTTCCAGTGGCAAGACATTCTTGAGTTCTTAATGAATTCATGGAATGATTGGATACTATAGCAGGTAAGCTCTGGAACTTAATATGTTTGGCAACTTCTCTAAATGGGGTTATGTTTAAATCTACTCATTTTGGGTAAAATTCAATCTGTATAAAATCAGGCTAAGTTTGATCATATTTTTCTAAGACCAATTTAACCTTTAAACTGGTTTTGTTTTGGACCACATTCTCTTTGGTCTGAAACAAATTTGGATTTGCCTAAAATAGGGCCAGGGCTAGCCTTGACCAAATTTTAGGGTAGTTGCCAAACACACCTTAGCTCTGTGAGTTAAGCTTGATACCCAAAACTTCCATATTATGCTTGCATTTATACTATGTCAAAAAATTTCACTTACTCAAGGTATATATAAACAGGAAATCACTAGTGACCCGGATGATTGGAAGGTTCTAATATTACCCCTAAGATCTCGGTTTAAAAATCCCATATTCAAGGGGGGAAAAGGCATAAAGATTGCTAGAAATAGTAAACTACTTTAAAGGATCACATTGTTCGGTGGTTTGTCCATGTTCTATGTCTTAGTACCACTTGAAAAGTAAAGCCCTAAAGGATGAAATATGGTTTCTATCAAGGGATATCAAATCTAGTGTCTACTATATATCATATACAGAAAATGAACCTTGCTATAGAGCACATGTCCAAGTTCGTTGTCATGGAGTAACTTGTGGAAATTAAAAAAAATCATATTAATTACATGAATATCATATGATCTTTTAGAAATTGACACTTGAGGGTCCTCAGTTTGAAACTCGAAGAATAATTTTGTATCTTTAGCATATATCTGTTGTGTCTTAACTTCATGTTATAAATACTTAGTCAATACATCCTTTAGTGCCATCCACAATACATCCAACAAAGTATTGGGATAGTGTTTTTGATTCTTTATACCATGTTGGAAAAAAGAGAAGAAAACAAGAATATAAGTTTTATTAAAGAAAATGTTTCATTTACTCATATCATGCTAACAGAGAGAATGACCAAATATATAGACCTTACACCAACTTAAACTCCTAGAAATCAGCAACAAACATTTCAAAAAACACATGACAATTGACTAAGTAAACAACTAAACCACTATTAACATACTATCCTGAAAAATAGGAAACAACCTAATAACTAATTTTGAATCAGTTATTCAACATTCCCCCTAACATACTATCCTGAAAAATAGGAAACAACCTAATAACTAATTTTGAATCAGTTATTCAACATTCCCCCTTGATTCAAAATTTCTTGTCATTCCTCTTGAATCAGTTATTCAACATTCCCCCTTGATTCAAAATTTCTTGTCATTCCTCTTGAATCTTCATAGAGGAATAACATGTGTTTTTTGAATTATTTGTTGCTGATTTCTAGGAGTTTAAGTTGGTGTAAGGCCTATATATTTGGTCATTCTCTCTGTTAGCAAAACATGAGTAAATGAAACATTTTCTTTAATAAAACTTATATTCTTGTTTTCTTCTCTTTTTTCCCAACATGGTATCAGAGCTCCAGTTTTCTTGGGTTTGTGAGGATTTTAAAAAAATATAGAGTGATCAACCTTTATTTTTTAATGGCATCCAATAATTTTTTGCTTCCATACTCTATTCTCAATGGAGACAATTATCAATCTTGGGCTATCAAGATGAAATCCTATTTGAAAGCTTTGGGTTTATGGGAGGTTGTTGAGAGTGACTATGAGCCGACCCCTCTTCCACAAAATCCAACCCTAAACCAAATCAAGAAGCATGACGAAGAAAAAGTAAAGAAGCCAAAAGCTCTCTCTTGTATTCATTCGGCCGTGTCAGATGAAATTTTTATAAGTATAATGACTTGTGAATCACCTAAGGAGGCGTGGGAGATGCTAAAGGAAGAGTTCGAGGGCAACGATCAAACAAAATTGATGCAAGTTATAAATCTCAAAAGGGAATTTGAGATGCAAAAGATGAAAAGAGGTGAGACCATCAAAGAGTATGTCGGTAAGCTTATGGCTATTATCAATCAAATTAGATTGCTTGGTGAAACATTTTTCAAATGAAAGAGTGGTTGATAAGATTTTAGTGACTGTTCCCGAAAGGTATGAGTCCAAAATTTCCTCACTTGAAGATTCTAAAGACCTATCCAAAATAACTCTAGTGGATTTAGTCAATGCCGTCAGTGCCATAGACCAAAGGAGATCAATGAGGGAGGAAGAAAATGGTAAAAAAATTGAAGAAGACTTATTAGCCAAGACTTCATCTTCAAAAGGGAAAGGCAAAGGCGTCCAATGCAACCATTGTAAGAAACTTGGCCATGAGGAGAAGGATTGTTGGCATAAAGGAAAACCTCAATGTCACAAATGCAAGAGATTTGGTCATATCCAAAAATATTATCGATATAATGATGAAGAACAAGCAAACATGGCACAAACAGTTGAAGAAGAAAATTTATTCTAGGAATCATGGTGAGATGTGCACCATAGAAAGATTGAGGCAAGTGCTCTATCAATATTTATGGAGAGAGGTGCTCCTTTAAGAGAATGTTGGTGATTATGTGCATCAACAAGATAGAGATGAGAAGTGCATCATAAAGTGAAGAGAAGTGCTTTACATGAGTATGGAGAGAAGTGCTCTATGAAGATTCAAGAGGAATGACAAGAAATTTTGAATCAAGGGGGAATATTGAATAACTGGTTTAAAATTAGTTAGTAGGTTGTTTCCTATTTTTTAGGATAGTATGTTAGTAGTGGTTTAGTTATTTACTTAGCCGATTGTCATGTGTTTTTTAAATTGTTTGTTGCTGATTTCTAGAAGTTTAAGTTGGTGTAAGGCCTATATATTTGGTCATTCTCTCTGTTAGCAAAACATGAGTAAATAAAACATTTTCTTTAATAAAACTTATATTCTTGTTTTTAATGAGAATATATAGGACTAGAGATCATGATTAGGAGTTTGAATCCTATTCTAATTAGGAAGTTAGGCTAGAGATAGAGTTTTGATTTTCTCATATATATTCTTCTATTGTTGGAGGAAAAACCAAATAAGGAGAGAAGAGAGAGCCAATACTATTGTAATCTAGGGTTAACAGAGGGCGTAGTCTGATTCAAGAATACTATGTAAGAGGCGAGGGTTTCATAGTCTTTGTCCGTGCAAATGATTACAACAATGGGAGAGAGTTTCACAGTCTTTGTCCGTTCAAAAGATTGTAAGGAGTGGGTTTTGAAGAGAATATGAGAGTTGATTATGTATGTGAGGTTAAGAGATTGAGAGATAAGAGTTGAGTGATTCCTCTTGTAGTTCTTCCTGATACATAGCGGATTTCTCGTATTATTGTCCCGTGGATATAGGTCGAAAGTGGTCGACCGAACCACATAAATCTCGGTGTTCTTCTTTTTTATTATGGTTGTTTTATATCTTGTTGAATGTGGGTTGCCTTCTGAGTTGCCAAGATAGTAGTACATGGGAAGACTAAATTTCCCAACATAAAGGAGAAAAAGTAGAAGTAAGTAAATATAAATTCTTTAAGATCTAAAGTTCTCTTTTGTATTGCCATCCACGATACATCTGACAAAGAAGAAAGAGTAAAAGTAAGGAAATATAAATTCTTTAAGATCTAAAGTTCTCTTTTGTTTTACTTGTTTTGTTCGCTTTTCTTATTATCTAAAACTTTACTCACTTTTATCGCAAGTAGTGTTTACCTAGCACAATTTCTTATAGCATTGTTTGAATTTGTTGGGGAATTTTAGTCTCCATGTGTACTAGATCTCTACAATTCAGAAATCAACCCACAATCAACAAGATATAAAAGGACCACAATCAAGAAGAAAGAACACCAAAATTTACATGGTTCGATTGAACAACTTCGACAAATACATCCACGAGGCAATAATACGAGAAATCTACTATGTATCACGGAAAACTACAAGAGGACCATTCAACTCTCGTCTCTTAATCTCTCAACCTCACATACATAATCAACTCTCATATTCTCTCCAGAACTCACTCCTTACAATCTTTTAAACGGACAAATTCTGCGAAACCATCTCTCAATATTGTAATCTTTTGCACAGATAAGACTACGAAACCCTTGTTGGTCTTCTTGTTTTGATGATATTTAACAAACAATTTACCACTAATGTTGTTTGTCTAGTATTTTTATTTTCCTATATATTATAGACAAACAACGTTGATGGAAGATTGGATGGAATATGCGCTACAACGATCATATCTAATGGATGTTGGAGGAATTGTGGAGTGAAGCAACGTACAATTCAAGTTAAAGATCAAGTTCAAGCTTCATCCGCATGTGTACCAAGTCGAGCTTATTGAAGATCAAGATCTAGCTTGGGTAACATAGTATAGGTTTTATATTATGTGTGTTAAGTACCTTAAGCTCAATATCATATACACACACATATTTGGTTTCTATGTATATATATAGTTATATATATACATGCATGGTTTTGAGTTTTCATGCTTTGGACACACTTGCAAAATACATGAGTTTTCACAAATAGAAATTCAATTTGAGAAATTCTTTTTCTAACATGTTTGTTTTCATGTTTATAAACATTTCGCAAAGTTTCATCAAGTTTGGAATTGATTTGTTATGTTTAATGGAATTTACAAAATCATGTTTTTGTTCGTGCATATGTTCGTGCATGTTTTACAAAACAGATGAGTTTTTATAAATGGGAAGTGATATTCAAGAAATTCTTTCTTTGACATATTTATCTACATGTTTATAAACTTTCCTTAAAATTTTACTATTTTTGGAGTTGATCTACTATGCCCAATTGATTTTACAAAATCGCGTATGTCAGCAGTTTTTCAGAAACTATAAATCTGTGTTCAAACATTTATATCTCTCAACTGGGAAATAATTTTTCAGAAATTTTTTCTCTAACATGTTATTCTACATGTCTAAAACCTTTCCAAAATATTTCATATTTTTCGGAGCTGTTTTACTATTTTTAATTGATTTACAAAGTTGATACGCAGTGCTACAGTACCCGCGGTCGACCGGTACGGTCGACCGCCAAACTCTCTGGACGTTACTCAGCTTTGCATATGGCTCACGGTCGACCGTACCGGTCGACCAAAGTTACTGTAGCAGCCGACCATTACACAGTAACGGCTAGTTGCTGTTTTTTGTTTTTTAATCACAACGGCTACTTTTCTGAGGAGCTTTCTGGGGGCTTTGTTGTCCTTTGGCTTGGGGTTTTTTGGCTGAGTTTTGAGAGGGTATAAATACCCCATTGCCTTCAGCTCTCCACCTAACTAAGAGAGTTTTTAATCAAGTTTAATAAAGTTTTTAACAAGGGTTTTAGTTTGGTTTAAGTGTGTTTAAAAAGCTTTTAAGCAAATTGAGAGTTTGTTTTTGTGATTCAATTCTACAAGAGCTTGAGGAGATCATCTATTGGTGTTTGGGCATCCAACTCTTCTCCCTCCACTCTTGATATATTGAGAAGTTTTCTAAACTCTATTTCTAGCTTTTTTATATATTTGATTATCATTGTTATTAAGCTAGAACTACATTGAGTTTAGTTTTGATTTATATCTCTTTGTTCACACACAACCTTTTGAGCTTATTGTATTTACATTCATAGTATAATTTGGGGTTGTGGGTTTGTGACTAAGAGTTGTGCTTAATTGAGTTCTCACCTTGTTTTGAGAACAATCATTTGTCATATTTGTGCTTATTGTGAGAATCACTTTGTAATACACTTGTACACCGAGTGAGGAGTGTGTGGTGAGAGTCGGGGATCGTCCCAAGAGGAGTGGCGTCGGTTGACGTGCCTAGGGAGAGGTTGTAACCGAGCACTTGAGGGAGACACGGCTAGGTCCAACACTTAGTGGGTGTAGAGTGTGATTGCAAGAGTGTGAGTTGTAGAGTTTTCGGTTAGCTAGAAAACCGAGTGTGTAGAAGAAGTTCCGGCTTCCAAACCGGATTGTGTTAGTGGATTTCTCCCCGGGAGTGGGGAGCGGAGACGTAGGACGGAAGGTCCGAACTCCGTGATCATATTGCTTGTTTGAGTGTGCTTTGGCGTTCATTCATATTTATGTTCATATCTTATATCGCCATTGTCATTAGCTCATTATCTATATCATCCACTATCTTGTTTAGATTGTTTATCCTTGTGTAGTTTATATGTCCTTGCATATATATTTTTATCATGTAGGATATATCTCTTTGTTGTTCATATTGCTTATCCTACCTTACATATCTTGTTGTATTTCATACTTGCTAGGATAACTTATTAATTAATTTTAATTGGTATTTAATCGGATTAGATTAGCATAAGACCCTAATCACCCCCCTCTAGGGTCTAACAATTGGTATCAGAGCTTGGTGCTCTTTGATTTAAGGTCTAATCACCTTGTGTTAAAGATCCAAGTTATCTTATTTGTGCTAATCTAGTTATGATTACTTTTGTCTTGCTTGCATATTTTCACATATATATCATGAATATGAATGTATTTCGTTTAGTCTATGAATCAAATGTTGTTCCTAAAATTCATTAATTTCTCCTATGCACAATGGGCTTCTAGATTTAAACTATTTGTGCAATCTAGAAATATTGACTTATGGGAAGTTATTGATTGTGCTTACATTGTGCCCACATTAGAGAAATCCAAGTGGAGCGATCATGATAATAAAATGTTTACAATGAACAAGCGTTTGTTAGAATTTTTGCTTAATGCCTTTGACTCATCCATTTCTAACAAATTTGTTCATTTTGATAGTGCTTACAATTTATAAGACAAGCTTTGGAGGATTCTTCTTCAAGTTCATGTGGAGCATCATGCACACGGCCACAAGAGGATAACTCTTGTGTAGTAAGCGATTCCGATTCCGATAATGATTTATCTATTGATGAACTCGCTTGTGCATATGAAAGATTATCTCATGCCTATAAAAAATTACAAAATAATTTTATTGACCTTAAAAGAAAGCATGTAGAATTAAAATCCGATCATGAGTTGCTAGTGTCCAAATTTGATGTCATTGAACAAGAAAATACTATGCTTAAAGAAAACAATGACATGCTAAGTTTTGAAAATAAAAAATTAACTTCATCTATTACTAGCTTAACTCATGCTAATAATAATGCCATGATAGAAGTAGAAACTATTAGAAATAAGTTTAATTCTTTTAGAAATGATCATGTTTCATCTACTTCTATTTCCAATGCTTGTATGCCTAAAAATGAGTTGGATCATGTTAAAGAACGCATATCATCTTTAGATTCAACCCTTAAAACATGCATTGTAGATAATAAGAAACTTATGGACTTGGGTGCAAAGTCTCGTACTACAACTTCTAAACCCGTACACTTTGCACACTTGTATAGTAAAGCTTATAAATGTTCTATTTGCGGTCGTAAAGGCCATTTAGCTAAGTTTTGCTATGATGCACATAAATCCTCCAAGATTAATGTTTCTTGTGCAACTCATAAGGCTTCTTCATCACATGCACATGCACATGCACACTCTCATAAAGTTCATCATATGCATGCTCATGTGTATTCATGTGATCTTTGTGGTTGTTTTGGTCATTTGGCCAAATATTATTTTGATTTAAAAAATAAATCTCATTTGACAAATATTTCTAGTAGACCACATGTTTATAAATGTAATGTTTGTGGTAAACATGACCACCTAGGAAAGTTTTGTTTTGATAATGTTTCACATTTGCAAAAAGCTTCCAATAATCTACCCTTATTTGCAAATGTTCCACGTGCACCTTTTAATGGTCAACATAAGCAAATGGTTCCTTTCCATTGTACATATTGCAATCGGAATGGTCATTTGAGTGATTATTGCTATGACCGATCCCGTGCACCACATATGCCCAAGAGGGTTCATAACCCTAGGGCTTTGAGCTTCATTGATAGGGGTCATGTCCCTAAATCCTTTGGTACCAAGAGATTTTAGTGTTTTTATTTTTCTTTTCTTGGTTTTGAAAATTATGCTTTGAAATTTTTGTATATGAAAATAATTTTTTTTGATCAATTCTTTTGTTTTCATGATTATTGGTTTTGTTTTGATAAGAGGTTTTTATTTATGTAACCCTCCGGATTTATTGGGTGTTTATTCCCAAACATTGCTCACCGGGTGCCAAAATGTTTATAAGGGTTGATACAAGCTTAAGAGCTTGATATATTGTTGCCTCTCTTGAAATTCTTTTATCAAAGAGTTAGTTTTGATTTATTCCTTTGAATTCATTATATTTCACTTATATGATGATATTTATATGTTTGTGCTAATGGATCATCTATTCGTGCCTTATAATGTATTCTATGAGTGGTTTGATCAAGTTATACAAAGAAAATTTTTCTTTATTGATCAAACATTGGTTTTGGACTCAAATCTTGATTTATGATTTCATTTGGTTAATTTTCATTTGAAAATATTTTGCATGATTCTCATGTTCCTTTTCTTTTGATTTCATAAATCTACTTTTATACATGGTTTTTATACTCTTTGATATGATTTTTCATACTTATATATTTATATGTGTTCTCATTATCCTTTTGTATGTGAGTTGCTTTTAGCATCTATGCTTGCTCACATATGTTTGCCATGATCTTTATTTCATATACTCTATATGGCAATTTGATGTGGGAGCAATTTATATTTCATATGGCTTTTTGATAGGGGGAGCTATTCCCTATATTTGCTTTATACTCATCTATGCTTATTGATAGGGGGAGCTTTCGCTCTCTTAATTCTTTTGTCCCCTTTTTGATGTTGTCAAAGGGGGAGAAATATTGTGAGTATATCTATCTTGTTTGTTTATATGCATGTGAATTATAATTTATATATTTCATTTCCTTTCATGCATATATCCTTTTTGTAAATTGTTTGTCATCATCAAAAAGGGGGAGATTGTTGGTCTTCTTATTTTGATGATGTTTAACAAACAATTTACCACTAATGTTGTTTGTCTAGTATTTGTGTTTTCCTATATATTATAGACAAACAACGTTGATGGAGGATTGGATGGAATATGCGCTACAACGATCATATCCAATGGATGTTGGAGGAATTGTGGAGTGAAGCAACGTACAATTCAAGTTAAAGATCAAGTTCAAGCTTCATCCGCATGTGTACCAAGTCGAGCTTATTGAAGATCAAGATCTAGCTTGGGTAACATAGTATAGGTTTTATATTATGTGTGTAAAGTACCTTAAGCTCAATATCATATACACACACATATTTGGTTTCTATATATATATATAGTTATATATATACATGCATGGTTTTGAGTTTTCATGCTTTGGACACACTTGCAAAATACATGAGTTTTCACAAATAGAAATTCAATTTGAGAAATTCTTTTTCTAACATGTTTGTTTTCATGTTTATAAACATTTCGCAAAGTTTCATCAAGTTTGGAATTGATTTGTTATGTTTAATGGAATTTACAAAATCATGTTTTTGTTCGTGCATATGTTCGTGCATGTTTTACAAAACAGATGAGTTTTTATAAATGAGAAGTGATATTCAAGAAATTCTTTCTTTGACATATTTATCTACATGTTTAGAAACTTTCCTCAAATATTTACTATTTTTGGAGTTGATCTACTATGCCCAATTGATTTTACAAAATCACGTATGTCAGCAGTTTTTCAGAAACTATAAATCTGTATTCAAACATTTATATCTCTCAACTGGGAAATGATTTTTCAGAAATTCTTTCTCTAACATGTTATTCTTCATGTCTAAAACGTTCCCACAAAATTTTATATTTTTTGGAGTTGTTTTACTATTTTTAATTGATTTACAAAGTTGATACGCAGTGCTACAGTACCCACGGTCGACCGGTACGGTCGACCGCCAAACTCTCTGGACGTTACTCAGCTTTGCATATGGCTCACGGTCGACCGTACCGGTCGACCAAATTTACTGTAACAGCCGACCGTTACACAGTAACGGCTAGTTACTGTTTTTTGTTTTTAATGGTTTTTTGGGGTTTTTGGGGTTGGTTTCTTCAAGCCTATATATACCCCTTTGCCATAACTATTTTCTATCATCTAAGAGAGTTTTTAACCAAGTTTAAAAGAGTTTTAACAAGGGTTTTAGTTTGGTTTAAGTGTGTTTAAGAAGCTTTTAAGCATTTGGAAGTTTGAGTTTGAGAAATCAATTTCACAAGAGCTTGAGGAGATCATCTATTGGTGTTTGGGCATCCAACTATTCTCCTTCTACCTCTTGATCTATTGAGAAGTTTTCTAACTCTTTTCTCTAGCAATTTTATTATTGATTTTCATATTCTTATTATTGCTAGTTTGCTATTTGAGTTAGATTTGATTTAGGTCCAACACTTGTGAGGGTGTAGAGTGTGATTGCAAGAGTGTTGATTGTAAAGTCTTCGGTTAGCTAGAAAACCGAGTGTGAGGTGTAAACGTTGTTCGGGTGAACGTAGAAAACCCGGTTGTGATAGTGGATTTCTCCCCGGGAGTGGGGAACGGAGACGTAGGACGGAAGGTCCGAACTCCGTGATCATATAGTGTGTTTGAGTGTGCTTTGGCATTCATTTATATTTATGTTTATATCTTATATCGCCATTGTCCATAGCTCATTATTTATATGATCCACTATTTAGTTCATATTGTTTACCCCTTGTGTTAGTTTACATATCCTTGCATATATCATATTGTATATCTTTTTGGTAGGATATATTATCTTGTGTTAGTTTATATATCCTTGCATATATATTTTTTATCATATAGGATATATATCTCTTTGTTGTTCATATTGCTTATCCTAGCTTACATATCTTGTTGTATTTCATACTTGCTAGGATAACTTATTAATTAATTTTAATTGGTATTTAATCGGATTAGATTAGCATAAGACCCTAATCACCCCCCTCTAGGGTCTAACAACCCCCACCTCTCAAAAAATATTCTTAAATCAGACTGCACCCTCTGCTAACTCTAGATTATAAGAATATTAGCTCCCTCTCTCTCTCTCTCTCTCTCTCTCTCTCTCTCTCTCTCTCTCCCATACTTGATTTTTCCTCTAATAATAGAAGAATATATATATAGAAAAACCAAAAACCCGACCCCTAGCCAAACTTCCTAATTAGAATAGGATACAAACTCCTAATCATGATGAGATCTAATCTCCTAATCATGATAGATCTCTAAATCTATCTAATTCTCATAAAGTTATACAAAGAATCAAAGACATAATCCTACAAATCTCTACCTTAGATTTGATTACCAAGCATATCGATAATCTACCATTGCCGTCTTGAAACTTTGTCTCTCTTGCTGGAGTCTTCTATTTTTTTGTACTTTAATTTGAAGCATTTACACTCCTAATTAGAACACCCTTACTCCAATATAGATGCCCCTATAACTCTCACTTTCATCTGCCTCGTTGTGGCGCTCCACCTCTCTTGTGCGCACCAAGAGATCTTCACCACCTCTAATATTAGAAGCAAACCAACTAGGCATGCTCATTCGGGTCCGGTGCTCAGGCCCGGCCCGAGCTCGGGCCCGGGTTTTTGACATGTCCAGTGACTACCAAGCATCGGACAGTAGTTGAAGAGATTTTACAGATTAGAAAACAAGAATACTAATGAGGCCAGAGTTTTCAAATATGCTGAACTAATGCAAGTAATCCCCTTTCTTATATTAATTAGTTTCCTGGTTTAATTCAGATATCAGCAAACGATAGTTAGTTTATTTTTCACAGGAAATTGCAGTGAAACAACTAGATAAAAATGGTTTACAAGGAAACCGAGAGTTTCTAGTTGAAGTTTTGATGCTGAATCTACTTCATCATGAGAATCTTAATTACTATTGCAATGTTTGTTCTTTGAGTTTCTAGTTTCCTGTGTAGTGTTCTTTGAGTATACTGATATTTATATTATATCACCATAACACAAACATTGCGTCAATAATGGTTGTTCTGTTTGTTTCCTGTTGCAATGTTTCAGTTATTAAATCTTAATTACATTTTGTTGGATTCACTTGTATTAAATTAATTGGAAGACTGCACTCTAATCCCCTTCTTTTTTGGTGTAGCGTCTGCGATCATCAGTAACATATCGACCCTTATGTGATTCGATCTCTCTCTCTCTCTCTCTCTCTCTCTCTCTCTCTCTCTTAGCATGGTATAGATACTAAGATATAGCAATATAAATATATATAATGCAGTTATTAGTATACTTATATGTGTATATTATAGAATTACAGTTATATAAATATATATAAGTGCATACGTATAATTATATATAAGTATATTGCATCTATTATATATAAAACTAACGTATATCATATAAGAAAACTGTATAAATGTACTTAAATAAGCATAATGTAGGTATGTAACAAATACATATATAACTATATAATATGTATTTATAAATAAGTAATATATATTTATGAGGCTCTCTCTCTCATGTTATAATTTATAAGTATGTACAATATATTTACATATAATATATGTATATATAATATATAGTTATATAATAATGGGGGGGGAGGGGGCGAATAGGGTTTATGCTAATCTAATCCGATATTAATACTAATTAAAACATTAATAAATATATCCTAGCAAGAATGATGTACAACAATTATATGCAATGATATGCAATAAAAACAAGTGCGAAATAACATGAACTAATGGCGATATGAAATATAACAAAGCACAAAAAAATTTGTCAAGGCAAACGCAAACACAAAGAAATGATCACGGAGTTTGGTTCTTCCGACCTACGTCTCCGCTCCCCACTCCCGGGGGGAATCCACTACATAATGGGTTTTCGACGTTCACCCAAAAATGTTTACACTTTACAATCTTGTTTTTCTAGCTCGCCGAAAACTTTTACAACTCACACTTGTAACTACACAAATACCACCTCAAGTATTGGCCTCTCACGTATCACCTTCCTCATGTGTTCGGAATTATGACATCTCCTTAGGCTTTACTACCGACCCCACTCCTTTTTGGAACTGACCACGTCTCTTATCTCTATACTCATCTTGGTGTATTTGTTCAATACAACGTGACCTCACAAATGAAAGCTCAAATACAAATAATATGTTCTCTATAATAGATGAGAACACAATGTAGGCTCACTCAATCACACCATCAACCCAAATTACACAATATACGAAAATACTTAAGCTCAAGTGGTTGTGTGTGAAAGATAACAAATAATATAAACTCCATTGAGATCTAGCTTAAGGAAATTATAATCAAACATATAAGTAGCTAGAGATTGAGTTTAGAAAACTTCTCCAATGAAAACAAGAGTGGAGGGTGTAGGTGTCAAAAAATGCTGAAAGATATCCAAATACAGCTCAAGAGGAGATCATCCAAAAATAAAAAGAACACAAGTATGGACTGTCTCGCACACGAGACAGTGTTTACTGTCTCGCATGTGAGACAGTCTTTACTGTCTCGCCATGCGAGACAGTATTTGCTGTCTCGCCATGCGAGACAGTGATTTCTGTCTCACCACGCGAGACAGTGATTTCTGTCTCGCACGCGAGACAGCTCTCAAAGGCTCAGAAACTATTTTATAAACCGCCGACACGTAGCCATTAACTGCCAAAGAACATAGGAAACGTCGTGGGTGAGAATCACGTTGACAACTGCCAAGATAACGGAGTTTTAAAACGTTGGAAGGCAGTTACAAGAAAACTGTCAGGCAGTTGAGGTTTTCCGAGACAGTGTTTACTGTCTCGGAACCCGAGACAGTAAACTCTGTCTCGGCCGCCGAGACAGCAAACACTGTCTCGGCAGCCGAGACAGCAAATGCTGTCTCGCGAGCATATTTCCTCTAACTGTTCCTAGAGGCTATAAATACCCCCCTGAGATCGATTCTTGAAGAGGGCGGATCAGAGAGCATTGGCTGAGCATTTTTAGAGCAGACAGAGCAGAGTTCCTGAGCTTCTGGCAATTCCTTGAGATTCGAGCTTTGATTTGATCTTAAGAAGAGTGATCATCTTACTTTGATAAGATATTTACTTCAAATTCCTACTTCGATAAACGAAGAAAGAATCACTAAACCCCTCACGATTCAATCAGAATCTGTGATTTGGTGGTTCACGAGTCAAAACACTCCCGGCACAGGCAAAGATCCCGCGCAAGCAGCGATCCAAACAACGATCCTGCGTTTGTTTCTAAAAAGTTGTAATTTTCCTTTTGTTGTATAAAAGAAGTCTTATAAAAAGACTATTTCTTTTTGAATTTGTTGTAATCGAACGAAGATATAATGAATTCCATAACGAGACCAACTTTTGACGAAAACAAGCTGGCGACCACAGTGGGAGCTAACGGTCTCGCTGCCGAGACCGTCGTGTCGCAGCCGATCAAGATACTGGTTGAGTCCAAGGTTGAATATGAATTCGACCAAGCAAATTTGAGGAATATCTGTCATCCTCATCCTTAAAGTCTTCCTCGCCTCATAAATGCAGGAAGATTTCATCTTCTAAGAAGGTTTTCAAGTTTTCGACTCCGTCGAACACTACAGATGAAGACTCTCGCTTGATTGTTGCTGAGGATTCTACTCGCAACCTCTCTGTTCACAATGACTCTTATCTAGTTAAAGAGTCATCGAATCAAAGCTCACCGGCACTGACGAAGAGGGCTCGTCAGAGACAACGTCAGCGCTGCGCTCGCCAAATAGCTAAGGCCTTGGAACAAACCGACGGGGTTCGTTATCACACGGACCTAGAGTCGAGGAGGAATCGAGTGGTTCAGTTGTCTCAACAACCAATCACTCATATCTCTGCTAAACTAACGACGGATGAATGGACTTTTGTCAAGAGGGCTCGCTCAACCCTCAAAGAACGTATACAAAAGCGTCGTGCAAACGCTGTTTATGCCCGTGCTCTCTTACAACAAAGACGAGAAAGAAACAAGGAAACGGTGGCCAAAGAATCACCAAAACTTTGCAAAGTTTGGATTCCAAAGTCCGGAGTTGTGCAAAATCAGCATTCGGAGCCCGTTAAGACTCCGCACCTGCAAGGGGGTGGTTCTAAACGTATGACTCCTGACATAACCTTGGATCGCTCAAGGGAAACAATAATTTGTCCTGAGAATGCCAACAACAATAATTTGTCCTGAAAATCAGCATTTGGATCGCTCAAAATATTGCAGATGACAGTGATCCGGAAGTGGATGAAGTCATCTTTGCTGATGCACCTCCTAATAACGATAACACATGGGGTGGTTCAACGGATCCTCCCAACAACGATATTGAGGGTAGTTCAATCGCACCTCTTAATAATACTGGGGGTGGCCCAATTATTTCTCCTCAATATCACTCAAAGAGAGATGAAGATGAGGACAAGAAAATGCAGGACCTTGAAAACAAAGTCAATGCTTTGATGTCCGCTCAGGAAATGAAAAAGACGGGTATTCCATGTCCCTATCCAAGAGAATGGAATTCAATACCGTACCCGGCAAAATTCAATCTGATTAACTTCACACCGTTTGACGGGAAAAGCTCGCCTAATCAGTACTTGATTTATTTCAAATCTCATTTGGGCATGATCTCTGGAAACGAGGCTTTAATGGTCGGGTCATTCGTTGGCACCCTTCATGGGCCCGCCTTCGATTGGTATCAACGTCTCAAGCCAGGAAGCATCAATTGCTGGGATGACATGGAAAGTTTGTTCCTTAGCAATTTTTTCGATGATGACACTGAAGTGTCAATCGGAACCCTTTTAGATGAGAAGCAAAAAGACGGAGAGTCAGTCGACAATTTTATCAAGCGCTTTCGTAACATGACAATGAATTGCAGAGATCCTGTTACAGAGGAGTTCATCCTGCAAACATGCCATAATAATCTCTCCATCGATGTCCTGGGAGCCCTGGGGGTCGTACCATCCAAAACTTGGAAGGATTTGAAAATACGCGGTGAACAAGCTGAACACTTTCTTAAAAGAAAGAAAGCTGAGAGAAACCGATCGACGACATCTACAATCACTGAGAACGCGACTCTCGATCCGAAGTTTCAAAAGGAGTATTCTTTCGAAAATGATGAAGCTCCAGCCATATTGAAATACCTCCTCGCCAATGACAAAATCGAGCTACCACCTATTAAAGATTAGGAGGGAGCTAAGAGGATTACGAATCCAAACTACTGTGCGTACCACAGAAGAGTTCTTCATCCCACCGAGATTTGCTTTGGACTCAAAAACAAAATCCAAGCCTTAATTGACTCCGGTGTCATAACGGCGGAACAAGCCAAGTAAAGACGACTTAACTCCATTGGGTGCACGAGTATAAACTGTTTCCCCTCACTCCAAAGAGTATACAAGTATAAACTGCTCCTCGATACTCCAATAGGTATACGAGTCTAAACTGTTTCCCATTCTTAACGGAAGCTTCCTGGAGAATTTTTACATGTAATATTCTTAAGGATAACCCGGTCATGTAACTCAGTATGATGTTAGACCCAGTTTCTCGAAGGAAGCTGGGGGTGGATGGTTCATGTAACGGGAAGTTCTCGGAAGAATGCCAAAGCCAAAATCCCCTCTCGATTCGTTCCATGAACGAGAGGTCCACAAATTGAACGATCAAACCTTTAAACAGTTAGGATCGTCTCAAATTCCCATCTTGGTCAAACCTTTAAACAGTTAGGACCAAAGCCAAAATCCCCTCTCGATTCGTTCCATGAACGAGAGGTCCACAAATTGAACGATCAAACCTTTAAACAGTTAGGATCGTCTCAAATTCCCATCTTGGTCAAACCTTTAAACAGTTAGGACCAAAGCCAAAATCCCCTCTCGATTCGTTCCATGAACGAGAGGTCCACAAATTGAACGATCAAACCTTTAAACAGTTAGGATCGTCTCAAATTCCCATCTTGGTCAAACCTTTAAACAGTTAGGACCAAAGCCAAAATCCCCTCTCGATTCGTTCCATGAACGAGAGGTCCACAAATTGAACGATCAAACCTTTAAACAGTTAGGATCGTCTCAAGTCCCCATTTGGTCAAACCTTTAAACAGTTAGGACCAAAGCCAAAATCCCCTCTCGATTCTTTCCATGAACGAGAGGTCCACAAATTGAACGATCAAACCTTTAAACAGTTAGGATCGTCTCAAGTCCCCATTTGGTCAAACCTTTAAACAGTTAGGACCAAAGCCAAAATCCCCTCTCGATTCCTTCCATGAACGAGAGGTCCACAAATTGAACGATCAAACCTTTAAACAGTTAGGATCGTCTCAAGTCCCTATTTGGTCAAACCTTTAAACAGTTAGGATCGCCTCAAAACTCCCACTTGGTCAAACCTTACTACAGTTAGGACCACAATCAAGATTCCCTTTCGATTCATTTCACGAACGAGAGGTCTACTTTTGAATTGAATAATCAAACCTTATGACAGTCAGGATTATTCAAATCAGTCTAGATTCTCTAAGTGGAGATCCCACTTTGAGTTTCTTTTGCACCAGGAGATAGAATATAAAATTCTTCCTCTCCGATTCTGGGTTCATCTCTACCAACAAAAAAGAGACCAGGAGATAGAATATAAAATTCTTCCTCTACGATTTCGGGTTCATCTCTACCAACAAACAAGAGACCAGGAGATAGAATATAAAATTCTTCCTCTACGATTTCGGGTTCATCTCTACCAACAAACAAGAGACCAGGAGATAGAATATAAAATTCTTCCTCTCCGATTTCGGGTTCATCTCTACCAACAAACAAGAGACCAGGAGATAGAATATAAAATTCTTCCTCTCCATCATCGAGTTCACCTCTACCAACAAAAAAGAGACCAGAATACTCCAATAGGTATACGAGTCTAAACTGTTTCCCTAACCTCAACATGAAGTTTCTGGAGAATATTACTTAGAATATTCTTAAGAATAACCTGAATACTCCAATAGGTATACGAGTCTAAACTGTTTCCCTAACCTCAACAGGAAATTTCTGGAGAATACTACTTAGAATATTCTTAAGAATAACCTGGTTATCTCCCAACGAGTATATGAGGTTAACTATTTCTCGAAAACTAAAAAAATACATGAGTATAAACTGTGTTCTTATGAAGACTGATACAGTGATTAACAATCCAGTATCGATTTGATGACAAAAGCTGAATTCACAAGTACAAATTCCAGCTTCGATTCAAGATCTCGACAACGGTCAAGCGATAAACGTAGTACCAGAAGAATCTTAACTATTCTACAAAGCACTGGATAGATTGAGAGATAAAGAGGTCAAGAGTTGAACTCATTTACGAGCCCCTCTCCATGATTCACTCAACCAAGTATTGAAGGGACTGTGAGTCACGCCTATCTTATCCAAAGTATCACAGACTCCTCTATAAAAGAATTAATCTGGAATACTTTGGAGGGGGTATCTGTAGGCGTCAAAAAATGCTGAAAGATATCCAAATACAGCTCAAGAGGAGATCATCCAAAAATCAAAAGAACACAAGTATGGACTGTCTCGCACGCGAGACAGTGTTTACTGTCTCGCATGTGAGACAGTCTTTACTGTCTCGCCATGCGAGACAGTATTTGCTGTCTCCCCGGCGAGACAGTGTTTACTGTCTCGCACGCGAGACAGTGTTTACTATCTCGCACGCGAGACAGCTCTCAAAGGCTCAGAAACTATTTTATAAACCGCCGACATGTAGCCATTAACTGCCAAAGAACATGGGAAACGTCGTGGGCGAGAATCACGTTGACAACTGTCAAGATAACGGAGTTTTAAAACGTGGGAAGGCAGTTACAAGAAAACTGTCAGGCAGTTGAAGATTTCCGAGACAGTGTTTACTATCTCGGAACCCGAGACAGTAAACTCTGTCTCGGCCGCCAAGACAGCAAACACTGTCTCGAAAGCTGATTTTCGTCTCGCGAGCATATTTCCTCTAACTGTTCCTGGAGGTTATAAATACCCCCCTGAGATTGATTCCTGAAGAGGGCGGATCAGAGAGCATTGGCTGAGCATTTTTAGAGCAGACAGAGCAGAGTTCCTAAGCTTCTGGCAATTCCTTGAGATTCGAGCTTTGACTTGATCTTAAGAAGAGTGATCATCTTACTTTGATAAGATATTCACTTCAAATTCCTACTTCGATAAACAAAGGAAGAATCACTAAACCCCTCACGATTCAATCAGAATCTGTGATTTGGTGGTCCACGAGTCAAAGCACTCCCGACACAAGCAAAGATCCCGCGCAAGCAGCGATCCAAACAACGATCCTGCGTTTGTTTCTAAAAAGTTATAATTTTCCTTTTGTTGTGTAAAAGAAGTCTTATAAAAAGACTATTTCTTTTTGAATTTGTTGTAATCGAACTAAGATATAATGAATTCCACAACGAGACCAACTTTTGACGAAAACAGAGGGATGTAGATTGAAGCCCAAACAAGAATGGATAATCTCCTCTTCCTCTTGTGAAAATTTCTTCACAAAACAAACTCAAAACAAAATTTAAACAAACTTTTAAACACCCTTTAAACTTGTTTAAAAACTCTCTTAATTAGGTCTTATTGTTGAGGGATGAGGGGTATTTATAAGAACTCAAGACAACACCCCAAGGCCAAAAAATAGCCTAAAAACGAGGCAAAACACCCAAAAACAAAACCAGGAAAAAAAATAACAGTTATATAGAAAAATGCCGATCAGTCAACTGAACAGTAGTTTCGGTCGACTGATGGTATAACTGTTGGAACAGTGTTGGCAGATTCTGGAAATTTACATATCTAGATTTGTAAAATTAATTAAAAATAGTAAACCAACATTAAAAATCATGAAATTTTTCAAAACGTTTATAGTCATGTAGGTAAACATGTTAGAGAAAGAATATATTAAATATCACTTTCTAGTTGAGAGAAATAATTATTTGAATACAGATATTCCAAATTCTAAAAACTGCTAAAATACCCGATTTTGTAAAATCAATTTGACATAATAAATCAACTCCAAAAATAATAAAAGTTTGGGAAATGGTTATAATTATGTAATATAATATGTTAGAAAAAGAAGTTTTCAAATTGAAGTTTCCATTTGTAAAAACTTACTATTTTTCCAAAACATGTAAATACATGTGTTTATAAACTTCTTGATTTTTGGCTTTTGAGTTAAATAATATTTTAAAACCTTATAAAATAATTTTATAGACTTAATAACAAATGTATATAATGATTGTTAAGTCTAAAATTAATACCTCAATATTTTTTCAAAATCACTCAAAAACAAGAATTGAGTGTATGTGTGATATTGAGCTCAAAGTATTAACACACAAGTATAGACACCTAAACTAAAATATACCCAAGATGTCTAGATCTTTAATAAGTGCTTCTTGGTAAACTTTACGGATGAAGCTTGATCTTGAATATGACAATTTGTAAATAGCTTCATACTGAAATTCCGCCAACCTCCACTTGTTTATACTGATATTCCGCCAACCTCCATTTGATGTGATCATTTAGGCTCAGTCCATCCAACTTCCAACTTGGATATTTGTGTAGATTACCTAACAATCAAATATAAATACTTGACAAACATTGTTAGGAATTATTTATAATCATCGAAACAAGATTATGGATTAGGCTTATAAACATGAGATCTAACAAGGCTAACATATATAATATATGTATATATAATATATAGCTTTATATATACACATATTTTTTATATATAATTATATTATGATATGGTCATTAATGTGTATATATGTGTGTGTGATTTTTTTGAGGAAAATGGTCATAGCTTTATAGAATCATAGTCCTAAGTGTATACAATTGTATGTATTTAAGTACGCAAGTATATATATATACACACTCTTAGCATGGTATAGATACTAAGATATAAGAATATAAATATATATAATGTAGTTATAAGCATATATAAGTGCATAAGTATAATTATATATAAGTATATTGCATCTAGTATATATAAAAGTATATCATATAAGTAAACTGTATAATTGTACTTAAATAAGCATAATGTTAGTATGTAACAAATACATATATAATATATATTTATGTGATTCTCTCTCTCTCTCTCTCTCAAGTTATAACTTATAAGTATATACAATATATTTACATATAATATATGTATATATAATATATAGTTATGTAATAATTTGTAAGTATATGCTAATACATATTATATAAAAATAATAAGATTAATCTCATTTTTGGCAATTTTTTACCAAAAAAAGAAAAAAATGAAAATGACCAGGCCGGCCTAGTCATTTTAATATGTAGAGATTTTTAGTTAATTGTTAAATTATAATTTTTTCATATGTAGAGATTTTTAGTTAATTGTTAAATTATGGTTTTCCATATGATTAACTGATTATTAATAAAGAAGATATTTTTATCATTTTAATTCTATGATTTTTTGTATTTGTAAATTATATAATTACAAGTGATTAATAATATGATTATTTTTATCAAAAATTTGTTTAATTTTTTACTATGTATTCTTAAAAAAAACCGGGCTGGCCTGTTTGGACAGGCCTAAAATCAACCATGCTTGTCCTCCTAACTTGAGCCTGATAATAGCCCCACCACCCCCGCTTGTTGTCCTTGTGCTCCATCTGCATCGCTCATCTCAATCTATATCGATGCACCTCCTCAATACAATGATTCACAACTGCGGTCCCCTGCAGACTTCACCATCGGACACTGCATCCCTCTATCACTCTCTTCTCGCCGATCGGTTGCCGTAGATCCTCCCCCCAGAAATCGTTGCCCCTTCTCTTTTTTTCCTTTTTTTGTCTTGATTCTTATAATGCCGCCGATCTTCACTTTAGCACGATACCTATCTTGAGAACATACTCCCAGATCAATCATCATCGCTTTAATACCACTTGTTAGGGAATTTTGGTCTCCCCGTGTACTAGATCTCCGCAACCCGGAAGACAACCACAATCAACAAGATATAAAATGACCATAATCAAGAAGAAAGAATACTAAGATTTACGTGGTTCGATCGACCAACTTCGACCTACATTCACAAGGCAACAATACAAGAAATCTACTATATATCAATGAGAACTACAAGAGAAACGACTTAATTCTTGTCTCTCAGTCTCTCAACCTCACATACATAATCAACTCTCATATTTTCTCCAAACCTACCCATTACAATCTTTTGAATTGATAAAGATTGCGAAACCCTATCCTAAATTGTAATCTTTTGTATGGATAAAGACTAAGAAATCATCGCTTCTCACATAATATTCTTGAATCAGGCTACGCCCTCTGCTAACCCTAGATTAGAAGAATATTTGCTCTCTCCTCTCATTGATTTTTCCTCCAATAATAGAAGAATATATATAGGAAAACTAAAAAATCTACCCTTAGCTAAATTTTCTAATTAGAATAGGATACAAAATCCTAATCATGATGAGACCTAATCTCCTAACCATGATAGATCTCTAACTCTATGTAATTCTTATGAAGTTATACAAAGAATCAAAGACACAATCTTAACATAATTGAAATTACGCTACTAGGAAACACACAATCACTAACAGGCAAATTCGTCATCGATGCCACGAAATCTGTCACCTATAATTATGACATAAAGAATATAATTTAAATTTTGTTAGTATTGTATTTTTGATTATTTGTATAACTTCATAAGAATTTACAAAAAGATCTTTATGTCGGCTGAAACATGTGATCGTCTATAATTATGTTAGGTAACCATTATTTCTTTTTAAAATATGTATGTGTGACTAATCTTTACCTAATCTTTACAACAACTTTTTATCTTTTGGCGACTCGATTGCGTAATTTGTTGGCAATTAGGTTAATAAATATTTTATCTTGGGATGTTTAATTTAAAGTTCTATTGAAACATATATGCCTAATCTTTTCAGTAATTTTTTTAAGCACTCACAACAAGAAATAATATGCTTAATTGATGAGATTGAAACTTTATGTTTTAATTAGAGGTTAACATGTTTTCTATTCCTTCAAACTTTCTAGGTTAACATGTTTTCTATTCCTTCAAACTTTCTAGGTTAACATGTTTTCTATTCCTAATTAATTTTTTAAAAGTTAAAAGTGCATTTGAAATTTCATAGAAATTTTATATACAGACTAAAAGTTAACATATTTTTTCAATCCTTCGAATTTTAGTGTTTTCTTCTGATCTCTCTCTTCATACATGCACATGAAATTCAGTCGTAAAAATCATGTAGCATGCATGCATATGGAATTCAGTCCATTATATACGTTTATGCATAGTAATGCTAGTAGCATTAGCTTCTTGTACAACTAATAGACATGTAGCATTAGAAATTAAAAATATAGAATTATAATTATTTATAATAAAAAATAATTTCTATAAAAATTATTTTTCAATTAGTAAGCCAAAAGTCCAAAATTGTTGCTGAGGCGGTGCACCAAAATATAACTATCATCTGAAAAATTATTTCTATAAGAAAAAATATCATTTTTATAAAACTTATTTTTTCTAAAAAATAAATTATTTAGTAATTTTTAAAGTATTTTTTATGTTTTAAAAATTCTGTGTTTTTGTAAGGGCATTATTATAAAACTAAATTTTATTCTCACTTGTGAACAAATGATACCAAACATGGAAATGAGAATAAGATTGTCATTACCGTTTCATTCTCTAAATGCGTCCAAACATGAGAATGAGAATGTGCATTCCATTCCCACATCTATTCCATTTCATTCCTACATTCTTTCCATTCTCACTTGATTCCATTCCCGCGTACGAAACGAGATGTTAGCGTACAGGTTTTAGGGTTATAATCGTCCAAATATGAAATTATAATCCTCACTCCATGTCCAGGCTTGAAATTTTGGTAATATCAGAGCGCTCTAGATTTAAATCCCCAATGCACGTATATCTAAAGTGGATTTAAAAAAAAATACAATTGTTACACAAAGAGCTCAAGCTTCAACACATGAGAGGACCCTCAACCTTTAAAGACATGTTACATCATATAAAATTACAGTTCTCAATTCTCAATTTAACTTTGAGATTTTGATGCATCAAAAGAGACTTTAATAAAAACTTTTACAATCTAATATGTCTCCCCAAGTTCAGCACTCTTTTTAGGCGGAAACACAATGCAGTTTTTCTTTAATATATCTTAAATGTATAATGTGATTTAAGTCCAAATTTGCTTGATATTATCTTAAAGTCCTTTCTGTTATGCAAGACTCTAAAGCTATAGTTAAGATTGAGAGGGTACTATACCACTTTTTTAAAGTGGTAGGTGTTCGTCATTGATTGACATAGTTGAGCCTAAACTGGAGTGCGATACAACAACCGAATAGATTTATGTGTAAAGATCTTATTTAACCATACAACATATATTTCTGCTAAGCAATTAAGGCAAGATGCTCAGAGCATTTATTTTTCTCCTAATTTACAGTTCTAATTCAATATGTCACCCTCTTGCAGCTCTGTCATCTACTCCGATGACAAAGTGATATTGATCTCACCCTAGAAAGAAGATTATCATACAATCGGAAGATGACATTTTGTTCATTCCAAATGCTAAAGTAGGACGATGGAAGTGGAATGGTCCAATACTTTTTTGTGGTCCAATAATGTTGGGCTTGTATCCAGCCTAGTTGAACATAATTGGTTTTGTATAGTTAGGCCCCGTTTGGCAAGGGGATAAATGAGGGGTTAAGGTGGTTTAACCCTTCGTTATTCTGCCAAACACCAAAAAACGCTCACAGAATAACAAACCCGCACGTGATGCTTTTATCCCGTTTATCAGCCTAACCCCAGGGATAACTAATACTCGTGGGAAGGCGGAACAAGGCTTGTTCCGCCTTCTCACGTGAGGGTAGCCAATCTTATCCGATTTTATGCCAATTAAAACTAATTAACAAATATATTCTTGCAAGATAGATATACAAAGAGTTATGTGCAAGAATATGCAATATACACAATGTGATATATCCTAGCAAAGAGGTATACTATATGATATATGCAAGGATATGCAAACACAAGGGTAACATAAACAAATGATATAGTGGATGAAATAAACAATGAGAGAAAGGCTATAAAGATGAACAAATATAAGTGTGCTAAGCCAAACTCAAACAAACAATATGATCACAGAGTTCGGACCTTTCGTCCTACGTCTCCGCTCCTCACTTTCGGGGAGAAATCCACTATCACAATCCGGTTTGGAAGCCGAAACTTCTACACACTCGGTTTATAAGTTCACCGAAAACTCTCTCAAATAATCACTATGCAATCCCACTCTACACCCTCACAAGTGTTGGACCTAGACGTGTCTCCCTCAAGTGCTCGGATACCACCTCTCCCTAGGTTGGTCAACCGACGCCACTCCTCTTGGGACGATCACCGACTCTCACCACACACTTCTCTCGGTGTACAAGTGTATTACAAGTGATCCTGACAATAAGCACAATATAACAAATGATTGTTCTCTAATATGGATGAGAACACAACGAAAGCTCATACTCAATTGTTACAACTCTCACCAACCCAAATATACTATGTATGAAAATACAATAAGCTTAATATGGGTGTGTGTAAACAATGAGTGAAATCAAATCTAACTCAAATAGCAAACTAGCAATAATAAGAATATGAAAATTAATAATAAAATTGCTAGAGAAAAGAGTTAAAAAACTTCTCTAGAAAACTTCTCTATAAATACAAAGAGAGGATGATGAAATGTTGAAGATGAACTCCTCAACAACTGATGTAAGCTCCTCTTTGTAAAAACAAACCAAACAGCCTTTAAACCAAACTTAAAACCAACACTTAAACTCTTTTAAAACTTATTTTAAAATCTTCTTGGATAGATGTAAGAACTAAGGTCAATGGGGGTATTTATAGCCTCCCAAGACCTCAACCAAAAACCCCAAACAAAAGACCAAAAAGCCTCAAACAACGGCTGTAAGAAAATAGCCGTTAGGATGGAAAAGACAGCGCGGCGGTCGACCGTGACGTTCTCGCGATCGACCGTGAGGCATATGCAAAGCTGAGTAACTTCCAGAGAGTTTGGCGGTCGATCGCGGGTACTGTAGCACTGCGTATCAGCTTTGTAAAATCAATTAAAAATAGTAAATCAACTCCAAAAATTATGAAATTTTGTGGGAAGATTCTAGACAGAATGATATGTTAGAGAAAGAATTTCTGAAAAAGCATTTCCCAGTTGTGAGAAATAAATGTTTGAACACAGATATACAGTTTCTGAAAATCTGCTGACATACACGATTTTGTAAAATCAATTGGGCACTGTAAATCATTTCCGAAAATAGTAAAATTTTGAGGGAAGTTTCTAAACATGTAGATAAACATGTCAAAGAAAGAATTTTTTGAATATCACTTCCCATTTATGAAAACTCATCTGTTTTGTAAAACATGCACGAACATGCACGAACGAAAAATATGATTTTGTAAATTTAATTAAACGTAACAAATCAATTTCAAACTTGATGAAACTTTTGGAAATGTTTGCTAATCTGATTTTAAACATGTTAAAAAAAAGAATTTTCCAATTTGCATTTCCCAATTGTGGAATCTCATTATTTTGCAAAATCACCTAAGTATGGACTTGTAAAAGCTTGATCTTGACAAAATGAGTTTAAACAAAGTTTTAAAAACTTTCCAATAGATTTGTAAACTTGATAAAAGATATAAAATAATGTCGTTAAGTCTATAATCCAAAATGATGATAAACCAAACCAAACGTGTGTGTGTGATATTGAGCTTGAAGTATTAACACACATAATATAAGCCCTAAACTAATTTACCCAAGCTTGATTGGTCTTCAATATGCTTTACTTGATAATCTCGCGGATGAAGCTTAAACTTGATCTTTAACTTTGAATTGCAAGGCTTCACTCTACTATTCCGCCAACCTCCATTGAATATGATCGTTGAGGCTCTATTCCATCCATCCTCCAACACGTTGTTTGCCTAGAATAAATACGAAAACACAAACACTAGACAAACAACATTAGTCATAAATTATTTGTTAAATATTATCAAAACAAAGAGGCCAATAATCTCCCCCTTTTTGATGATGACAAATAATTTATAAAAAGAATATATGCATGAAAGGAAATGAATATACAATATTATAATTATCATGCATATAAACAAAAAAGAATATACTCATAATATTTCTCCCCCTTTGACAACATCAAAAAGGGGAAAACCATATAGATGACAGAGAGCGAAAGCTCCCCCTACATATGAGCATGGGTGAGTATAAAACAAATATAGGGATTGCTCCCCCTATCAAAATGCCATATGGAATATGAAATAAAAGATCATGGCAAATATGTGAGCAAACATAAATAAAAGATATGCTAAAAATCATTCACATTCAAGAGATAATGAGAACATATATAAATATATCAAGATGAACATATTGTCTCATATCAAAAAACATAAAAACCATGTATAAAAAAGATTTATGAAATCACAAGAAGGAAGACATGAGAATCATGTAAAAAATTTTCAAATGAAAACAAATCAACCAATAAAATCATAAATCGCAAGTAAATCATATAAGAACATAAAACCAAATCATCATTGATTTTAAAAAATATCAACCCATATAAATATTTTAGCATCTGGTAAACAAGATTTGGGAATAAACACCCAATAAATCCGGAGGGTTATACGAACACAAACCTCTTATCAAAATCAAAACAAATAATCATGAAAACTAAGGATTTGATCAATTAAAAATTTGTTTTCATAATCAAAAGATTTTAAGATATAATTTTCAAACCCAAGAAAAGGAAAAAGTAAAAGTGCTAAAATTCTTGGTTTAAAATTTAAATTTGTTTTGGTACCTAAGAACTCTTGGTACCAAAAGATTTAGGGACATGACCCCTATCATTAAAGATCAAAGCCCTTGGGTTATGAACCCATTTGGGCGCATTTAGTGCACTAACACGGTCAAAGCAATAATCACTCAAATGACCATTCCGATTGCAATTTATGTAATGAAAGAGATCCATTTGTTTTTGTGGACCATAAGCTCGTGCACGGGAATCATTTGCAAATAAAGGTTTTCTTTTAAAATTATTTTGCAAATGAGAAACATTCTTAAACAATGGAACATATTGCAACTTAGAAGCTTTTTGTATATCAAAACAAAATTTAGCAAGATGTCCAAACCTACCACAAACATCACATTTAAAAGTATGTGGTCTACTAGGAGCATTTGGCAAATGAGATTTTTTTTTTCAAATCAAAACAATATTCGGCCAAATAACCAAAACGACCACAATGATCACACTTGAACACACTAGCATGCTTATAATGAACTTTGTGAGAATGAGCATGTGAATGTGTAAGTGATGAAGAAGCTACATGAGATGCACAAGGAGCATTGACATTTTTATGTTTGTGTGCATCATAGCAAAATTTAGCTAGATGGCCTTTACGGCCGCAAATAGAGCACTTGTAAACTTTGCTATATATGTGTGCATGATGAGTGGATGATTTCTTAGACTTGACACACATATCCATAAGCCTCTTATGATTATTAATGCATGTTTTCAAAGTTGAATCTAAAGATGAAATGCGATTATTCATAAGATTCAAATCTTTATTTTTAGGCACATATGCATTTTTAGAAGTAGAACATAAATAGTCATTTATAAAAGAAGCAGTATCATTTTGTATGTTCTCTACTTCTAACATGGCATTATTTTTGTCATGAGTCAAGTTAGCAATATCCAATTTTAAATTTTTATTTTCCAAATTTAACATATCATTGTTTTCTAGAAGAGCAATACTTTCTTGAGAAATGATATGAAATTTAGAAGCTAACTTTTCATGATCGGATTTTAAATCTTCATGCTTGCTTTTTAAATCAATAAAATCATTTTGCAATTTGTTAAAGGCATGCAATAATTTTTCACTAGCACAAGCAAGTTCATCACTAGATAAATTATTAGTGGTTTCGAACTCGCAAACCTCACTAGGGCTATCGCCTAGTGGCCGTGTACATGATGCTCCGTATGAACTTGAAGTCGGATCCTCCAAAGCTTGTTGGATCGCCTCCAAGTCCCATTGATGTGCTTCTATAAATTTCCAAAGTTTGTAAGCACTATCAATATGAACAAATTTGTTAGAAAAGGATGAGTCAAAAGCATTAAGCAAAAATTCTAACAAAAGCTTGTTCATAATAAACATTTTTTATCATGTTGCTCGCACTTGATTTTCGCAAACGTGGGCACGAATATAAAGCAGAATCAAGTGATTTCCGCATAAATCGATTAATTTAAGATTGAAGCCAAATATTTTGTATCTAAAGCAGCGGCAATTGAGCATAAGGGGAAAACATTGAATTTAGGAGGTCAATACTAGAATCAATAGCGCCAAACAAGATGCATCATTCATATTATAATTTTTATAATATGCAAGCAAGATTACAAATGGGCAATCAAAAGCAAGAATTAGCAAAAAGAGATAACTTGATGCTTTACTGGCACAGGCGATTAGACCTTTAAATCGTGCAAAGAGCACCAGCTCTTGATGACACAATTGTTAGACCCCTAGAGGGCGGGGGGGGGGGGGGGTGATTAGGGTCTTATGTTAATCTAATCCGATTTTATATCAATAAAAACTAATTAATAAATATATTCTTGCGAGATAGATATACAAGAGTTAAGTACAAGAATATGCAATATACACAAGGTGATATATCCTAACAAAGAGGTATACTATATGATATATGCAAGGATATGCAAACACAAGGGTAACATAAACAAATGATATAGTGGATGAAATAAACAATGAGAGAAAGGCTATAAAGATGAACAAATATAAGTGTGCTAAGCCAAACTCAAACAAGCAATATGATCACGGAGTTCGGACCTTCCATCCTACGTCTCCGCTCCCCACTTTCGGCGAAAAATCCACTATCACAATCCGGTTTGGAAGCCGGAACTTCTACACACTCGGTTTACAAGTTCACCGAAAACTCTCACAAATAATCACTATGCAATCCCACTCTACACCCTCACAATTGTTGGACCTAGACGTGTCTCCCTCAAGTGCTCGGATACCACCTCTCCCTAGGTTGGTCAACCGACGCCACTCCTCTTGGGACGATCCCGGACTCTCACCACACACTTCTCTCGGTGTACAAGTATATTACAAGTGATCCTCACAATAAGCACAATATAACAAATGATTGTTCTGTAATATGGATGAGAACACAATGAAAGCCCACACTCAATTGTTACAACTCTCACTAATCCAAATATACTATGTATGAAAATACAATAAGCTTAATGTGGGTGTGTGTAAATAATGAGTGAAATCAAATCTAACTCAAATAGCAAACTAGCAATAATAAGAATATAAAAATCAATAATAAAATTGCTAGAGAAAAGAGTTAGAAAACTTCTCTATAAATACAAAGAGAGGATGATGAAATGTTGAAGATGAACTCCTCAACAACTGATGTAAGCTCCTCTTTGTAAAAACAAACCAAATAGCCTTTAAACCAAACTTAAAACCAACACTTAAACTCTTTTAAAACTTGTTTTAAAAACTTCTTGAATAGATGTAAGAACTAAGGTCAATGGGGTATTTATAGCCTCCCAAGACCTCAACCAAAAACCCCAAACAAAAGACCAAAAAGCCCCAAACAATGGCTGCAAGAAAATAACCATTAGAATGGAAAAGACAACGCGGCGGTCGACCGTGACGTTCTCGCAGTCGACCACTGTAGACGGTAAAAAATACCTCTATAGGTTTACAGGAAATTCGCCTGCGAGAAGAGCTCGCACGCTCGGTTCTCTGGCACGGGCCTAAATCGCATAGACGTCAGATATGTTCGATTCTAGGTTCGCCTTACGGTCGACTCACCAGCACGAGTTAAGATCGATCAGGATGGCGGAAGTTCGCCTTTCACTCAACTCGCCTACCCGAGTCCAGAGTCGAATCCGCCAGCAAACCCCAATACCGTCAGTACAGCTGGGTATCCGCTACCCCACGTGCTGAGTTGGACTTTCCCATCCCTCTCGAACCGGGCGGAGAGAGCACAGTACCCCAAGACCGTCAAACGGCCGCTCGTAGTACGCACAACGCGAAGGACTGGACAGGTGTCGAGTCAACCTGAGCATTCATAAATGCGGCTCACCTCGGCTGTCTGAGTCAAGAGCTAGATCCGCCGGCACTCAGCAAGTTGGCTAGACCCACTCGAGTACAGTGCACCTACTTCGCCGCCTCTCCTGACCGGAAAGGAGAAAGCACCGTGCTCAAAGCACGCCGGGCGGTCACGCACAGTACGAGTGATCGGACAGACACTTCATCGATCTGCGAACTCATAAATGCGCTTCATTAATGCCGGTCAGGTCCACTCGGATAACAGATGGCCGTTGCCTCATATACAAGAATGGGCCTTCCCATCGTAGGTGACAGGACATAAAGCACAATCCCTGGAATGACCATTCATGGTATCGAGGAATAACCAGACGTCTCTGAAGAAGATGTGGTCACATCCCACAATTCAAGGAGGAGTCAAGCTGTCCTTCTTCCATTTAAAAGCCCCTTCCAGCACACTGGAGGAGAGGTCGCAAAACTTAGAGAAAAGAGTTGAGACCAAGCTCTCTGCATAACCTTTGCATTGCAGCATCACTGTTTAGTTCCGAGCTCCGATCGCCAGCGAACTAAGCAGACCCGAACTCCCTCGAGCGTACTGAAGCTCTCCAGCAACCTCATTCGAACGGTCCAAGGGAAGTAGACTCGACACGAGCATCGAGCGAAGCGTCCTATAGCCACCTAAAGTCCCCACACAAAACAAAGAGGGCTTTCCCTCTGCTTCTGTTATAAACATTTGATTTGTTAGTTTGTAATAAGCCTTCTTATTAATACAAACAAACACTCCCTGTTTTCGGGAAATCAAATATTCACCCTACAGAAGATGGCGACCACAGTGGGAGAAGCTGTTTCATCGAATGAAATGGTGGTGGTTCAGTTTGATAAGGTTGCTGTCGGGATGACAGTAGAGTCCCTAGAAATCAAGTTCGACCAGGCCAAGTACGAAGAATACTTGTCCTCCTCCTCCTCTGGTGGCGATGCATCCCGCAAACGCCACAGAGCTGTGCGCCGAGGCCGACCTCAGACGGTCAAAGCCTCTGCACCTGAGGGTTCCAACCGAGTCTCATCGGAGGAGCCCACTCCCTCGCGATCGATCAAGGCCAAGCCAGAGGCAGACACCTGCCTCGGAGGGAGCGCCGGTTCACTCCGGCACAAACCACACTGCCACAACCCACGGTGACGTTCTCCCCACTGGGAGAACTAACCAACAGCGACGGCAAACACCCGTCAGACAGGGGGTCCAACCCTCCATTTCTCACAATGGCCTGAACCATCATACAGGCCCGAGAAACGCTAGACGGGAAGGCAAACTGCCCGACGTCGGAAGGCCCTCCAAATCAGGAGCGCCAACCGAGGACGGCAGAGCCATCCGCTCAGGAGGACTTCGCTTCTCAGGTCATATCCCTGATGCGAATAAACCACACCGAGCGTACGAGTCTACCCAAGTAGGCGAATCCTCGAAGGCTGGAGAGCCTCGCCATAATCATTTGGCGGATAAACGTAAGGGTAGAGAGGTAGGCGAATCTTCGCGAACCCGCTCCTCCAAACGAAGGGTTGAAACCCGCCTGAGTACTGGAGCTCGCTCAAACGCGAAGACTCGCCAGTCAAGGCGAGATCGCCTGACTCCAACACCAAGGCGTTCCACCCAACACGCGCCAGAGAGAGCGCCCAAAAATCTCTCGTCAGCTCACCAGAGCGACTCTTCTGAGGCCGGGGGTTGTCACCAACCACCCGTAGAAGACCTCAGAGAATTCTTGACTCGCAAACGCACTATTCACGAGGCGAATCCTCAGTGTCATTGCGAGAGACTCATCCACACGGTCCTCGCCGACTGCCAATGCGTTGGAACGGCGAAACCTTCGGTGTTTGAGAGGCTTTCTCAACAGGCCTCTCGACCGAGGCCCTCCCGTCGAAGGCGCCGTCACCAGAAAAGACGCGCTGCTGACGACCTGGAACTCTCATCCGCCACAGTCAACATGACGGATAAAGGGAAGGCGGTACTCTCCGACTCGCCAGACTCGGACTCCGTCTTAAGACCTAACACCCGGTCTGCCCGACGCCGGCAGGAAGGCATATTCCAGCGAACCCGTAGTCGCCGGGGGGTAAGTATTGGGTTTGACTATTCCACCCTAGTACCTCCCTCCTGCGGCGAAGATGAGGTTCATTCGGCGGCGGCCACATCTCAGACCTCGCGTTCAAGTCAAGACGCGCAGGCGAGAGTGCACATGACCGGACTCGACACCGAGCAGACAATGGCTCAAAAGCTGGAGGAACAGCAGGCGACCATCGACTCTCTAAGAGAAATGATGGAGCAACTGCTGAACAAGAAGAAGAAGAAGAGGACCCAACGTCCCTTACCCCGGCAAACCAGGGACAAGGAGTAGGTACCTCCTCACCGTCCAGCGGCTGAGACGGAGGATGATAGACAGTCCGATTACTCCTCCAAAACATCGATAGGAACGTCGCACACCGCGGATAGCACCCGTGACAAAAGATTCGACGAGTTCCAGGACCAGCTGAACGCGCTGAAGCTTCAGCAAAATATGAACAAGCTGGGGGTGGTAGGTCCCTACCCTATCGAATGCGACACGGTCCCATACCCAGCAAAATTCAAGCCAATCAGCTTGGTACAGTTTGATGGCAAGGGGTCACCCTCTCAGCACATCTACTACTTCATGGCACAGACCGGATTCCTTACCGGGAACGACGCCATTCTCACTTGACTATTCATAGGTACCCTCAAGGGGGTGGCCTTTGAATGGTTCCGCAAACTGGAGCCCGGCTCCATCAAGGCATGGGCCGCCGTCGAAAAGCTCTTCCTCGCCCGCTTCTTCGACGACGACACGGAAGTGTCAATGGCCACTCTCCTCGCTGAGAAGCAGTGGAAGTCGGAGTCGGTTAACGACTTCGTAAAATGATTTCGAAATCGATCAGTCCATTGTCGGGACCAAGTTTCCGAGGCGACGCTGATCGAGATGTGCCGCAACAATCTGTCGATCCATATCCTGTCCAAAATAGGGGCAGTAGAGACCCGGACTTGGAAGGAACTTGTTCGCCAAGGCGAGCAAGTGGAAAATATGATCAAAAGACTGGAGGCCGAAGAGCCACAGTCCAAAAAGGGAGCAGCAGAACCAGCGGCGCCAAAGAACCCTCCTCGATCGAAGGGAAAAGAGGCTATGGCCGTAGACTCTGCCGCGGCACCAAAGTTCGTTCAAAAGCCGAAACTCAGGCAATTTGAACCACGCCACCAGCGGCAATATGATTTCAAAGAAGACCAGGTAGTGGCGACTCTCGACACTCTACTCAAAAGTGGGCGAATTAAGTTGCCAGAAGCCGCCAAACCGGAGGAGGCGGACAAAACCGGTGACCCAAGTTACTGTGCATATCACAGATTCCTTGGCCATCACACAACCAAGTGCTACGTCCTCAAGGACAAACTCCAGGCCCTCTACGACGCGGGGGTCTTGAAGAAAGAGAAGGTCCAAAAGCAGGTGACGGCGAACATGGTCACTTTGAGCTTTGGGACAGGTCTCCCGGAGGTTCAAGCCCCGGCGGGGATAATTCCTATCCCCAAGGCGGTTTTGAAGATCACTAACGACGATCCTCACAACCAGCGGGAGAAGGGTTTGGTTCCACAAACTCTGCCATCAGGGCAAGTGATGTGGGTCCATCCGGACCTCCTCGACGACGAGCAATGGACCGCACAGCCTTCCAAGGAGGCTAAGAGGAAATATTGCAACGTTGTCACCGCCATCCTGGATACAGACGACGCGGCGATGACTGCCTTAACCGACTCTGAAGAAGACACCAACGTCTTCGCCACGAGAGCCGGAAAGGAGTTTGCGAAGCAATATCCCGCGAGGGCGGAAAACCCAGCAGGACTTCCCGCGAGGCCGGCTGCAGCAGTCCCTCCCAATCCAGAGGAGCCAAGTTCAAGCCGCCAGCCTTACCGGTTCAACGTGCTCGCGCAATTGAAAAGCATACCCGCGCGAATCACCGTGTACGACCTCCTCCGGTTGTCTAGGCCTACCCGGGAAGCCCTACAAGAGGCGTTGGCTGACGCAGAGGCGTTCTCGACCCATTTCTCAAAAGAAACGGAGATCGAACAGGGCTGTACAACTTGCTGCCAAGTCTCAGAGAGACAGATCCCCTGCATCACTTTCACCCCCGAGGACATGCTCATCAAGAACACGTCCCATGACCGGCCGCTGTACTTCACAGGATACGTCGGCTCGGCGAAAGTGGATCGGATCCAGGTTGATCCGGGGTCTGCGCTGAGCATCGTGCCCCTGAAGTTAATCAAACACTTGGGGATACCGTCGAAGCGCCTAGCCTCGACCTCGACTACCATCTTCGGCTTCAACGCCACGGGTACTCGCCCGCTCGGCAAAATCCGCCTGAAGTGTCGGATAGGTGACATGAAGACGGAGGTGACGTGCTACGTTATCGATGCTGAACCCTCCTACAACATACTCCTGGGGCGTCTGTGGATTCATGGCAACCGGATCGTTCCGTCCACACTACACCAGTGCTTGAAGTACGTGGACGACTACGAGCGAGTAAGAACGGTGGTGGCCGATAAGCACCCCTTTAAAGGCGTCGAGAACTACTTCGCAGATTCTCTGCTGTACCAGGACCCTGACCAGCCAGCAACAGAAGAACTGGAGAGTGGCAATGAGGCGGACAGCGAGCCTGAATACGGTGACAGCCTAATTCTGAACGACTTTGAGTCAATTGTAATTGGTTACGAGAGTCACCATGTAACCAACGCCGTTCAGGCAGAAAAGCTTATCATGAATGAGAAATCCGACTTTGCTTATTTGTCGTCTTGCTCCTCGTCCGAGGATGACGCATCTAATAAGTGAGTCTTCCCTACACTTGCCGGTATGTTCGTCATACACCGCCAAAACACAGCCGATCAAGTCATCGCAAGCTGTGTTCGTCGTGCCAGCACGGAATAGGTATCGAAAAGACATCATCTTCGGTCGAATCGATCATCCCCTGCGCACTCTATGGGACGAATCTGAGGACGAAGACCCAGCGCCCCAGTTCTCACAATACAGTCGAGTAGCGAAACGTATAATGAGCGACATGGGGTACGACCTCACTCGCTTGGAGGGCCTGAATTACGGCCGAGGACGTAAGACGGTCATCAAACCCGCCTACGTCCCCAAAGGAAAGCCCTCAAATTACTTCAACAGGACTAGGAGAGGCTTAGGCTACTCCTCCTCCTCATCGGAGTTGTGTTTTTACGTCGACGAGGATTCCGATTACGCATGTTCAGGGGATCAATCGTCAACAACCTCGGCTTGGGACTCGGACGTCAGCGTAAGGGATTTGTTCGATGGCCCTACAGTCAACATGCCCACAGTAGACCCCGCCGGAATGGCGGAGGACGAACAACTTCCACTTTATGACGAGACATGGGATCGCCATGTTAACGCCCAGTGGAACAGTCGCTTCGAACAGCGCGAACCACCAACTGAAGACGAAGTCCTCCAGGTGAACATGGGTACTGAGGCGAATCCCAAACCCATATTCATCAGCGGCAGTCTGCCTCCTCAAGAAAAAGAGGATCTCATCGCCCTCGTACGGGAATACATTGACGTCTTCGCCTGGAATTACGAGGATATGCCTGGCCTGGATCCGCGGGTCGCCACGCATCGCCTCAACATCAGCCCTGACGCCAAGCCAGTCAAACAACAGCAGAGGCGGTTTCGCCCCCAAATCATGGAGGCGATCGAATCTGAAGTAAAGAAGCTGATCGAATCCGGCTTCATCAGAGAGGAGCAACACCCCGACTGGGTGGCGAATATTGTTCCAGTCTTGAAGAAGAACGGCAAGATCCGCATCTGCATCGACTTTAGGAACCTCAACGCCGCGTGCCCTAAAGACGAATTCCCTCTGCCCATCACGGATGTCATCATTGACAATACGTGCGGATTCGAGAGGATGTCCTTCATGGACGGCTTCTCGGGGTACAACCAAATCAAAATGCACCCCGAAGACGAGAAGCACACTGCATTCAGGACCCCCATGGGGGTGTACTGCTATACCGTCATGCCGTTCGGACTCAAGAACGCTGGCGCAACCTACCAACGAGCCATGAGCATGATCTTTCGAGATCATTTGCGAAAGACGGTCGAATGCTATGTGGACGACTTGGTCGTGAAGAGTCGCCATAAGGAGGATCACCTCCAAGACTTGAAGGCTATGTTCGAACTCATGAGGACTCATCAGCTCAAGATGAATCCTACCAAGTCATTCTTGGGAATGTCTAGCGGTAAATTCCTCGGTTTCGTCGTCACGACGAAAGGGATCCGAATTGATCCAGACAAGGTGCGAGCTATTCAAGAGCTCCAACCACCCCGAAATCTTAAAGAGCTGAGAGGCCTTCAAGGACGACTGGCTTATATCCGAAGATTCATCTCGAATCTCTCGGGCAAGTGCCAACCCTTCTCTAAGCTGATGAAGAAAGGTACCTCCTTCGTCTGGGATGAGCCATGCCAAAAGGCCTTTGAAGAGATCAAAGCTTATCTCTCAAATCCGCCTGTCCTTGCGGCGCCTATCTCAGGGAGGCCATTCCTCATATATGTTCGGGCAATGGAACACTCTTTAGGTGCCCTCTTGGCTCAAAACGACGATGCAGGCCATGAACAAGGCATCTACTACCTGAGCAGAACCTTGCAGGGCGCCGAGCAACGGTACCCAATGGTCGAGAAGGAATGCCTAGCCTTGGTGTTCGCTATCCAAAAGATGCGGCACTATTTGGTTGGCCAAACCATCCATGTCATCTCCCGGATGAATCCCATTCGGGTCTTCATGACACAACCTGCAGCGTTAAACTGGCACCTGGCCAGGTGGGCGCTTCTACTCTCTCAATACGACATCCACTTCATGCCGCAGAAATCAGTCAAGGGACAAGCCATCTGCGATCTCATGGCTAGTCACCCGCTGGGGGTGAAGACCGATCTATTCGAAGATCTGCCAGATGAACCTCCCGAAGCCAATATGACTTCGTCGCCAGAGGTGTGGCAGATGTTCTTCGACGGCGCATCTCGCGCAGGCGCGAGCGGCTCTATTTCTGCAGGAGTGGGGGTGGTCCTCGCCTCTCCGCATGGTCACGTGTTACCCCGGGCCTTTTCCTTGACGGAACCATGTACCAATAACGTAGCTGAGTACAACGCGTTGCTCATAGGGCTCGAGTTGGCCAAGGAGCTCGGGATCAAGCATCTGGAGGCTTATGGCGATTCGCAACTCATTGTTAAACAAATGACTAGCGAATATGAAGTCAGGAATGAAGATCTTATCCCACTCCACAGAGCGGCCGTCAGACTAGTGGAGTTATTCGAGAGTTTCCGCATTGAACACGTGCTCCGCTCAAGGAACACCCATGCGGATGCTCTCGCATCCTTGGCAGCTAACTTAGCCCAGCCTCTTGGAACGACCCAACGGGTCACTGTCGCCAGCCGAAAACTTTTTCGACCCAGAGACGTCCCAGAGTCGAACGCCACTCATCAAGCCTCAGATCAGCCAGATCAGGAACACTGGCGTCTCCCGATCATTGATTATGTCCTATACGGCATATCGCCCGAGGACTCGAAGGAACGGGAGTCTATCCGACGACGTGCCTCGCGGTTCTACTACGATTCAACCACTAAAATGTTGTATCGGAGGTCATACGATGGCTTGCTGCTTCGCTGTCTTTCAAAAGCAGAGGCGCGAGAAGTCGTACGCGAAGCACATGACGGCGTGTGCGGAGCTCATCAGCCCGGACCCAAACTTTGGGATCGCCTACGGAGGATGGGCTACTTCTGGCCTGGGATGGTTACTGACGCAGTCGCATATGCGAAACGCTGCTACGAATGCCAAATCCACGCCAACTACATGCACCAGCCTCCAGAGGATCTGCATCCGACGAGGGCGTCTTGGCCCTTCGAGGCATGGGGGATGGACATAGTTGGGCCAATTTCTCCACCATCGGCGAAAGGCCATCGCTTCATCCTCGCGATCACTGATTATTTCTCTAAATGGGCGGAGGCCATCCCCTTAAGAGAAGTCAAGACTAGCGACGTGATCAAATTCATCAAGCACCATGTCATCTACCGATACGGCGTACCCCGGCGTATCATTCACGACAATGGCACGCAATTCGTTAGCCATGCCTTCACCAGGTTCTGCGACAAATTCCGAATACAGAACCTCTCGTCTACGGCCTACAACTCTTCAGCGAATGGTCTGGCCGAAGCTTTCAACAAGACGATCATCAAGATCTTGACCAAGCTGACTTCCACTAGCAAGCGCGACTGGAATGAAAAGCTAGGCGAGAGCCTGTGGGCATATCGCACGACGGTTCGTACACCGACTGGCACCACGCCTTACTCGTTGGTATACGGCTGTGAAGCTGTATTGCCATTAGAGATTCAGATTCCATCCCTCCGCGTCGCCCTAGCAACAGGGATGACGACTGAGGAGAATCACCAACTTCGACTCGCAGAGCTCGAAGCATTGGACGACAAGCGACTGGAAGCTCAGCAGCACATTGAGTTTTACCAAGCTCGGATGGCCAGGAGCTTCGACAAGAAAGTCAAGCGCCGAGCCTTCAAAGAGGGAGAGCTCGTGCTCTCCGTCCGTCGACCAATGATCCTCACTTTCAAGAAGAAGGGGAAATTCCAGTCCAAATGGGAAGGGCCATTCGTGGTAGAGACAGTCTACTTGAACGGCGCCTATCGCCTCGTCAAACCGAACGGCGATAAGATCATAATGCCCATCAACGGCAAGTATCTGAAGAAGTACTACCCCTAGTTCTCCTTCGCAAACTCCCATGAGTGCACGAGTCTAAACTGGTCCTCGCACCCTCCAACTGGTACACGAGGCTAAACTGTTCCTACTTTACCCGCTCTAGCGAAAGCCTCTTGTGGAATTTAATTCGCCTATCTCCTCCAATGAGATGGCGGATCCACTAAGGTCGTTCATACCACGACAAACACATTCAATTCGCCTATCTCCTCCAATGAGATGGTGGATCCACTAAAGTCGTTCATGTCACGACAAATACATTCAATTCGCCTATCTCCTCCAATGAGATGGCGGATCCATCAAAGTCGTTCCAATCACGACATTCCCTGTCAAGTTAACATTAAACCTCTGACAAAATCCACTCACTAATCCTCTTCCAAAGGATGGTGGGTCCTCAAAGTCGTTCCAATCACGACATTCCCTGTCAAGTTAACATTAAACCTCTGACAAAATCCACTCACTAATCCTCTGCCTAAGGATGGTGGGTCCCCAAAGTCATTCCAATCACGACATTCCCTGTCAAGTTAACATTAAACATCTGACAAAATCCACTCACTAATCCTCTTCCAAAGGATGGTGGGTCCCCAAAGTCGTTCCAATCATGACATTCCCTATCACGTTAACATTAAACCTCTGACACAATCTACTTACCAATCCTCTTCCGAAGAATGGTAGGTCCCCATAGTCGCTCCAATCGCGACAAGACCTCATCAGGTTAATGATTACCTCTGATGATTGGCGCCGTTATTCTTACGAATAGCACAGCCTAAGTAATGGCCAACCATGCGACGTGCTATTACTTCTGTCAATAGTCACACTCCTACGTCTGGCCGCAAAGACAAACGTTTGTTCTTTGCTGCAAACCAAGTGTTGCTCTCTCAATCCCATTGGAGCTACAATGTGAAGATCGGAGTTGACCCGATCCCACGCTGTGAGCAACAGAGAGCAGAGCAAGAGCCTAAAACGACTAAGTCAAAAGTAAGACAGTCGAGGGCTCGCCAAATGCAACTCAGATGCCAGACAGCGCAGACGAAGAAAAAAGGAGACTGTGCATGCAAAGCAAGAATAAGCAGAATAAGCAAAGGAGCCACAACGGGCTGAGATTTACATAAGTTTTCAGTTTAACTGTGATGCCCAAGGCACCAATTAAGTTAACAAAACAAACAAAAGAAAAGAGGATCCAGACGACATGAGAATTACAAAAACTTCAGCAGGCTGAATGAGCCGATCTTGGCTTTGAGCTTCGCACGCTCCGCTGCACGTCCGATCCTCGCCTCCTCTTTTCCCCTCTGCTGCTGCTTGGCCAAGTTCGCCTTGCTGGCCTCTTCCTCCTGGTGAAGAAGCTGAAGTGCCTTCTCCACCTCCCTGGCGGTCTCGCCAAGTCTCCTAGCTTTGTGCTCGCGCTCAAGCAGCTTCGCCTCGCCTCGGAGAGAACCAGCCTCCTCAAAGAAGGCTCTGTCCAGATAGGCGTCCATCCGGTCCAAAACAGCCCGGTGCTGCTTCCGCAGACGTCGGAGCTCGGCCTCCTTCGCCTGGATCTGCTTCGCTCGCTCTTCGCGCTCGAGCAGAAAGCGCAGAGAGGGGGGCGGGGGCATGTCGGAGGAGTCCTCGTAGGCCAGTTCCTCGAGGCGGTACATCCACCCCTCCACGCGCTCAAGCTCCCGCTCACATCGCCGTGTGAGCGAGGCATCACCAGCGCGGCGAACCGCCTCCAAGCCCGCTTCCACAGCAGGAAGCGCGTCGTAGTATCGCTCGTCGCCAACACTGACCGAGATGGCGATCCCGTGCACCAAACCCACCAACTCCTGGAGGGGCACGAAAGCGGGGTGAGCCACGGGGTCCGGAATCGCAGGGACGGCAGCCGGAGCGCCAACGTCGACGACGGTGGCGGAAGAGCCGACACCCTCCGAGTCGCTGTGATCGGAAGCAGAGGCCATGGAATAGAAGAAGTCGCTGCAGCGGTTTTCTTAGCAGATTTTTCTCAAAACAGGAAGAGTTCTGCTAAAGAGGAGCGCGGGCGGATATATATGCCGAGAAATCCAACGGCTGGGATTCACCACCCCAAGCGATCGAGCGGTCCGAACGCCCTGCGACGCTTCGAACTCGACGCCATTAAAGGCTACTCTCGAGACCCCAAACCGACAGATCGGATTGGGCACGAGAGGCGAAGCGACCGGTCGCTTCACCATAAATAAGCATTAATGCGCCTGCAGAGTCTTGGCAAGCACTTGGGCCCGCCGACCACATCGTGGCTGTGCAGTTTCACCGCGCGGTTGGATCTCCAACTGTTGGAGCAGACTCGCTGACTGCTTAATTTTCGCCCTCTAATTCAAACTCGCCGCGGCCAAATCGAGTCGGGTTTCCAACACAAGCCCATTATCATACGAGTTTCGCCCGCAGCATAAACTCACCAGCCATTGAGTTCCGTTGCCGAGCGAAATTCGCCAGCAAATGAGCTTTGCCATTTACTTGAAATCGCCAACAGTTGAGTTCAGCTTCCAAGCGAAACTCGCCGCGATCAAGTATCGCCTGGAAACAAATTCGTCAATCAATTGAGTTCCACCAGCAATTCGAAATTCGTCAGGAACCGAGTTTCACCATCTTAGCGAACTCGCCGTCGCCCTGGTTTCGCCGATTGCATAAACCCATTGGAGCAGAGTTTGGCTTCGAAAGTAGACTCGTCGTCGCACAAAGGACTTCGCCTGCGATACGAGATCGTCTGCAACTACAGAGCAAAACACTGGAAAGCAACATATCCAAAGAGAATACTCACAATGAGCGGGCACAAACCTCATTGAGACTTTAAGACAGTACATTTGAACAAAGTTATGGTTTTTGCAATTGCGAAAGTCATAATGTTACGTTCAAAGAAACAAAACGTGCACCCAGAGTTTTAAGACAATACATTTGAACAAAGTTGTGACTTCATAAACAAACAAGTCATAAGCAAAATGTATTAACACAAATCATAAAACAAAGGTCTCAGTCAAAAACGCTAAAAGTGGAGATCTGTTCTTTGACTGCCTCCACCCGACTCGCGTGGTCCGCCCGAGCTTTGTCCTCAGCAGCCCGCCGAATCCGGTCTTCGCGGCTCGACCTGGCGGCAGCATCCGCCTGACGCAAAGCTTGTAGGCGTCGAGTTTCCGCCTCAGCATTTTTACTGACCTTTATAACGTCAGACTGGAGCCCCTTCCACTTCGCCTCTGCCTGTCCTAATTCGGCCCTCAGGCGAGCCATGGTGTGGTTGAGGTCAATGATTTGCTCCTCTAGTAAATGTTGTTGACCGACCCAGAAGTTGGTAACAGACTCCAAATCCGCTATTTCCTAAGAGCGGGTCTCCTGCTCCAGGGTGTCCTGACGCCTGACGTGAGCCAGACAAGACTCCAGGGTGGCTTCTGGACCTTCCCGTAGCAAGGTCTCTAACTCTACCATGTGTGGCTCCAAGAGACGGAGTTCACGCACGCAACGGGTAGCAAGCTGATTTTCACCCAATCGCCGTAAATCAGCCACGCGGTCGTAGAAGGACTGCCTGAAGCTGTCGAAACTGCCCATACCGAGTTCGACGAGGGAAATCGCCTGTCTCACAGCGCTCTCGAACTCTTCGATACGAGCCTGCCAGGACAAGGACTCGGAGGGAACAGGCTTTTGGCCTGGAGCGAGCGCCGTGATGGGCGGAATTTCGAGGCAAGGTTCGGCTCCCGGCTGGGGAGCAGGATCTGAAGCAGCGGAAGTCGCAGGACCCTCAGATTCATCGTCCGAGATCAGGATAGGCTTGGCCGCATGCTCCTCGGCAGCCGACGCCCCCTCTTGACCTGTAAAACACGACAACAATACGGGGAAGAATCAGAGGAAGAATACCTGCCAAGATCACGCGAAAATCGAAGCAGGAAGATACCTTCAGCCGCGGCGGCCTCAGCAGCGCCTGAAGAAGACGGCTCCTTCCTTTTTTTGGAAACGACCCTCTTCACCTTCGGTGCCATCAGGAGAAGGAGGAAAGGAAAAATTCGGGTTTATGAGGGAAGAGGATGAAGAGGCTGTAGATCCTCTTAATAGAGAGTAGGGGCGTTAAATACCCTACGAGCCCTAGACGGTTATTCAATATTCGATTAGACCGTTCAGGGCTAAAGCAGTTGAAGGGTAAGGAGGAACAAGATCTGACGGTTCACGACCCCGATCAGAGCCAGGTTCGCCGTTAACTCCTGCAAATCCGCCTGCGAACAAAATTCGCCTGCAGATGAAGTAAACTTGCAGCAGAAACTCACCGGCAAGAATTCCTCTACGGTTGAGGTTCTCTTACGGTCAAATTCTGACTAATGCATGATTACGAAAATGGAGCACACACACAAATGATAATAAGTCAAAAACAAAAGGGATGATTTCATTCATAAAAAAGAAGTCCTATTACATGCAGAAAATTAAAAGCGAACTACAGGGATTTCAACTTCAGTTCCGCCTCACGAATTTCTTCAGCATGGCGAAGCTCAAGCCTTCTCAGGACCTCTCGACGAATATCTTCCTCTGTGCATGAGATCAAATCCTGAATTGCCTCCCTGACATCCTTGAGAGCTCGATCCTTCTCTGCAACAGAGCCAGCGGTCAATCGCCGACGAGACTTTACGCCCTCCAATTCCTTTGCCACGTGATCACGAGCCTTCTCTTGAACGACCAGGGCAACCTGTGCTTCGGCTACAACCTGTTTCAGCCTCTCTACTTCGAAGGAGAGTCGGGAGAACTGGCTATCGACCGTTTCTTCCTCGCGGGCCACCCGTGCATCCTCGGCTTTGACCTGCTCCGACTCTGCCGACAGTTTTAACTCTAGTGTCATGTTCTCGTTCAGGCGGCGATCACGATCCGCCAAAGCTACTCGAACTTCACGGGAGGCGAGATCAACAAGAGTGGAACTCTCCGCACGAAGAGCGAGCAGCTGCCGAACAGCCCCCTCCACTTCGTTCAGACGCTGAAAATAGGGCCTCGCCACGGTAGCACCGAGCCTCTCGCTCCACCTGCGTTTTTCGCCAGCGTTCCAAGGGAGAGAGGGCGGCCTCCTCCGCCGTGGATGAAATCACGGTCGAGGTACCTATGGCCATAACCGTAGGAGTGGTAACGGGCACCACCGGAGCCGGTGCGACCAATGACGCCCTCGGTGCAGTGGTCACAACGTCAACGGCCGCCGCCGATGAAGAAATGGTCACCTGCAGAGTAGGAGCCTCCCGTTGAAGCGGAGACTCTCGCGCCGATGAACGACCCCCAGCCGACGCTTCCGCAGGAGCAGGAGATCCCCCTATTTGGCTAGGCGCGTCCTCAAGCGCCAAATCCTCTTCCTCGCTGGACAATGCCTCGTGAACCGAGACATTGTCATCCTCCTCAGATTCGCCCGCCTCCTCAGATGAGCGATTCGCCCAAGAGTGAGGATCCTCTTCACCTGCGACTTCACGGTTAGGGTCAACTACAAATACACGAAAAAAGGTTAACATGGGGACCCTACTAACGGTCAGGTACGGAAGGAAAAGTAATGATAAAACACACGCTTATCTGAGCCGGTGGGCCCCTCCTCGTCTCCAGCCTCCCCTTCTTCGTCGGAAGGAATGGAGATCACCTTCTCAATCGCGCCTGCATAGGTCCAATACCAATGTCAAAAGGTATGAGATCATCGTTGCGATCAAAGACGCTATTACAAAAATTACCTCCTGATGCGGACGCAGAAGCCGCTGGAACTCCCGTCGGTGGCCTCACGCCAGATTGCGGAGGAGCGTCTTTCGAAGTCGCCAGGACCGCCCCCGATGCAGCAGAAGAGGCGGGCAGCGCGGCTCCAGACCCAGACGTCGCCGCTCCGGGGATACCTACCTGGGGAACATTATCCCGACCTTCCGCCGCTCGGACGGTCTCCGCTGTCTCATCACGACGGACCTTCTTAGCCGCCTCCGCTCGAGAACTCTCGGCCGCTGCCTCCCGCTGACGCTTCGAAAGAAGCGAGCTACTCGGAGACAGAAGCGGCACCCCCATTTGTCCGATTGTCGGCTACCTCCTGATGCGGACGCAGAAGCCGCTGGAACTCCCGTCGGTGGCCTCACGCCAGATTGCGGAGGAGCGTCTTTCGAAGTCGCCAGGACCGCCCCCGATGCAGCAGAAGAGGCGGGCAGCGCGGCTCCAGACGTCGCCGCTCCGGGGATACCTACCTGGGGAACATCATCCTGACCTTCCGCCGCTCGGACGGTTTCCGCCATCTCATCACGACGGACCTTCTTAGCCGCCTCCGCTCGGGAACTCTCGGTCGCTGCCTCCCGTTGACGCTTCGAGAGAAGCGAGCTACTCGGAGACAGAAGCGGCGCCCCCATTTGTCCGATTGTCGGACTCTGGACTGGAGCTCGAATCTCGGGAACCTCAGATTCGTCCAAACCAGCATCAAAACCCTCGGAATCCTCAACTGGATCCTCCGAGAACAACTCCCTAGCGATTTGGTGGCCCCTTCGCCTCGAAGAACGGAGAGGACCCCTGACAGGACGATCGCGTTCCACCAGACATGAGTTCTGGAACCAGAAATTGGCAGGATTAGCACTAGCGCCCCGATACCAGCGGCAGTATAAGAGCGTGTGGTGTAAATCGCGGTCCTTCGCGGGCAACTCAAAGCGAGCCTGGGTGCCTCCAGCATGGGTCCAGAACCATCCCCGAGCTCTGTCAACCAGTCCTCCTTCGAAGTTTAGGTGGGGATTAGCATTGCCCACATACAATTGATCGTACCCAAACTGGCGAGCGAACCTACAGGGGATGTATGGCTCGAGATAGCATGTAGGGCCCGTTCTCAGAATGTGATACCCCGGTCGGATATTCACCAACCAGCGAAAGGCACCACGGGTAAGGACCGTGTAGTGATCCGCCGTCGGAGCATCCCTGAGAGATTCTCCGTATCCGCCCCCGCTGAAATAAGGGAAGGAGCGGCGAAAATTATAATGCCCGAAGTGGGAGAGCGTCTTCCTCGCATCAGGGATGTCCTTGCATTTCCAAGAGCACTTCTCCAAGCGCTGGACGAAGGGGACGAACTTATCGCCCTGAAGCATCGCCGGGGCGCTCATCAAGCATTCGCAGTGGTGTATGAACCACGCCATCAAATAGGTGTACGGTAACCCCACCCTAGGATTGGGAGTTTTGACAACTACTCCTTCCCCCTCGTCGAGGACCGACACACGGCAGAATTGGGCCGTCAGAGTGCGGAGTCCCCGGTGAATGCACGCTATCGTCGCCGATACCAGGGAATAAGACTTCCCGTGGGCTAGGCAAACCACCGGATACACGACCTCCACAGGAAGAGCCTCAAAGGAGTGAGTGGGGATTACGCACCTCTTCAGCCATAACATGAGGTACCCCGCGAGCAGCGCCTTCCCCGAGATGAGAAACTTCGCCTGATGATGGAATGAGTGAAAGACCGTACCAGACTTAAACCCGCCCTCGTCGCGGTCAAGAGTCATGGTGCTTCCTTCTTTAGCTGTCCTCGGCCTCACTTCGGGCTGGTCGCACGCGCCTAACGGGAGAGCGGGCTTCCCCTTGACATCGTTCCCCGAGAACAGATAATCAGCCCAATTCTTATGGCTGATCCCCGGGGTCTTCTTCTTCTTCCCCTTATGATCCGAGGCCCCTAAGGTATTGAGGCAGATGTGGTAGTAGCAGAGTAATTCCCACAGAGTTTCAACTGCCAAAGGGGAATGGCTCGACAGCTGATCGATCTCATCTTGATCGGGGACGTACTCCTCGTAAGGAAAGTCTCCCAGAGGCAGTCCCGACACGTCGTACATCTCGTGAGGGGTGATACCGAGCTCACCATTGGGGGTGAAAAATGTGTCGCTTTCCGCGCAATACAGTTCCAGGATACTATGGAACTGAGAAGCGTTGATCCGCAAGCCGTGTCGAGTGGCTTCAATGGCCACATACAGCTCTGTGCCTTTGAGATCAGCATTTTCGGTCAGAATGTAGTCGGTGATCTTGGACCACCACGTGTCGCTGCCGGGTGCAGAATAGACCCACCCCGGGGCCCTAAAGTCCTTCGGGGGAAAGCTCCCACCAGCTCGAAAGAAGCGGTGACGGAAGGTCTCCGCCACCGCTGTCGACTCCCCCACGGGCGGTTCAGTGGACATTAAGCCAGGGCATAGGCCCGTCACGCGCTTGCACGAACTCTCCACTCCATACCCAGCAGTAGAGCCCGTAAAGACGCCACAAGTGACCCCATCCTGAGAAGGGGTCAAACCCCAGTTCATCGTCCGAGGAATGGCGAAGGACCGCAGCTCGACGATCGAAAACCCTCTCGACATGCTAGGGAGGTAATAATGAACCCCCTCTACCGTGCGGAACCACCGGCTCTCTTTGAGCAACAGGGCGGAAGGGTCGGCCATAGCGTCGCCGAACAAAAATTGAGGCTTCGGCAGCTCTGCCCTTTCCTCATCTGTCAGTGCCGCGTTGGTCGTCAACTCGCGTAATGTCAAGTGATGACCATCCGTGACTCTCTGTACCAGACCATGCGGCTTATCAGCGGCGAATACGGGCATTGAAGCCAGAGAAGGAAATCGAGAAGGCGCCGTGTAACTCGTAGCCCCGGCGTGGCCAACGGCCACACCCTCCGGGAAAGCCTCATCAGAAAAGGCCGCTGTAACAAGAAATAAGAAGTCAATTGAGACAAAATCCGCTGTAGGGGCGAAATCGCCCATCAAACAGAGGAGGGCGAAATCGCCTATCGAAAGGGGGAACCCATTTCGAACGAGGTCTATCCGTACAGACTATACTCCCCTCTAATGAGAAAGGGCTGAACTCGCCTTACGAGAAGGGAGTTCGCCTCCTTCCCATTGAAGGATTCGCCTGCAGGGACAGTAATCTAGGGCAAACTTTACCCCAAATCGGGGAAATGAGTAACACTCATCTCCCTAAAATCCGACGCCTAAGACTTACAAAAGATCGTTGAGTAACACTCATCTCCCTAAAATCCGACGCCTAAGACTTACAAAAGATCGTCCAAACGAACCCATCAACATACCTGGGCGCGACTCCAGAGCACCGGCAGGCATGCCGGCGGAGAGACGGTCGGAGTAACGTCCGGGGCCCACACCCCTCACTTTGCACCTCTTAGATTTCGGAGCCATTGTAGGAGGAAGCGGGAATTCTTTCCTTGGAGGTTCCTTTCGAGACTTGAGAGCACGATAACTCCCAAAGGAGGAAAATGGCTGATTTAGAAGGGCTGAGTTATCCACGTGGCCACGACTGCCCCCGAAAGGCGAAAACCCTAACGGACAGGAAACGTGGCCACGATCAAATAAGAACCGAGGTTGGCGGTTACATCCGACGGTTGAACCCGAAAACCACGGCCACGATGCGTCATGGGGCGAAACACACGAAATCGTGTTGTCAAACCACGATCGCCGCGACCCAATGGGACCGCGCCGCCTTAGCTGGGAAGCACAAGGCCCTATCAGCTGACACGTGGCTCATCTCCCGTCAGATCTGGGCCCGCCTCAAAAAGGAAGGGTTTCGCCTGCAAATACTTGGCATGACCTCGCGAGTTGCGCGAAACTTGGCCCCCAAAGACTAATTTCGCCTAGACGACTCGCTCGCCACTAAAGGTAAAATTATAAACGAAGCCAATAGAATGACCTCGCTTAAACGGTTAAAACCCACGCCTCAGACGGCTAAGGGTTAGAGCAGAAGTCTTAGCATTAAGCCTAAGAGAAACTGTTCGACAACTCATCATACTGAGGGGAATAGTATGGCTAGCCCGATTCAAACGGTGATCGGTAAAGGCACATCAAACCCGTTGATAGCTGAGGATTTGCTAAAAATCCTAAAAGAAATCAAGTGCGCTTACTTCGCCGAAAATTTCTTCATTCAAAGTATTCCAGACCACACGCGAGCCGGTTTAGGTCTGAAAACTTTGAAGGGGGTCTTGTAGACGGTAAAAAATACCTCTATAGGTTTACAGGAAATTTGCCTGCGAGAAGAGCTCGCACGATCGGTTCTCTGGCACAGGCCTAAATCGTATAGACGTCAGATATGTTCGATTCTAGATTCGCCTTACGGTCGACTCGCCAGCACGAGTTAAGATCGATCAGGATGGCGGAAGTTCGCCTTTCACTCAACTCGCCTACCCGAGTCCAGGGTCGAATCCGCCAGCAAGCCCCAAGACCGTCAGTACAGCTGGGTATCCGCTACCCCACGTGCTGAGATGGACCTTCCCATCCCTCTCGACCCGAAGGGAGAGAGAGCACAGTACCCCAGGACCGTCAAACGACCGCTCGCAGTACGCACAGCACGAAAGCCTGGACAGGTGTCGAGTCAACCTGAGCATTCATAAATGCGACTCACCTCGGATGTCTGAGCCAAGAGCTGGATCCGCCGGCACTCGGCAAGCTGGCTAGACCCACTCGAGTACTGTACACCTACTTCACCGCCTCTCCTGACCGGAAAGGAGAAAGCACCGTGCTCAAAGCACGCCGGGCGGTCACGCACAGTACAAGTGATCGGACAGACACTTCATCGATCTGCGAACTCATAAATGCGGTTCATTAATGCTGGTCAAATCCACTCGGATAGCAGTCGTTCATTGCCTCATATACAAGAATGGGCCTTCCGTGTGTGTAAACAATGAGTGAAATCAAATCTAACTCAAATAGCAAACTAGCAATAATAAGAATATGAAAATCAATAATAAAATTGCTAGAGAAAAGAGTTAGAAAACTTCTGTATAAATACAAAGAGAGGATGATGAAATGTTGAAGATGAACTCCTCAACAACTGATGTAAGCTCCTCTTTGTAAAAACAAACCAAACAGCCTTTAAACCAAACTTAAAACCAACACTTAAACTCTTTAAAACTTGTTTTAAAAACTTCTTGGATGGGTGTAAGAACTGAGGTCAATGGGGGTATTTATAGCCTCCCAAGACCTCAACCAAAAACCCCAAACAAAAGACCAAAAAGCCCCAACCAACGGCTGCAAGAAAATAGCCGTTAGGATGGAAAAGACAGCACGGCGGTTGACCGTGACGTTCTCGCGATTGACCGTGAGGCATATGCAAAGCTGAGTAACTTCCAGAGAGTTTGGCGGTCGACCGTGGCGGTCGACCGCGGGTACTGTAGTACTGCGTATCAGCTTTGTAAAATCAATTAAAAATAGTAAATCAGCTCTAAAAATTATGAAATTTTGTGGGAAGGTTCTAGACATGTAGAATGACATGTTAGAGAAAGAATGTCTAAAAAAGCATTTCCCAGTTGAGAGAAATAAATGTTTGAACACAGATATACAGTTTCTGAAAATCTGCTGACATACATGATTTTGTAAAATCAATTGGGCACAGTAAATTAACTCTAAAAATAGTAAAATTTTGAGGTAAGTTTCTAAATATGTAAGTAAACATTGAAAAGAAAGAATATCTTGAATATCACTTCCCATTTATGAAAACTCATCTGTTTTGTAAAACATGCACGAGCATGCACGAACGAAAAACATGATTTTGTAAATTCAATTAAACATAACAAATCAATTTAAAACTTGATGAAACTTTTGAAAATGTTTGCAAATGTGATTTTAAACATGTTACAAAAAAGAATTTTCCAATTTGCATTTCCCAATTGTAGAATCTCATTATTTTGCAAAATCACCTAAGTATGGACTTGTAAAAGCTTGATCTTGACAAAATAAGTTTAAACAAAGTTTTAAAAACTTTCCAATAGATTTATGAACTTGATAAAAGATATAAAATAATGTCATTAAGTCTATAATCCAAAACGACGATAAACGTGTGTGTGTGATATTGAGCTTGAAGTATTAACACACATAATATAAGCTCTAAACTAATTTACCCAAGCATTGAGCTTGAAGTATTAACACACATAATATAAGCTCTAAACTAATTTACCCAAGCTTGATTGGTCTTCAATATGCTTGACTTGGTAATCTCGCGGATTATAAGCTCTAAACTAATTTACCCAAGCTTGATTGGTCTTCAATATGCTTGACTTGGTAATCTCGCGGATAAAGTTTGAACTTGATCTTTAACTTTGAATTGCAAGGCTTCACTCCACTATTCTGCCAACCTCCATTTAATATGATCGTTGAGGCTCTATTCCATCCATCCTCCAACACGTTGTTTACCTAGAATAAATACGAAAACTCAAACACTAGACAAACAACATTAGTCGTAAATTGTTTGTTAAACATCATCAAAACAAAGAGGCCAACATAGGTGACGAAAATCGGCAAACAGAAATGGAAGGTAAGATCTTTGAGAGAATCCCTCTTCTTCTTTCCCTCCTGATTTTCCCTCTAAATTTCCCTCTATTTTTTTCACCAGAGCGATCTTTCTCAACTATATAGCGCTATTATTGGGGGAACAATCAAGAAGAGAGAAATTATCAGTCGATTGGGAGCAATTAGCGACGGGTGGTAAAGGATCTGAGATCTATTATCTAAATAAATTCCTATTTCTTGATTTTCATATTCCTATTTTTTTGATTTTCATACTTTCTCCTTTCCTTTGTGAAAAATTGAATGATTGGGAGCAATCGGAGTAATTTTGTTCCCATGACCTTGGTTTTCAACCAAGTTTTAATAGGACATAAATTTATCATGTTTACTGGCACTAGTTTATTTGAAGAAAATTTTCATGAACAAAATCTACTTCCAATTCTACTTTTAATTCTTAATCAGACATTTTGAAGAAAATTTTCATGAACAAAATCTACTTCCAATTCTACTTTTAATTCTTAATCAGACATGTTCATTCCTGAGCAAAATTCCAATTACAAAATCTACTTCCAATTCTACTTTTAATTCTTAATCAGACATGTTCATTCCTGAGCAAAATTCCAATTTTACTTACATGTATATGCCTATCTACTTCCAATTCTCAAATAAATGTACGAATGTAGATTGAATACAAAATATAAGTCCTACTTTATGAGTTATAAAAATGATACATGTGTAACTACAAAAATGATATTGTCTTCATGAATTTTTCCACTATTTAGAGGTCCTGGTCAAGTATACTAGCATAGGTTTATTTGAATATTTTCCTGAACGAGTAATAAAGTTTGTAAACATGAACAACATAATAATGTAGGTTGGTTGTTGAGATCAATAAGCACTTGGTTAAAATTTAATAGGAGGTCCTGTAAGTTTACATGCATCTTTTCCAGGATCATCAATAAAGATTGTGCATTATCAAAGCATCCCTGTCAATTTAAGATGACTACATCAAAAGATTATACTTACATATATATGCAATTCTACTTTTAATTACTTGGTGTCAGATCACTTATACTTTTAATTCTTAATCATTTATGTATACATGTATCATAGTTCTTGACATAATCACTATAACTAACTGTCTGTGGAATCATAAGTGGAATAACAAACTATGTTTCTTTTGAACACAATGTCTGGAATCAATTAGTGGAGTAACAAACTATGTCTCTTATGAACTCAATGTCTGGAATCAATTAGTGGAATACCAAACTATGTCTGGAATCATAAATGCACACATTGCTATGTGTGATTGGTGTTTTTCCATTTACTAAACTTATGGTTATGTACATCCTTCCTCATATTTATATGTTTTTTCCACTTACTGAACTATGTCTGGACACAATCATAAATGGAATAACAATGCTATGTGTGATTGGTGTTTTTCCATTTACTGAACTTATGGTTAGGTACATCCTTCCTCATATTTATATGTTTTTTCCACTTACTGAACTATGTATGAACTATGTATACATGTATCATAGTTCTTGACATAATCACTATAACTAACTGTCTGTGGAATCATAAGTGGAATAACAAACTATGTTTCTTTTGAACACAATGTCTGGAATCAATTAGTGGAGTAACAAACTATGTCTCTTATGAACACAATGTCTGGAATCAATTAGTGGAATACCAAACTATGTCTGGAATCATAAATGCACACATTGCTATGTGTGATTGGTGTTTTTCCATTTACTGAACTTATGGTTATGTACATCCTTCCTCATATTTATATGTTTTTTCCACTTACTGAATTATGTCTGGAAAATCAACATCAAATATGGTTATGAACATTTTTTTTGCTGGAATCATTTAGATGGTTAGGTGTTTATAGCCATAAGATGACTACATGTACCATACAGACCAGGACAGGGTATAAATGACCATAACAGGACAGGGTATAAATCATTTAAGCTTGCATTATTTCCACTTACTGAACTATCTCTGTTTGCTAGTGCTGAACATTATTTTTGTGATGGAATCATTTAGATGGTTAAGTGTTGATAGTAGTAAGATCATTTATGTGCTGGAAATTCAACCCCAAATATGTGCTATATTTATATGTGCAGAAATTAGCATACAGACTAGTTACACAAATGATAGAGCTGGACATCTTTATGTAGCATACAGTCCAGTTACACATATTTCTGTATTTTCTCATTGAAGAATAACCTTATAACCCTTCATTTGGATTGTTATTTATAATCCTGTGAAATATCTCAGTTTGCTAGAGCTGAAGATTATTTTTTGTGATGAAATCATTTAGATGGTTAGGTATTGATAGCAGTAGGATCATTTATGTGCTGGAAATTCAACCCCAAATATGTGCTATATTTATATGTGCAGAAATTAACATACAGACCGGTTACACAAATGATAGAGCTGGACATCTTTATGTAGCATGCAGTCCAGTTACACATATTTCTGTATTTTCTCATTGAAGAATAACCTTGTAACCCTTCATTTGGATTGTTATTTATAATCCTATGAAATATCTCAGTTTGCTAGAGCTGAACATTATTTTTTGTGATGGAATCATTTAGATGGTTATGTATTGATAGTAGTAAGATCATTTATGTGCTGGAAATTCAGCCCCAAATATGTGCTATATTCATATGTGTAGAAAGTAGCATACATTGAACTCCATTTTTTAACTGGACATACCAATAAACTTACAAATGCAACTGAATCTTTGATCTTGCATTGTTTACATAACATTGTCCAGCAATTACCTCAATTTTTTAACTGGACATTGTTTACATAGAATTGTCCAGTAAACTATTGACTTCGATTACAATTGACTCAATTTTTTGATTCAGTTACAGTATGACTTCGATTACTGGATTGTTTACATAACATTATTCAATGTCAGTTACATTATTTGTTCGATTACTTATGCATCACTTCCATTACAGTATTTGTTCGATTACATTAGCACATACACATGTTAGTCTTTCGTTGTTGATATAAACTGGACATTGAACTCACTTCGATTACTTATGAATAGTTTACATAACATTGTTTAATTGATTAATTTATTTTAAAATTCTCATTATGATCTAGAATGGCTAAGAAGAACTTCATATCACAATCTCAACCCAAAGGTGGGCAGTCAAGACCTCGTGCCAAGAACTAGACTATAGAGGAAGATAATTGTTTGATGGGAATATTAAAGGAAATGGTCCTTAAAGGAAAGAACAATGGAGGTCATTTCACTACCGAGCAATGGAAAAATATAACCGATGAGTATAAGGTTAGGACTGGACAAAAGGACAGAGGCAAACTACAAATGCAAAACCGTTATAAAATTTTGAAAAAACAATATTCCCTCAATTACAAACTTCGAAATAAATCAGGTTGGGATTGGGATGAAGGTAAAAATATGGTGATTGCATCTACTATAAAAGATTGGGAGGCATTAATAAAGGTATTATTTAAATTTCTATCATTATAACATTTGAATATTATATAATTAAAACTATGATATATTTATTATGAATATTCTACCATAGGAAAATGATGAGTATTTAAGAATTAAGAACAAACCCTTTCCTTAGTTTGATGATATGGATTTTCTATGTGAAGGTAACACATCTAAGAGGCGCTGGTGGTTTGGGACTACCGATGACTTCAATGAGAGTGAATGAAGCACTAGTTCAGACAATGAATTAGATGATACTGAGGGGCGATACAATAACGAGATAGATTTGAGTGATTCAGAGGAGGTACAAGTAGTGGAAGAAACACAAGTTCCTTTTAATGGTACACAACTACCATCACAGCCAATACATATTTCTACTCTAAACATAAAGCAGCAAGCTCAACCATCAGGTTTAAAGCGTAAGTTTAAAAACATTTCTCGTCGTCGAGCATCGGGTATTGAAGTTGAGAATAATTTGTCAAATATTATTGAGCTACAAAAGCAGCGAATTGAAATTACAAAAGAGCTAGTAGATTCCAAGAAAGGGGTGCCCACTGAAATGAAAGAGTGCATGGATAAGATAATGAATTTACTAGGTGTAACTAGTGATCTATGTGTGGCAGGAGTAGAAGCTATTAAAAAGAAGGAGAATAGTCATGTTGTTAATATGCTTAACGGTCAAATGCTATTATCATGGCTGAAGAAACAAATGGATTTACAAAATGCAATGACCGGTTATCCATCGCCTCTTTACAATATCCAACATCAACCACCTCAAATGCACCAGTTCCAAAATGAGTCGTTTAATCAACCAAGCTGGTAAGACTTTTCTCAAACTTCTCAGGGTCAGTCACGGATGTCACAAGCTCATGACAACAACATGCAGGAAATGGGGTCATTTGTTAGCTTATTAAAGGAGAAACAAAAATTAAATTTGAATTGATGCTTTATGTTCAGGTCTCAAGAGTCAAGACTATTCAAATTTAGTTTAGTAATATGTTTTCTTTGATGCTTTATGTTCAGGTCTCAAGAGTCAAGACTATTCAAATTTAGTTTAGTAATATGTTTTCTTGCTTTTAGTTAAAGTTCATGTTCCAAAAGTTTAGTAATATGTTTTCTTGCTTTTAGTTAAAGTTCATGTTCCAAAGAATAGTTTTCTTATTGTCAGATAATCAATTTATGATTTTGTAATCTTTAGATTATAGCATATGTTAGATGATTTTTATGTTAGATAATTTTTTGGCAAGGATGTTGTGAACTATAGCCCCCATTCTTTATTAGTTAGTTATCTAATTTTTTTGTTTTTAATTTGGTTGAAGATGAATTCATTTGAAGATTTTGCAAGCAATCTTAGTGTTGATGATATTGAAGCACTTGATGATGAAGATGATCTTATAGAGGCGTTGCTTTTGAATGATGACGATGAGGATGAGTACATGTGGAACGAGATGATTAATAGCGTCATTCATCAATCAAATGTGATGAAGCAGATTCCTCAACCATGTCGAACTAGACCATTCTCTGGTCATATGCTTGTGGAAGATATGTTGGCTGGACATCCTGAACGTTCATATTCTTGCTTTCGAATGAGTTCTGAGACAATTCTTTTGCTTAAAAATATTCTAATTAAGAAGAATGCTTTAAGGCCAACTAGATATTTAAGCTGCAATGAACTACTTTGTATATTTCTATACGGAATTTCGCATGCTCTCTCAAATCGAGTATTAGCTGAGATATTCCAACATTCAGGAGAGACTATTAGCAGACATTATAATACCGTGCTTAATGCTATTTTATCTTTAAAACAAGATTATATTCAGCTTCCCACCATTGACGTAGACGTTCATCCTAAGATTCGAGAGAATCCCAATTTCTTCTCATATTTCAAGGTAAAGCTAAATGCGTATATTTTTTCATATCTTTTTTAATGTGTATGTGTGTACGTTTCTGTACATTAAATCTTTATACATTTTAATATTTATAGAAAGCATTGGGAGCAATTGATGGATCTCATATTCCTGTAATTGTGAAGAAAAAGAAACACAACAGATATCGTAATCGAAAGAATTTCATATCTCAAAATGTAATGGTAGCGTGCTCCTTTGATCATACTTTTCTTTATGTGGCTGCTGGATGAGAGGGATCAGCATCTGATATGTCAGTTCTTCGTGCAACACTGGAATATGGTAAATGTAGGCTGTCTAAAAATCACAACAGATAGCTGATCCCCATCAAACACCGATGATAGAAGTTATAATTCGACGACTTCCAGAAGGCTATAATTTAAAGACTTTTACGTAGAAGGTTATAATCTGACGACCTTCACAACAACCAATGAAAGCTCTAATTCAACAGCCTTCACAATCAACATCGGGAGTTACGATCTGGTGACTCTCATATTTTTAAGGAGCCAAGACGAAGGTTACAAGGTGACGATCTTTGCAACGGTCTAGCAAAAGAGATTACAAATTGACGGTCTCTTCATATCAAAACGCAGATATCTCTCAAACCGGAAGGAATTTGGCGAAACGGAGGAAGCAAACCAAACCCTATGGGGTAGGTTTGGTCGGCTCTGTCTCGTCGAGATAGCCGATTTTCATATATAATTCGTCCCATTCTGACTTACGGTTTGAAAGTTATGACATGTTCTTCGCAGCAAGTTATGTTCTGAAGTCCGTCTGTGAGACTGCACTTCGCCTGAACATTGGACTTAGCCTGAAGCTCATCGAGCCCACCTGAGGCTCACCTCTGCATCCAAGATTCAAAATGCAGAGGTCATGCCCGCGTTCTAAAATCAAAACGCAGAGGTCGTGACCGCATTTGAGATTCAAAACGCAGAGGTCGTGATCGCATTTGAGATTCAAAACGCAGAGGTCGTGGCTACGTTCCAAACTTGAAACGCAGAGGTCGTGGCTACATTCCAGAGTCAAAACGCAGAGTTCGTGGACTCAAAACGCAGAGTTCATGCAGAGCCCAACTCTGTGTCTCAAGTTTAAAACGCAGAGTTCATACAAAGCCCAACTCTGCGTCTCAGGTTCAAAACACAGAGTTCATACAAAACCCAACTCTGTGTTTCAAAGTTCATAACGCTGCGCGACCTGTGCGTTTTCAACCTAAAATAGGCTCAACTCTGCGTTTGATGTCTAAAACGCAGAGTTTGGGCCCTGAACGCTATTTTTCAGCGTTTGACTCGTTCAAAGTACGAACTGAACGGTTTCTAAACCGTTTTCCCCACGATTTGGGGAGCTATTTAAGGGGATGGTTACACCCCATTCGGCCCGACTTAGGAGCGAATTAAGGGGATGGTTATACCCCTCAATCCCCTATAAATAGTGGGAAACTCAATTGAGTTCGGGTGGAGTTTTTCGGGCTAGAGATTTGGCTCTCAGATTCAGCCTTCTTTTTCATCCTTGGGCTTGGCAGCAAAGAAGATCCTTCATCCTTCGGCTGGAGCTTTGGAGATCAGCAACAGGAGCTTTCTTCATCCTTGGCTTATAAACCGATTTCGGTTAAATTAACTCTTTCATAGAGTTTCAAACTAGTTCAGAGTTCTAAAACTTACCACACAAGTTGTCCACAACATCAAATCGTGAGGAGAAGACCACGTTCCAGTGAATCAAGACGTGCGGATCGTCAACGGAGAGCAAACTCGACGCGAGCATTCGAGGGAGGCACTCCATCGCCACCGTGAAGAACCCAGAATTAAACAAAGGGGAGAATCCAGATCATTCTCCTCTCTTTTGTAATCAGGAATTCCAATTGTAATCGAGATTGAGAGGGTTGTAATTATTCTTTTTCTAAGCAGTTAGAGAGAATAAATCAAATACGATTCTTTTATTATTTTTCTTATTGCAAATTTTCCACCAAGCAGTAAATTTAATGTTCCTGAAGGTAAATTTCTACCTTTTTCCATCTTCTTTTTTATAATCAATTAGACCTAAATTCAGATTATTTTAAATATGTAGGCCGCTTTTACTTAGTTGACTCGGGATATGCTAATACTTTTATCGCACCATATCGTGGATCGCGCTATCATCTTGGAGATTTTGCAAATGGGACTGTAGGCTGTCTAAAAATCACAATGGATAGCTGATCCCTACCAAGCTCCGACGATGGAAGTCACAATCAGACGACTTTCTAATCACTATATTCGCAATTCTACAATCGCTACAAACACGGCCTCATTTTTGAGATGATTGATCTTGATGGTTGCGATAACAACATGACTAATATTATATTAACAACTATTAGAGATGCTGATGAGCAGTGTAATGATTTCAGAAATAAAAGGTTGGACGTAGTTGGTGAGTTGCTTGGTAGAGAGCTGTGGGCAAATATTCGTCCAGAAGACACTATGGATGTTGATTCCGGTCAAGTTCCAACAACGGAAGCTACAATCAAATAGCTTTGGCGCCGACAATCGAAAACTGCAAAAAGAGGACTTTTCATGTAAATCGAGGAGAGTTACAATTCAACGACACTTCCGACAATTGATGAAAACTCTATTCAGCAGTCTTCGCATTCTGCAATGAAAGTTACAATCTGACGACTTTCACACTCCACAACAGCTAAAGCTAGGATTACTGAACAACGGTCCTCGCAACGCTTCACAGAAGAAGCTACAAGTCAAAAAGCTCCTTCTGAAACGCGGATGTCATCCCCGCGTTACAAATATGGAAAGGCAGGCGACCCCCGCGTCTCCAAGGCACAAGCCAAACGTGAGCGACCCTCGCGTTCATAGGGGTTCAACCAACACTGACCCCCGCGTTTCCAAGCAGGCAACAAGCTAAACGCGAGTGACCCTCGCGTTCAATGGTGTTCAGCTAACACCCAACCTCGCGTCTCAATTCTAAGACACGAAGTTGGGTTCTGAACGCCAGATTGGGCGTTTGACTAGTTCAAATACGAGTCGAACGGTTTTAGAACTGTTTTCCCCACGATCTGAGGAAATCATGCCCACTTAGGAGCAGATTTAGAGGGCAGTTACAACCTCTTATCCACCTATAAAAACTCAACAAACTCAACTGAGTTAGGGGCTAGCTTTTTGGAACGAAAGAGTTGGCAACAGGTTGGATTCTCAGGATCTCAACCACTCGGTTCGGTGATTCAACAGCAGCAGCAGTAAAACTCTTGGAGATAGGAATTTTGAATAAAAATTCAGAAGATCAAATCTGAGAAGATTCTTCAGCAACAGAATATCAGCTTGGTCATTAACCGAATTTTCGGTTCTAACAACTCTATTAACAGAGTTCTAACTCGTTCAGAGTTCTTAAACTCGTTCAAGAGTTACTCATAAAACTTTTCACAGAAGTTCATCGTTCCCACGAGATAGAAGACGGTCGGATCGTCAACGGAGAGCAAATTCGGCGCGAGCAATCGAAGGAGGCATTCCATCGCTACCGAGAAGAACCCAGTTTTAAACAAAGGAGAGAATCAAATTCGTTCTCTTCTCTTTTGTAATCAAATTGTAATCAGAATCAAAGGAATACAAGTCAATTTTCTTTGTTCTTTTCTTTGCAAGATTTTGCAAATGGGACCACCAGAGCCTATCAAGATACTAAAGACAAATATAATCATAGGCATGCACAACTACGTAATGCAGTGGAAAAAGCATGGGGAATTTTAAAACAAAGATTCAAAATTTTGAAAGTTGCTGCTCCATTTCCTTATAAAACTCAAGTCAAAATCGTAGTGGCTTGTTGTGTTCTTCATAATTTTATTGTAAGGCATCAGGAAAATGATAAATACTTTAATATGCTCAATGGATTAGAGATGAATGAGGATGTAGATGAGGTGGAGGAGGAAGAAGACCCCAATACATGGTTGGTGCAGATGAAAGTTTAAGGGGTGAGAAACTTCGCAACAGGATTGCTTTACAGCTTTGGAATAATTGAAATATATAGTAATCGAATATTGAATTATATGGAGGTTGAATTATGTATTTTACTATCTTTATATGAGCTAAACTTGTAATTTTATGCAGAGATATCTAGTAGATTGTTTTTCCTTGAATAATCAAATCTTTTTTGCCTGGTTTATTGTTAGATAAGAAGCCATATAATATTTTATTAGCTCATTATCTCTCCTTAGCATCTGAAATAATGCGAAAATGATAGTATATTTTAATTTACCTTCTGAACAATCTTTATTGAATAATACCAAATTGTCATTTTAAAAATATTTGAAAATAATAATCTATCCATCATGTCTCAACTGGATTACATATTAGCGCTTTGAATCTTTGATCTTGCTCAGAAGATAAATAACGCGAAAAAACTATTAATGGGGCAAATAGTTTTAAATATTGAGTAAGGGCGAAAGTGGTATTTTTAAAAAAATTAATGAGATTAATCTCCTTATCCCTTCGTCATTTGCCAAACACAAAAGTCTTAACCCCTTGTCTTAACTAGCGAATCCAAACGGAATTAGAATATTTTTAACCCTTCATAATGGATTAACTAAGTTAACCCTTCTCATTAATCCCTCTTTCTTAACCCCTTGCCAAACGGGGCCTTAATGAGCTTGGATTGTTTCCCTATACTTGAAGTGTGAGAGACAATTAGTTGTCCCTTGTAGTTTTAGTCTCTTAGCTCTTCATAATTATATATAGGGATCAAAATTGTATAGGGTTTTATCCTTCCCCTTTTCCCCTCTCTGTTATTCTTTTCCTTATGACAACAGGTAAAAAATTACAAAAGCTACATGTAACAAACCAAAAAATTATATCATGCAGCCTTTAGCGACTCCACATGAGATTTCCCCTTCGGCCCTCGTTTGCGCATGTACATTCCGTACTGGTCGAAGGTCATCGGTTGGTAGAGCGACGGCCGCTCCGGCGTCACGAGCTCCGGCACCGGAGAAAGCGGCAGGTCACTCTTCGGGTTGTAGAAGAAGGCGATAGATAGTCTCTCTGCTTCTGCGTTCACTGTCACTCGATGCTCTATGCTCTTGTATATTGCGTTGCTTAGGATCTGCGGTTAGAAGATAAACTATAGCTTAAATGATGTTGTACCTCGTTGATTTATGTGTAAAGATCTTATTTAACCATACAACATATATTTCTGCTAAGCAATTAAGGCAAGATGCTCAGAGCATTTATTTTTCTTCTAATTTACAGTTCTAATTCAATATGTCACCCTCTTGCAGCTCTATCATCTACTCCGATGACAAAGTGATATTGATCTCACCCTAGAAAGAAGATTATCATGCAATCAGAAGATTGACATTTTGTTCATTCCAAATGCTAAAGTAGGACGATAAGTGGAATGGTCCAATACTTTTTTTATGGTCCAATAATGTTGGGCTTGTATCCAACCTAGTTGAACATAATTGGTTTCGTACAGTTAATGAGCTTGGATTGTTTCCCTATACTTCCAGTGTGAGAGACAAGGTGCCCCCTGTAGTTTTAGTCTCTTTGCTCTTCATAAATATATATAGGGATCAGAAAAAGTTATATATAGGGTTTTATCCTTCCCCTTTTCCTCTCTCTGTTATTCTTTTCCTTATGACAACAGGTAAAAAATTACAAAATCTACGTGTAACAAATCAAAAAATTACATCATGCAGCCTTTAGCGACTCCACATGAGATTTCCCCTTCGGCCCTTGTTTGCGCATGTACATTCGGTACTGGTCGAAGGTCATCGGTTGGTAGAGCGACGGCCGCTCCAGCGTCACGAGCTCCGGCACCGGAGAAAGCGGCAGGTCACTCTTCGGGTTGTAGAAGAAGGCGATGGACAGTCTCTCTGCTTCTGCGTTCACTGTCACTCGATGCTCTACGCTCTTGTATATTGCGTTGCTTAGGATCTGCGGTTAGAAGATAAACTATAGCTTAAATGATGTTGTACCTCGTTGAATATGTACAAATATTTCAGAGTTAATTAAATTGCACACGGACTCCCTACAGTATGGCTGTTTTGAACTTACTATGCCTGCAGTTTCATTGTTGCAGATAGACACTCAAGATTTTATTTTTCTAGCTTTTTTTACCGAGGTGAAATTTTGGAAGATATTGCCCATGAGGGTAAAAAAGTTTTAAGCCAGGAGATTTATCTGCAATAATGAAACTATATGGATAGTAAGTTTAAAACAACAATATTACGGGAGGTCTTTGTGCAATTAACCATACATTTTACTAACACGTATGATTTGCATAGAGATTATAATATTTTTTTCACACATGTGTAAACTGTTAGAATTTAAAACAACCATCAACCATCATCACAATGGACTTTAAGATGATACCAGAGCAACCTAGTCCTACATGCCGTGAATTTAAAGTAGATTTTCTAAAAAATTGACATCGCTGCATGAGTCTAGATTTCGGCCTATAACAAGACACTCAACAAGTTGGATCGTATTGGAATATTAAACAATAGCCATCAATCCTCATCACAACTTTGGAGCTTTTCCCTCTCTCCCCTTATCTCTTCATCCTAGGAATGGAGTATCTCTCAAGGAAGTTAGATCTTCTATATCATGACAGGATGTTCAAATTCCTCCCTAAATGTAAGAAGCTCAAAATTTCACACTTGGTCTTTGCGGATGATCTCCTTTTATTTTCTAAAGCTGACCATTACTCAATACAGAAACTCCACCAATGTGTTCAAGAGTTTGGCAATACTTCAGGTCTTGAAGCCAACACTGATAAATGTTCTATTTTCTTAGAGGGTGTAGATGATTTAACGAAGTCTTCTATCATCAACCTGTTGGGGTTCAAATTGGGTGAACTGCCTTTCAAATATTTGGGTGTTCCCCTAGTAACCAAGAGATTGTCTTACCTGGATTGTAATCTTTTATTTACAAAGATTGAAGACCAATTCAATACATGGCAGAAGCATAAAACCCTCTCATATGCAGGTAGATTACAAGTGATCAAAAGTGTGATACTAGGTATTCAAATTTTCTGGACCTCCAATTTTGTCCTCCCAGTTAAGGTTCTGCAGAGGGTTGATGCATTGTGCAGGGGGTTTTTATGGGGTAAATCAACTCAAAATTTTAGAGCTCCTCTTGTGTCATGGGAAAAAATATGTTTAAGGAAGGAACATGGAGGATTGGGGTTGTTCTCTGCTCCTATTTGGAATTATGCATCTGCTTTAAGGTGTATATGGCATATTCATATAAATAAGGAGTTGTTATGGATTAAGTGGATCCATGGTACATATTTGAAAAGTAGTGATATTTGGCATGTGAATATAAGAAGTGGAGACTCGTGGATGTGGAGACAATTGCTTAAGTCAAGAGACAAAGCTATTTCTTTCTGTGGTGGGGTGAAAAATCTGAAGAATATGATATGTTCCTGCAATATGGATGGAAAAATAAAACTCTCTAACCTATATAAGTGCTTGTATCCAAGTGCAAGTAATGTAACATGGTCGAAGCTTATCTGGGAGAGACTAAATATCCCTAAGCACTCTTTCATATGCTGGCTAGCAATTTAGGATAGATTGTTGACACAGGACAGAATTTTGAAGTGGGGGATCGTAAACTCTAACTCCTGTTGCGTGTGCTCTACTTTGGTGGAATCTAGGGATCAGTTGCTTTTTTATTGTCCTTTTTCATGCCATGTATGGAATGGTGTGTTGGATTGGCTCCGAAGTAGATGGAAATCTTGTAATTGGAACCAATGTGTGCACTGGTTCTCTACCTGTTTGAGAGGTAAGGGTTTAACTCAAAAACTTAAGAAAATGGTCATGGTCACTACAGTATACATTTTATGGAGAGAAAGGAATAGAAGATTGTTTCAAGAGAAAAGCAAAGGTACGGATGTTGTGATCAAAGAAATTAAAATGGAGATATTGTATATTGTTCTCAATAGCCCTGAAGGTGGAAGTTTTCATTGTAATCTCTGTTAAGGGGGTCATTAGGTTTCTTTTTTGTTTGTTACTCAGATACACGTTGTGCTAATCTGAGTGTCTTGAACAAGGGATAAGGCTTTGACCATGTGTGGTGGGGTGAACAACCTTAAACTTCTTATTAGCTCCTGCCATAAAAATGCTAAGCTCAGGTTGTCTACACTGTATAAGGCTCTTCTTCCACCTACTGATAATGTTCCATGGTCTAAGGTAATATGGGGTAGTTTAAATGTCCCTAAACATTCTTTTGTGAGTTGGTTAGCTATTCAAAACAGACTTCTCACCTAAGATAGACTTCTCAGGAGAGGTGTTATCAACACAAACATGTGCTGTCTATGCGCAGGACAAGAATCTAGAGACCATTTGTTTTTCGAGTGTGCTTTGCAAAATGGAGTGGCTGTGCTTTAATTGGCGATCCATCTATTGGAATTGTATAATAGACTGGTTTGTTGGCAGGCTGAGGGGGAAAGGCCTTAAGCAGCAGCTCAAAAAATTGGCATTGACAGCTACTATCTATAATATATGGCGGGAGCGCAATGCTAGGATTTTTCAGGGAAAGTGTAGGAACACTATGCAATTGGTCAGAGATATAAAGATTGAAATCTCGATTATTATCCTTAATAATCCATTAGTCAATAAGTAGAATTTATGAATCTCTATGTGTTAGAGGATTAGCTTGTATAGAAGTTTGTTATCTCAGACTTTTAGCTGAGTATTATGATGTACCACAATGTTCATATTTGATGAATGAATAAATCTTTTCATTGATCAAAAAAAAAAATAATCTAAGTATCCTGAGGTGTACTAGACTTTCACATTTTTGGTAGTGAATGAATTTTTTTATTCACAAAAAAAAACTTTGGAGCTTTTGTGTAATGATTAGAGAGACTTTAAGAAACTACAATGTATGAAGGTAAGTTTCACAAATCTATCATAAATTTCAAGGGATTTGGACAGAATCTTCTTCATTATTAGATAAAACTATCATGACATTTCAAAATGCAGAAAATATCATGAAAGCTTGAAAATTTTGATATTAAAGGTTTCGATGAATTGTGCACGGCATTTAAATAAGGGAGACATATAGAAGAAGATATTACATAATGTCAAAATTTTCCCAATCATATTACACATGAAACGCATGACAAGTTATCCTAATTGTTATATGTCAAGTAAAATATTTTAGTGAAGTAGTTTTCTTTAATATAAGAAGTATACGGTAGTTTTGAGAAATCCCACAAATATTTACCGTTGCATGAATATAAACCCTTCCTATAATATGGTATGAATCCCATTAGAACCAACCCAATCAAGGCCATTCTTATAGGAGTTGGGTGGTTATATAGATGGACTCTTTATTTATTTATTTATTTTGATACTCATTGGCTATATTTGTTTTTTAATTATTCCCAGACTAGGGGGTACTGTATTACCTAGACAGTAATACTGGGCTTGTATTATCTTGATAATATTTTAGTCAAATCCAATATGTTTTTTTTACACAGACTAATATTCGAATTAACTTAATATAGTCCAGACTAGTATTTGTTCTTGGGGGATAACGACTATGTGGACTAATATCATAATCAAAATGATCTTTTTGCATGTCCTCAAATCAACTAATAGTACATTAAAAACACATCGCTTCCATAAGTAATTGATTAAATATTAGCAAGGTTTTCAAGAAGCAAATCACTTTTATCTTATTATGGATGTAATAAACTATTATATTTTGATTTATTTCTTTTATATATTTGTAGAACCATGTGAATAAATTGAGAGAATATATCTGATTAATATTTGTCATCAGGTACTGACGTTGTATCAGGACTTGTAGGATGCAATGGCTACTACATCTTTCTTCCGCACCCTTTTGCAGAATATGCCAAAAGAAAAAAAAAATTGAGGAAAACAGCACCGCGGGGAAAAAAGGCATGGAAAAATTGCAGTTGACAAAATCTAGTGAAAACAAGCCGCGCAAAAAGGATATAGAATAAAATTTAGAAAATAATTAGCGAAATTTAAAAGATAGGATCATTTTTTGTTAGAAAGTCTTTAATCGCCTAAATGGTTAATATCGGGATTATAAGATGTGGACAAAGTGTTTTTACTTTAGTCCCCTTTTGAATACTATATATAGCTAACCTCTTTTTGAACCGGATTAAAAAAAAACATGGATTAAAAAGGAGAGTTTATACAAGTTTCTGGAGTAAAATGTAACTATCACGGTGTGTGAACATATTTAGCACTATGTGTCATTATGTTGGCATCTAGTGCGTCGTGCCTTCGTAAGGGGTGACCACATGAGAGTCTCCTATCAAGGTAAGCGATTCACATGACACAGTAACAAAAATGTCATATTATTTATGTGGTCCACCAAATATCATGACAAAAAAGTAATAATCCAGCATCAATAAGAACAAAATGAACCTAGTGTTAGATTTTCTTTCCTTAGGGCCTACTTGGTCGTTATTACTTTACTACAAACAAATAAGTCTTTACTACAAGCAAATATGTCTCCCCCACTTTTTGGTACTTACTTCACTTCTAATTAAGAAAATGTATTTTTCGTATCTATTTTGCCAAAAAAAAGCATGGGGTGTAAATAATTTCCATTATTATTTTTAGTCTGGTTTAACTTAAAAATAAAAGAAAGCAATTGATGTGTGAATATATATATTTGAAGGACTGATTATAAACGTTTGAGGAAGTAACTTCAAATATTAACAAAATTTGAGGGGCTAATATTAAATTTAAGGTAGTAATTTATGAAATATTTTAAATTTTAAGGGATTAGTTTCAAATAATGAATATTTGAGGGAGTAATTTCAAAATGTTTAAATATATGTGGGATTGTTTTTGAATTTGAGGTAGTAATTTGCAAAAATGTTTTGATGACTAATCCCAAATAATGAATAATTGAGGGAGTAATTTCAAAATTTTAAAGATTTGAGGGACTAATTTTAAATTTGAGGTAGTAATTTCAAAATGTTCCAAGGTTTGAGGGGTTATTTTCAAATTTGAGGTAGTGATTTGCAAAATGTTTAAAGATTTGAGGGACTATTTTAAGTAATGAATATTTGAGGGAGTAATTTCAAAATGTTTAAAGATTTGGGGGACTACTCTTAATTTTGAGGTGGTAATTTGCAAAATGTTTAATGTTTTGAGGGACTCCTTTCAAAATATGAACATTTGAGGGAGTAACTCAAAATAAGTGAGATGGGCCATTTTGTTCACTTTTAATGTGTTTTCTGCTAAAGATGAAGTGTTGAGAGTGGAAACCAATTTTCCATTTTGTGTGACCTAGAATGCGATTTCCTCCACATTTTCCCCCTTTTTTTAACCAAACACTGGCAAATGAAAAAATTGACATTTTCTTTCAGTTTAACTTTCCGTTATGGTTTTTTTCTTGGTTTTCCTTCACTTATTTAGCAAACCAAACAGCCCCTTAGGGGGGGTTAGTCACCTAGAACTTTTTAAGTAGAACTGGGATAATTGGTAAAGTGGAATAATTTTTTGACACTGGGATAATTTAGTAGAACAATGATGGGTAATTCTTAAAGTGGGATAATTTGGTAGGATAATTTGGTGGGATAATGATGGATAATATTATGAAGTTGCATAATTTGATAGGATAATTTGGTGGGGGTAATGGTGGGTATAAATTACTATTGTTAATAATTGTATATTAAAAATAATATAATATTGATAAGCAAATTCTAGTGATAACTATAAAATATAATGCAATAAAGCATCATTATTCATCTCAAATAATAAAATAATTTACAAATAAATAAAAATTTAAATCCCTAGAGTGATTCGACTTCCATCATCCCACATGGCTTCTATCATCCCACATGACATCTGCCATAGAATTTCTCCAAACTCCTATAACTGCTCGTTGAGTCTGTAACTCGTCTTCTTTATCGGAGTCATCGTCTACATCAACAACATTTCGTGGAGTTTCTAGTAGAGGATCATAAATGTCGAAGTTCAAATCTCATAACATCATAAGAAAGAAAAATAAGCATTTTTCAGCCATTAACCCTTTGGACCAATCTCATCATGAACGCTGAAACCAAATCAGCAAATAAATGAAATGTACACAGGAATCATCCATGGCCGCTAAACAGATGATCGACAGATGAACTATAAATATCCCAATCAATTTACTGAGCCGATTTAATAATAATAGATATCACCATTAACCATTCAACATCTAATCATCAATGCGATCGCAAAATTGCTTTCTAACTTATAAAAAAACATAAATAGCCCGCATATCTTTAGCACTAACCCACCAACACTATATTCTTAACCTAAACCACTGTTGTGGAGAGAAAACTTAGATCAAACAAATAATAATAAAGTAATTTAACGTCAAAAAGCTATCAATAAAGTAATACATCTTGAAGATAATAATAAAAGATCTAATCATCACAAAAACAAAGTAAAGACAGAAAAATGAACGGATGATTGACTTCATGGCAGAGAAATTTTCTAGGCGGAGAAACTAACCAAGAGGGAGAGAGGCGGCGTTTCACTTTTTTTTCCCAATTGTATTCTTTCCAATGTGTGGGATAATTTGAGAGAGAAGAACTTATGGTTATATATATAGGTAGTATAATTTGTGGGATAATTATGACCAATTATCCCAATTCTAATTCTAGTAGAATTCTACTTGACTAACGCACCAAAAAAATAATACAGTTCTAGTTCTACAAAAGTTCTACTTGACTAACACTATAAAAAAATATCCCATTTCCTAGTTCTATGTGACTAACACCTTAAAAATTTATCCCACAAATTATCCCAGTTCTAGTTTTAAGTTCTAGATGACTAACCCCCCCTTAACGACTTTCATCTTAATATGAAAAATTGATCTAAAATAAATTAACGGAAACACAGTATATACACTAAACAATTACAATATTGATTAATGATAATATAAGATAATATTGTTTATTTTTTGTCAGAATTGATTGACTTTTTGGGTTTTCAAATGGGATAATACATCTTGGTTAAATACTGCATGCATGAATCTCAGCCAATTACGAAAGAACAGATGGAATTATGGAAGAAATACCAAATATTTTTTTACTCGAGTCCAGTTCAAAAAATAAACCCATTTATAATTCAAAAATAGAAATGACAAGAATGAGTAGTTGAAATTAAATAAGCCGTAAAAATAAAGGGGTAATTTCAAAAAATATATATTTTATCTATACCCAGATTTTTGAGAGACCCCCTCGTCTATTAAGTTCAACACAGTGACCCCTTATCTAATCTATAATTAAAAGCATTAGTTTCTTAAACAGCTTCAGAATAAACTTTGTGATAAACGCGAGAGGATCAAATTTATGTATCTCGTCTTCTTTATCGGAGTCATCGTCTGCATCAGCAATATTTCGTGGAGCTTCTAGTGGAGGATCATAAATGTCGAAGTTCAAATCTCATAACATCATAAAGAAAGAAAAATAAGCATTTTTCAGCCATTAACCCTTTGGACCAATCTCATCATGATCGCTGAAACCAAATCAGCAAATAAATGAAATGTACACAGGAATCATCCATGGCCGCTAAACAGATGATCGACAGATGAACTATAAATATCCCAATCAATTTACTGAGCCGATTTAATAATAATAGATATCACCATTAACCATTCAACATCTAATCATCAATGTGATCGCAAAGTTGCTTTCTAACTTATAGAAAAAACATAAATAGCCCGCATATCTTTAGCACTAACCCACCAACACTATATTCTTAACCTAAACCACTGTTGTGGAGAGAAAACTTAGATCAAATAAATAATAATAAAGTAATTTAACATTAAAAAACTATCAATAAAGTAATACATTTTGAAGATAATAATAAAAGATCTAATCATCACAAAAACAAAGTAAAGACAGAAAAATGAACGGATGATTGACTTCATGGCAGAGAAATTTTCTAGGCGGAGAAACTAACCAAGAGGGAGGGAGGCGGCGTTTCACTTTTTTTTCCCAATTGTATTCTTTTTAATGTGTGGGATAATTTGAGAGAGGAGAACTTATGGTTATATATATAGGTAGTATAATTTGTGGGATAATTATGACCAATTATCCCAATTCTAATTCTAGTAGAATTCTACTTGACTAACGCACCAAAAAAATAATACAGTTCTAGTTCTACAAAAGTTCTACTTGACTAACACTATAAAAAAATATCCCATTTCCTAGTTCTATGTGACTAACACCTTAAAAATTTATCCCACAAATTATCCCAGTTCCAGTTTTAAGTTCTAGATGACTAACCCCCCCTTAGGGGGAAAAAGTACTTTATAATCCAAATCTAATAACTTAATTAGTATCAATTTGGTAATGCTAGAGCTTTAAATAAATTGCTTATATATATACATGTATATATGTATATATATATACATATATATGTATATGTATAAAGTAACTTATATAAATATTATCATATATAAAAAATTACTTAAAAAGTTGTTAAGATGTTTAACAAAACTGTGCTTAAATATCATTGTCAAAATATACCGTTCATATATGATACATAAGCTAAAAAAAAGCTACTTTTTAAAGCATCGTAATGTTTCTTATAAAAGTAACCACTTAAAAGTAAAAGTAATTTTAATAAGCATGCAAAAAAAAATTACCAGATATTATTAATGTTTGCTTCTAAAAAATAAGCAGGGGAAAAAAACTCATCAAGGTGATAGCCAACCGTCAATAAAATCACGGAGGATCCAATCAATTCAAAGGGCAAGCGACAAATGTATCGCGTGTCTAGAATTTGAAACTACCACGAAAGAGTAACAACCTTGTCGTAGCAACAAATTTTAGGATTAGAGGCTTGACGTATTTTTCAATTGGTTGGAAAAACAAGGCGAAGAGAGGCAAATATTGACTGTACTACATTAATTAAACAGGCTCACCTGGATTTGATCCCCGACGTTGA
>NC_033798.1:13230289-13242807 GCF_001876935.1 Asparagus officinalis
TCTCAAATAATAAAATATTTACAAATGTAAATAAAAATTTAAATCCATAGAGTGATTCGACTTCCATCATCCCACATGGCTTTTCTATCATCCACATACATCTGCCATAGAATTTCTCCAAAACTCCTGATAACTGGCTCGTTTTGAGTCTGCTACTCGTCTTCTTTATCGGAAGCTCATCGTCTACATCAACAACATTTTCGTGGAGTTTCTTAGTAGAGCGTCATTAATGTCGAAGTTCAATCTCATTAACATCATAGAAAGAAAAATAAAGCATTTTCAGCCATTAACCTTTGGACAATCTCATCATGAACGCCTGAAACGCAAATCAGCAAATAAATGAAATGTACACAGGAATCATTCATGGCCGCCCCTAACAGATGATGACAGATGAACGTATAAAGTATCCCAATCAATTTACTGAGCCGCTTTAATAATAATAGATATCCACAATTAACCATTCAACTCTAATCATCAATTGATCGCCAAAGTTGCTTTCTAACTTATAGAAAAAACATAAATAGGCCCCATATCTTTAGCACTAACCCACCAACACTATATCTTAAGCCTAAAACCACTGCTTTGCTTGCGAGAGAAAACTTAGATCAAACAAATAATAATTAAAAGTAATTTAACGTCAAAAAGCTATCAATAAAGTAATACATCATTGAAATAATAATAAAAGCATCTAAATCATCACAAAAATAAAGTTAAAGACAGCGACAAATGAACGGATGATTGACTCATGGCCCAGCAGCAAATTTTCTAGGCGCGAGAAACTAACCAAAGAGGAGTCAGAGGCGGCGTTTCACTTTTTTTTTCCCAATTGTATTCTTTTTAATGTGTGGGATAATTTTTGAGAGAGCGAGAACTTTTATGGTTATATATATAGGTAGCTGATAATTTGTGGGCATAATTATGACCAATTAATCCCGAATTTCTATTCTAGGTAGAATTTCTGACTTGACTAACGCCACCAAAAAATAATACAGTTCTAGTCTACAAAAGTTCTACTTGGACTAACACTATAAAAAAAATATCCATTTCCTAGTTCTATGTGACTAACACCTTAAAAATTTATCCCACAATATTATATCCCAGCTTCCAAGTTTTTAATTTTCTAGATGACTAACCCCCCTTTAAGTGCCGGGAAAAAAGTACTTCATATAATCCAAATCGTTAATTACACTTAATTAGTATCAATTTGGTAATGCTAGCAGCTTTAAATAAATTGCTTATATATATACATGCTATATATGCTTATATATATACATTATATATGTATATGTATAAAGAACTTATATAAAATTATTTATCATATATAAAAAATTACTTAAAGTTGTTAAGAGTTTAACAAAACTGTTGCTTAATATCATTGCTCAAAATATACCGCTTCATATATGATACATAAGCCCTAAAAAAAAAGCTACTTTTTAACAGCATCGTAATGTTTCTTATAAAAGTAAACCACTAAAAGTAAAGTAATTTAATAGGCATGCAAAAAAAAATTACAGATATTATTAATGTTTGTCCTTCTCAAAAAATAAGCAGGGGAAAAAAAAACTCATCAAGGTGAGTAGCCAACGTCAATAAAATCACGAGCGCATCCAATCAATTCAAGGGCAAGCGACAATGTATCGCGTGCTCTAGAATTTTGAAACTACCACGAAGCAGTACAACCTTGTCGTAGGCCAACAAATTTTAGGATTAGAGGCTTGACGTATTTTCTTCAATTTGCGTTGCGAAAAACAATGGCCGAAGAGAGCCGCAAATATTGGCACTGCTGACTACATTAATTAAAACAGGCTCCCACCTGCCGATTTGATCCCGACGTTCGGACCACGAAAGCGTCGGCCGACAGGCCTCGACGGCTGACCCACGGCGCTTCGCCTCCCTCCGCGCACCTGAACCCTTGACCCCTCATCGGCGGAGGCAGCCACCGTGATGCCCGCCCGGGATCGGAGTTCGGCCGACCGCAGCCCGATGCGGCCGAGGTCGGCTGCGCCGCCATTCGGCGTAGAAGTCTGACCCTCACGCACGCGCCGCGCTCTCCGTTGCCCCCAGAACTCCTCCTGCAGACGCCCCTCCTCCAACCCCCAATCCCGCAGGACAGACACGCATCACCTCCCGCACACAACTTCGTCACTTCCTCTCCGCTACTCCTCCCACTGTCTCCCTGCCGCCCATTAATTAGTACTTTCTATATTTTATTATAAAGTACGACGCGTGTAAAAAAAATGGATATATATATATATATATATACCTTAAAGACGGCCGGGCAGAGACGGCCCACTTCTCGCTGCCCTTTTAGGCCCGACGACGCGGAGCAGCGTAGGAGGAAAAAGTAGTCCCCCAGTCAGAATGGCCTCCCTTCTCGATCCCAAGGCGCGCTCCCGTACCCCTCGTAGGTTTCGAGGACTGCTTCGCCGTACGTTGCTTGTCTTCCATCGGGAGATGAAAGAACCGCCATCCAGTCCTCTCTTGGCCTCCTCATGAGGCCCGGTCAGACCCCGTGGCTTCACGACCTGCGAAGAACCCCCACCCTCCGGCACGGCGTCCGACACGCGACTGGACCGCCGCGCCCCGCGCTTGGCCGAGGTCGACGTGGGGATTCTTCCGCAGGCGGCAGCTGCAGGGCTCGACGAGGCCGCGCCCTGCGGAAGGGCGGTTTTCACGTACCTCTCGGGAGATGACGGCGCAGCCGCTGCTCGGAGACCGACTGGGACCCGCGCCACGACCGGCTCCGGCCAGCCTTGAAGGCAATCGCCCATTTGTCGTGAGAGATCAGGTCACGGGTTTAATGGGGCTAGCTGCATATGAGGTACTAGCTAGGCACCGCGATATCTCCAAAAAAAATGTTGCATGCTGGTCGCTAAAATAAGAGGCTGTAAAGCAGCAGAGGAGCATTTCCTTCTTTGTGGAAGAAATTGGTCAGTGGAGTTGATTATGGGTTAGAGCATAGAAAGGGACGTAGAGAGAAACGTGATATAATTGAGGAGGAAAAAAAAAATTTCTTTGGTACTCTATGAGCACCATATCGTATCAATAGAAAAAGTCTAGATGGCACAAATTACTTGTAAATAAGAAGGTAATAAAATTAAAATTACTATTAGGCTGCTAAATTCTCATAAATTGTTCAAAATCAGTCCTTCTAATTGATTATTTATATAGAATTGGGACCTAATAACAATTTATTTGATTTGACGGGATAAGTTTAGAATAACTTAAGAATTGAGGGACCTTGAAGAAATTTTAGCCATTGGAGAAACTAATTTAAAAATATTAAAGATTTAAGGTACCGTTTGGCAAAGGGTTAAGTGAGGGGTTAAGGAGACTTAACCCCTTCTTAACCTGCCAAACACAACAAATTTATATAAGGGTTAAAGTGAGTTAACCCTCCATAATTTGCCAAACATAAAAAATATAGAAGGGTTAAGTTAACCCCTCTAGAGGGGTTAAAATGAGTTAACCCCTCAAAATGAGGGGTTTACTAATACTCCTATTTAGATGGAATAAGAGTTAACCCTTCTAATTGTAAAAAAAATAGTCAAAATCATTATTATTCCCAAACACTAAAACTGATCATAAGGGCTAAAATAAAACTTATTTAACGGGTTAATAATTTAGTCCTTCGGATTATCAAATGGGCTAAGTACATTAATCCTTCTCTTTAACCCCTCTTCATTAACCCTTTGCCAAACGGGGCCTAAGGGACTTATCTTATACCCTTATTTGTTTCTCTAGTTATTTATTAATTATTAAAAAATACCTTTTTCTTGTCTAGCTAAGGGGTTTGAGAGTGACCAAACACTTGGCTGATTAAAACATCAACCGGATTAGTTTTGATCCAAGTAGAAGTTGGTTTATATTCAACGCGAATAAGGGCTTAAATTTAAAGTAAGAAAACTAAGTTTGTAGTTGGTCTAATTATCCAAACAACAATTAAAGAGGTTAGCTCCACGAGGCAGTTCGGTAGGTCACATGGTATAAAACTGTGTCGCTCTCCCATGCGGGCGCCTAGGTTTAAGGAATAAATGACAGGAGATCTCTATGCTAGTTCCACCAAGCACATAATTGATGTTAGATCCACAAAGCACATCTAGTCAATGTTAGATCCAATACTCTATTAGAAAAAATTGTCTCAGTTTCACGAACGGAGGAGATAATCTTGGTTGTCTTGATCATTATCAAACTTTCTTATACTTTTTGTAATTCGACACATGAGTTTATATCTCATGGGATTCATGTGCCTTTATTTACCTTTAGCGTTCAACCTTATAAGCTCAGGAATCACGTAAAAAGGCCAACAGAATAAATGCCCCACTTACAAAAAGAGGGGAACGTGGAACAATTCATAAAGGCGATTCATTAATTAATTAAGATATATAGAGAGGGAGAGAGACACTAAACAAATTTTATATGATTGTAAAGTACTCTCCTCCAAATTTTCTACTTTCTATGAAAATTTTACAAGTTACTCTATCTACTAAACTGTGTGGAGAATTTTTTTTTCCTACAGAACTGGATAATAATTTTTATTAAAAAATGGGTCAAGATCATTTTAAGTGGATCAATTGTATGGGTATTATGTGACGTGCTTAGATGAAAACTAAGATTAATATTAAATTACATGGTATTCAAATTCAATTGGATTCGCATTGGATATATTTTTTTCATTGTTTACTAAAGATTTGACTAGAGATGATAAGGCTAACAAATTCTTCTCCAACATAAATTAATAAACGGAGTAATATTAGATTCTTCTAGATTTTGCTTGACATTAATATCCCTCTTTAACATTATCACATTCTATATATTTGAATATCCATCAAATTTAAGGATGGTGACCTCTTAAAATGTAAACGTACATAATATCTCTCCACCTCGGCGAAGTGTTTCCAAAACTGAGCCGACACCAACAAGAGCACCAATGTGTCATCTCTCCAAATATGACTGCACCAATGTGGTTGCCTACATACCCCCTCTCCCAAGGGATCAAGCCGCCCGTAGTTCATCCAAATGGCCGCGAACGACCTCAACAATCACGAATTTGTAACAAGTTTCTACAATGATCAAACTTGTTGCTAAGAACCACCTTTGTGAGCATATCCGCTAATTATCTTTTGTGTGGACCCTCACGAGCTCCACATCCCTATCTTCAACAACTTCTCGAACGAAGTGATAACGAACGTCGATATACTTCGTTCTCGCATGAAAGACCTGAATCTTCGCCAAATATATAACACTCGTGCTATCACAATAAATGGTGACGGATCGCTGTGAAACACCAAGATCCTCCAAAAGTACTCGAAACCATGATATCACAATAAATGGTGACGGGTCGTGCATGTATCTCGAAACCATGCTCACTGCCTGTGACCAATTCGGCCTTGTACAAACCATGGCGTACATCAAACTTCCAATTACGCTCGCATATAAAGTCTTCGACATCAACTCTCGATCTTTAACTGTCTTTGGTGAAAGGTCAGCTGAAAGCTTCAAATGGGCTCCCAATGGTACACTAATTGGCTTCGTTTCCATGCTCACATTGAATCGCTGTAGAACCTTCTTCAAATAAGCCACATGTGTCAAACAAATTCTACCTTTGTTTCTGTCTCTGCCGATCTCCATCCCCAAAATGCGCTTAACTTCACCCAAATCCTTCATCTCAAACTCACTCGAAAGCTGAATCTGTTTGCGGTGAAAGTTAGTTTATTTGTAGCTGAATCCATTACACTTGTTTATCAATTACAGATTCAAAAAGAGTTAATCTTTTTATAAGATTACTCGCTTACACAAATAAATCAAAAAAATTACAACTCTCTTCAAATACACGCAGAGAACGTTTATCACCCATTGCTTGCGTGGGATCTTTGCCTATGCCAGGGACGCGTTAGTCCGTGGACCATTACGGATCAGATCCGGTTGACAGAGTGATTATTTGAAGCTCTTACTTCACAAAGGAAGTAATCATAGAAGTGATAATCTCGACCAAACAAGATTACAACTCTTCTTGAGATCAAAACCAAGTTTGATCTGGAGGAAAGGTGAAACGGGCCTCAGATCCTTCGAATAGCTCCCTTTTTATGCTGAAGTTCGCCAAGATTTGCTAGCCCTGCTCTAAAATTCATGCTCCACTCTTTAATTTAACAGCACCTTACCCTCTAATTTCTGATCCTCTTCGTATAGGACCCTAGTCTTGTATTTATAGGCTTCGGTTGCGGTGTTTTCGGATAAGAATTAATGATTTGATGTTATCCTTAGTTAATAACTACTTAACCATGTTTAAGGATCGCATCTATGTTAGACCCTAGAGGGGAGTGATTAGGGTCTTATGCTAATCTAATTCAATTTTATGCCAATTTAAAAACTTTATTGGTTAATTAATTCTTGCAAGAGATATGTAAGTGATATATAAGCAAGAATGTAAATTACAAGCATAAAATAAAAGTACACAAGGCAAACTCAAACACAAGATATGATCACGGAGTTCGGTCCCTACGACTAGGGGTGTGCAACGGTCGGTTCGGTTCGGTTTTTACCAAAATTTGAACAACCGAACCAAACCGCCTATAATTCAAAACCGACTGAACTGTTGCAAGTCGGTTCGGTGCGGTTCGGTTCGGTTTGTTCGGTTCTAACTTCATCAAACTTCTTATCAAATAACAAACTGTGTTAAAGAAAAAAATATCAACAAAGTAGGAGATTATGAAGCATTAAACACTAATATAATGATATTGCTTTCAACCCATAATGATCCAGAAAATGAGTTTAGAGTTTGAGTCTTTGACTCTTTGGTGATGGGTCGGGTAGGGTTTGAGATCAGAATGAGTAGTATTGCACTATATTCGGTCGGTTCGGGTCGGTTCAGGTTGAAAAGTTTTCAAACCGACCCGAACCACCCTACTCATAAAACCGATTTTTTCGGGTCGGTTCGGGTCGGCTCGGTCGGTTTTTTCGGTTTGGTCCGAACCATGCTCAGCCCTACCTACGACCTACGTCTCCGCTCCTCACCTCGAGGAGATCTCCACTATCATGATACACCCGGTTTGAAAGCCGGAACTTCTCTACACACTCGGTTATCGAGTCAACCAACAACTCTCACAAAAACTCACAATGTACATACACAAGCTACAACCTCAAGTGTTGGTCCTCACGTATCGACTCCCTCAAATGCTCAGAATTATCACCTCTCACTAGGCCACCGACGCCACTCCTCTCGGTATCGACTCCGTCCTCACCACACACTCCTCTTGGTGTACAAGTGTATTACAAGTGATCTCACTATAAGCACGAATATAATAATGGTTGTTCTCTACAATTGACGAGAACTCAATTAAGCTCACTCTCACTAAATCACACACCACTACCCAACAATATATTATATGAGATATAACAAGCTCAATATAAGTGCGTGATAAATGAGTGTAAATAAAATCTAACTCAATAAGATTAATAAGAAATAAATGCTAGAAGGTTGAGTTAGGAAAAACTTCTCTACAAAGAGAGGATGATTGGATATTTATGATGAACTCCTCAACAAATAATGTAAGCTCCACTTTGTAACGCAAACTCTTTTTCAAACCAAACAAGGCTTAAACACGTCTTAAACACAAACTAAACTCTTTCAAAACTTGATTAAGGAATCTTCTTGGTTAGGAGAAGAATTCAGAGCATATGGGTATATATAGCATCTCAATACATCAGCTAAAACCCAAAGAAAAAGACCAAAAAGCCACAAACACATAAAACAGAAAACTAGCCGTTACTGTGCAATGACTCTCTGATAAGTCGACTTATGAGTCGACTCATGAGTCGACTTATAAGTCGACTAATGAGTCGGCTTATATGAGTCGACCCAGCAGACGAAAAATCACAACTCCGCTGCACTTCGTGAGTCGACTATACGTGCATAGACCAGAAATGCACAGAAAAACTAAACTTTAGACCATGTTAAAAAATATCAAATAAATTCCAAAAAATATAAAATTTGGGGAATAATTTATAAACATATAAATGAGCATGTTTCAAAAAGAATTTTCTAAATGTGATTCCCCGTTTGTAAAATCTCTTAGTTTTGCTAAAACATGTAAAATGAGTGTATAATTTTCTGTTTGTAAAATCTCTTAGTTTTGCTAAAACATGTAAAATGAGTGTATAATTTTCTTAGTTTTGGACAATTGAGATAAACAAGGATATGAGGCCTTTTTAAATGAATTTATAGACTTAACAAAAGTCGTATACAGTAAAAATTAAGTCTATACACTAATATCTCGGTATATTGTCAAAATCACATTAAAACCAAATGTGTGTGTTATTGAGCTTGAGATATTTTCACACAATATAAAGTCCTATGCTAGTTGTACCAAGTTGATATGCATGTGAAGCTAAATCTTGGATCTGACTGAGTTGAATAAGCTTCGATATAAATGAGGCTCTTGAGTTACTCAACCTAGAACAAAAACAAATATTGAAAAATATATTATAAATTGTTTGCAAAATCATCAAAACAAGATTCAAAAGTAGGCACATATACATGAGTCCTAACAATCTCCCCCTTTTTGATGATAACAAACAATTTTCCAATTTGATATATAAATATAGTTCAATATTAACTGAAGATACAAAGCAAACTGTGTATACTCACATATTCTCCCCCTTTGTCACCATCGAAAAGGGGATAAGAGACAAAAGGAGAGTGAAAACTCCCCCTACCTATAAGCACAAGTGACTAAAAAAATAGGGAATGCTCCCCCTTTTTAAAAGCCATAAGGATATATAAAAGATAAGATTATGAGGATAATATAAATATCCTATATAGGCATGCATTTGCTACAACTAAAAAAAAAGGCATGAGGTATAAGAGAGCAAATGTAAATATCCAAACACACTACATTTGCAATATACACTACATTTGCAAGCCAGAAAAGTTAAACCACATAGTTTAAGAAAAACAACATCCTAACAAAACATAGAGTTTTACTACATCATAGAATAAAAATCATTCAACAACACATAAACCAAAAGAACACATCACAAGCCAAATGATAACAGTCCTCATGGAGCAGATGGCCCTGGACCCGGTGGAAGATAAGGATGCTGAACAGCCCTGAAAAGATCGTCAAATCTGCCAGTAAGGATCTCCAAATCAGTATGCTGATGAGTCCTAATCCCACCAAGCTCCCTCCTAATAGCATCTTGAGACTCCCTAATCTCTGTCTGAGAGGACTCAATCTCAGCAAATCTCATCCTAAGATCCGTATGAGAATCATCTAACACATCAAGTCTAGTCTTGAGATCCCTATGAGACTCCTCTAACATAACAAATCTCACTTGATCTTGATGGTGCCAAAACTTAGCCTCAGCATGATAAGACTCCATCTGAGCAAAAAGATCCTCAATATAACTAGGGGTATGAGAGGGGAGATGCTCAGCTCTAGGGCTATGACTGGGAGGAGGAAACTCTCTATCAGAATCAAGAGGATCAGGAGAATGAGCACGAGCTGAAGGATTATGAAGCTCATGGAAAGAGACAGGTAACTCCATCCTACGAAGGACTGATCTATCAAAAAGAGGACGAACTGAAAGGTGGATTTCATCAGTCAAATCAACCCCGAAATGGAGGAATACTTTAGTGAGAAGAGAACCAAAAGGGATAAAGGTAGAGGGATCAGATGCCAGGATATCAAAAAGAACTTTTCCCCAATGAACATTAATGTTCCCTATAATAGCATAGATGGCACGAGTAAGATCATGAGAATAATAACTGTATGCCCCTGTCTTAGGAATGATGTTGTAACATACGATCCGACCAACAAGTTTAGCTAGATTAGAGGTATTTTTACCAGACAAGGGGAGACATTCACCAGGAAGAACTAAAAGGGCCTCAACGGCAGGATTATCATAGGTGACGTCCATCAACAATTTGTCTCCACGAGGCAAACCAAGGATATCAGATAATTTGTCTGTAGAGAATTTGATGCGTGTATCTTTTACTTTAGAGACAATAATACGAGTTCTGGAATGATGGGACTCAAGGTGGAGATTTGCATAGAAAAGATGCACTAAGTGAGGATAATATAGAAAGCCATTCTTAGTGCTAAGGAAATCAACCATATTTGCATTTCCAAAAACAGTTTCCAGACCAAAATGAATAAAGTCATCAAATTTAACATATTTACCAAGAATAGTCTTAAGATGACACAGTTCACGATATTTAGGTATTAAATTCTCATGTTCAAGATATTTTTCATAATATTCAAGATTAAAGGAGGAAGGAGGAGGAGCATTGGAAGATGAAGGTTGATCCCTACCAGTCCTGCGACGTTTAGGCATAATGTCAGACATGATTAAGGCAAATGCAAACAAGAAGAACTCAGATTTTAAGAGAGAAATGCAAACCCTAGAAATTTCTAAGAAACCCTAGATGAGAGTTCTAGAAGGTAAAGCAAGGAGTGAGAGAGAGGGGTATACCTGGACAAAGGAAGAAACCCTAGATGAGAGTTCTAGAAGGTAAAGCAAGGAGTGAGAGAGAGGGGTATACCTGGACAAAGGAGGATCAAGAGGAGACAAGGTCACGAAGGTAAAGCAAGGAGTGAGAGAGAGGGGTATACCTGGACAAAGGAGGATCAAGAGGAGACAAGGTCACGACTGAGCATAGAGACGAAAGATGGACGGACTGAGCAGAGGGAAAAGCCGACTTGGGAGAAGAACGTAGAAAATGAAGAGAGGAAGGGGATCGGTTCTTCTAAGGGTAATTTAAAGGAGAGGATTTGGTCAAAGACACATGAATGGCTGGGATAAGGTCACTATAGGCTATCTAGGTCAAAGCGGGTCCAAACCAAACTGCATCCAATAAGAAGAAAACCAGACCCGAAAAAATCTAGCCGTAAGTCGACTCATAAGTCGACCCATGAGTCGACCAATAAGTCGACTAATAGCCTGAAAAATAGTTTTTTAAAGATAATCTGTAATTTGTTTGTAGTATTTTAAAGATAAAAAGTTTTCATATTTAATTATGCTTATAAAACCACATGTCAACCATATCTCAATAACCATTTAAAAAGTTTTCTTAAAAGATATTTATGTGTGTAGTATTTTTACAAGAAACAGTTTGAAACACATATTATAAAACAAAACAAAACAAAAATCATAAAAGAAACTCAAATTAATTTTGTAATGGCACCCAAGTGTTTTTGGTGCTGAAAGAATTTGGGACATGACTCCCATCTTTTAAATCTAAGGCCCTAGGGTTATGAACCCATTTGGGTGTGTTTTGTGCACGGATACGGTCAAAGCAAAAATTATATACATGGCCCATACGATTGCAATTTGTGCAATTTAGAGTTTCGAATGGTTTGCGTTGGCCAAATTGTTATGCACGTGTCTCATTGGCAAAAATAGGTTTGTCTTGAAATTTATTTTGCAAATGAGAAATTCTTTTTAAGTCAAAACAAAACTTGGTCAAATGACCCAAACGACCACAAAAATTACATTTATACACGTGGGCATGTTTATGATTATCATTATGTGTGTGAACATGTGAATGAGATGGAGAAGTTTGATGGTGTACAAAATCATGTATAGGCTTGTTTAATTTTTGAGCATTTTGACAAGTTTTAGCTAGGTGGCCTTTACAACCATAAATAGAACATTTGTTAACTTTGTCATACATGCATGCATAGTGTATAGAATTCTTAGAAGAGTTTATATTTGACTTAGCACACAAATCCATAAGGTTCTTGTTATTAGCAATACAAGTGTTTAGTGTTGAATCTAATGTGGATATGCATTGTATGATTTGATTCAACTCATCAACATGTATACAAGCATTGCTACAAGAAGTAGGATGAGCACAATCATTTACCATGGTGTTTAAGTTATTTTTACTAATCTCTAACTCAAGCATAATATCACATTTATCATGAAGCACTCTAGCATTTTCTAATCTCAATTTCTCATTGCATTCTTTAATATTTATATTTTCATTTGCAATAAAATCAAACTTAGTAGCCAAAGTTTCATGTGAGGATTTTATTTCAACATGCTTGCTTTTTAACTAAATATATCTACGTTTCAATTTCTTATGGTCATGCAATAATTTGTCAAATTCATGTGCAAGCTCATCAAAAGTAATATCATCATCATTGTCGAGCTCGCGTACCTCACTAGGGTTATCTCCTAGTGGTTCCATACATGAAGATAAGACTCCTTTAGATTTTGAGGTGGGATTTTCCAACTCTTGTCGGATAGCCTCCAAATCACCTTGATGTGTTTCTATTAAGTTCCAAAGCTCGTAAGCACTATCAAAAGAAACAAGAATGTTAGCAAAAGATAAGTCAAAGGCATTGATTAAGAATTCTAACAAAGACTTATTTAAAGTAAATAATCTTTTGTCATCATTATTCCACTTGGATCTCTCCTTAGTGGGAACGCTATAAGCACAATCGATAACATCCCAAATATCAATATCATTAGATCTAGCAAATAACTTAAATCTAATACACCATTGTGCATAT
>NC_033798.1:13242874-13247347 GCF_001876935.1 Asparagus officinalis
ATCTAGGTCAAACGGGTCCAAAGCCAAGTGAATCCAATTAAGAAAACAACCCAGACCCGAAAAACAGTAGCCGTAAGTCGACCTATAAGTCGACTCATTAGTCGACCAATAAGTCGACTAATAGCCTGAAAAACGGTTTTTTTAAAGATAATCTGTAATTTGTTTGTAGTATTTTTTAAAGATAAAAAGTTTTCATACTTAATTATGCTTATAAAACCACATGTCAACCATATCTCAATAACCATTTAAAAAGTTTTCTTAAAAGATATTTACGTATGTAGTATTTTCACAAGAAAACAGTTTGAAACACATATTATAAAACAAAACAAAACAAAACAAAAATCATAAAAGAAACTCAAATTAATTTTGTAAAGGCACCCAAGTGTTTTTGGTGCTGAAAGAATTTGGGACATGACTCCCATCTTTTAAATCTAAGGCCCTAGGGTTATGAACCCATTTGGGTGTGTTTTGTGCACGGATACGGTCAAAGCAAAAATTATATACATGGCCCATACGATTGCAATTTGTGCAATTTAGAGTTTCGAATGGTTTGCGTTGGCCAAATTGTTATGCACGTGTCTCATTGGCAAAAATAGGTTTGTCTTGAAATTTATTTTGCAAATGAGAAATTCTTTTTAAGTCAAAACAAAACTTGGTCAAATGACCCAAACGACCACAAAAATTACATTTATACACGTGGGCATGTTTATGATTATCATTATGTGTGTGAACATGTGAATGAGATGTAGAAGCTTGATGGTGTACATAATCATGTATAGGCTTGTTTAATTTTTGAGCATTTTGACAAGTTTTAGCTAGGTGGCCTTTACAACCATAAATAGAACATTTGTTAACTTTGTCATACATGCATGCATAGTGTATAGAATTCTTAGAAGAGTTTATATTTGACTTAGCACACAAATCCATAAGGTTCTTGTTATTAGCAATACAAGTGTTTAGTGTTGAATCTAATGTGGATATGCATTGTATGATTTGATTCAACTCATCAACATGTATACAAGCATTGCTACAAGAAGTAGGATGAGCACAATCATTTACCATGGTGTTTAAGTTATTTTTACTAATCTCTAACTCAAGCATAATATCACATTTGTCATGAAGCACTCTAGCATTTTCTAATCTCAATTTCTCATTGCATTTTTTAAGATTTATATTTTTATTTGCAATGAAATCAAACTTAGTAGCCAAAGTTTCATGTAAGGATTTTATTTCAACATGCTTGCTTTTTAACTCAATATAGCTATGTTTCAATTTCTTATGGTCATGCAATAATTTATCAAATTCATGTACAAGCTCATCAAAAGTAATATCATCATCATTGTCGACCTCGCGTACCTCACTAGGGTTATCTCCTAGTGGTTCCATACATGAAGATAAGACTCCTTTAGATTTTGAGGTGGGATTTTCCAACTCTTGTCGGATAGCCTCCAAATCACCTTGATGTGTTTCTATTAAGTTCCAAAGCTCGTAAGCACTATCAAAGGAATCAAGAATATTAGCAAATGATAAGCCAAATGCATTGATTAAGAATTCTAACAAGGACTTGTTTAAAGCAAATAATCTTTTGTCATCATTATTCCACTTGGATTTCTCCGTAGTGGGAACTCTATAAGCACAATCGATAACTTCCCAAATATCAATATCATTAGATCTAGCAAATAGCTTAAATCTAATACACCATTGTGCATATGGAAAAGTATCTAATCTAGGAGCAATATTTGTAGCATAACCGAGACTAGGTGCATTAAACAAATCCATGACATATGAAGCAAGAAAGATAAAAACAAGATTAGCAAGATAAAAACTTAGATCTTTAACTCAAGGCGATTAGTCCTTAAATCAAAGAGCACCAAGCTCTGATACCAATTGTTAGACCCTAGAGGGAGGGGGGGTGATTAGGGTCTTATGCTAATCTAATTTAATTTTATGCCAATTTAAAAACTTTATTGGTTAATTAATTCTTGCAAGAGATATGTAAGTGATATATAAGCAAGAATGTAAAATACAAGCATAAAATAAAAGTACACAAGGCAAAGTCAAACATAAGATATGATCACGGAGTTCGGTCCCCACGACCTACGTCTCCGCTCCTCACCTCGAGGAGATCTCCACTCGTCTCCGCTCCTCACCTCGAGGAGATCTCCACTATCACGACACACCCGGTTTGAAAGCCGGAACTTCTCTACACACTCGGTTATCGAGTCAACCGACAACTCTCATAAAAACTCACAATATACATACACAAGCTACAACCTCAAGTGTTGGTCCTCACGTATCGACTCCCTCAAGTGCTTGGAATTATCACCTCTCACTAGGCCACCGACGCTACTCCTCTCGGTATCGACTTCGTCCTTACCACACACTCCTCTTGGTGTACAACTGTATTACAAGTTATCTCACGATAAGCATGAATATAATAATGGTTGTTCTCTACAATTAACGAGAACTCAATTAAGCTCACTCTCACTAAATCACACACCACTACCCAACAATATATTATATGAGATATAACAAGCTCAATATGAGTGCGTGATAAATGAGTGTAAATAAAATCTAACTCAATAAGATTAATAAGAAATAAATGCTAGAAGGTTGAGTTAGGAAAACTTCTCTACAAAGAAAGGATGATTGGATATTGATGATGAACTCCTCAACAAATAATGTAAGCTCCTCTTTGTAACGCAAACTCTTTTTCAAACCAAACAAGGCTTAAACACCTCTTAAACACAAATTTGTAACGCAAACTCTTTTTCAAACCAAACAAGGCTTAAACACCTCTTAAACACAAACTAAACTCTTTTAAAACTTGATTAAGGAATCTTCTTGGACAAGGCTTAAACACCTCTTAAACACAAACTAAACTCTTTTAAAACTTGATTAAGGAATCTTCTTGGTTAGGAGAAGAATTCAGAGCATATGGGTATATATAGCATCTCAATACATTAGCTAAAACCCAAAGAAAAAGACCAAAAAGCCACAAACATATAAAACAAAAAAACTAGCCGTTACTGTGTAACGGTTCTCTGATAAGTTGACTCATGAGTCGACTTATAAGTCGACTAATGAGTCGGTTTATATGAGTTGACCTAGCAGACGAAAAATCACAACTCCGCTACACTTCGTGAGTCGACTTATGAGTCGACTATACGTGCACAGACCAGAAATGCACAGAAAAAATGAACTTTAGACCATGTTAAAAAATATCAAATAAATTCTAAAAAATGTAAAATTTGGGGAATAGTTTATAAACATATAAATGAGAATGTTTCAAAAGGAATTTTCCAAATGTGATTCCCCGTTTGTAAAATCTCTTAGTTTTGCTAAAACATGTAAAATGAGTGTATAATTTTCTTAGTTTTGGACAATTGAGATAAACAAGGATATGAGGCCTTTTTAAATGAATTTATAGACTTAACAAAAGTTGTATACAGTAAAAATTAAGTCTATACACTGATATCTCGGTATATTGTCAAAATCACATTAAAACCAAATGTGTGTGTTATTGAGCTTGAGATATATTCACACAATATAAAGTCCTATGCTAGTTGTACCAAGTTGATATGCATGTGAAGCTAAATCTTGGATCTGACTGAGTTGAATAAGCTTCGATATAAATGAGGCTCTTGAGTTACTCAACCTGGAACAAAAACAAATACTCATCAAAACAAGATTCAAAAGTAGGCTCATATACATGAGTCCTAACAATCTAAGCAGTTGGGAGGCTCTGGAATAGAAGAATCCCGTGAAAATTGTCGAAAACCATCAAAAAATGTGTTTTCAGCGTTTCTGGGCGTGAGCCACCCCACGGTAGCTCGACACTGTGTGAGCCACAAATAGGACTCGTCCATGCCGAGCCACCATTTGGCGACTTGGCCTTGGCTGAGCCACTGGCTTTGGCCGAGTCCTTTTAGTGCGAGTCGGCCGTTAGGGGTTATTCCGATTTTTTAGGTTTTGACTTGTTTCATCGTTACGCGTATTTTGTCGTTTTATTGACTTGTATGCTTTATCGGTTCACTTAATGCATTTCGTTAACTTAGAGCTGGATGATAAGTGCACGGGCCACTTAGAGCTGGCTGATAAGCACGAGGGCCACTTTGAGGTGGCTGATGAGCGTGCGGGCCACTTAGAACTGGCTGATGAGCGTGCAGACCACTTGGATATGATTGATGAGCGTGCGGGCCACTTGGAGCTGGCGGATTGCCACGTCATCAATGATTCACTGTTTTATTATTTCGACAGCTCGTCGCCACATCGTCTGACGGTTTGTCACTCGAAGGTTCAAGGAGATACAGTTTTGACTCGTATACTCATTAGAGTGTGAATATGCATCTTGAATATGTTGAAAATGCGTAAAAATGGGTAAAAATGCATACGAAACACCCTCGAGGCCCTCCAGATGTGCGAGCCAGCTTTTCATGGCTCGCACATGTGAGAGCCAGCATTTTGTGGCTT
>NC_033798.1:13247369-13250291 GCF_001876935.1 Asparagus officinalis
AGTGTTTTGTTGCTGGGTCGGGTTTGGTTTAAGGTTGGTTTAGGTTTAAGATCAGTTCAGGGTTCGGTTTAGTGGGTTTTAAAAGCTCTGATCTCCTCTTCTTCTTCAGCTGTTTCGAAATTTCCTCCAAATTTAAGAACTCCTCTTCTCTAAGGGTCCTCAAACTCTCTGATCTATTCTCTTTACATCCTCCTCAAATCCCTCGAATCCTTCAGCAAAGCAAGTTAGGTTTTTGAGTTTGACAAACTCCAGTTTGAGCTCCTTCTTTGTCGCGGATCAAGGGCTTGGCCGAGTTCCCTCTTCTCTAAAGTCTTCCCATAGATCTTAGGTAATTGCACTCTTCATGATTCCACTCTTATTGCTCTTAACATTCAAACTTTAATTTTTAGAAGAGGGCCGAAACCCTAACTCATCATCATGGCTATTTTCTCGATTTCCCTCATGCCAAGAGCTAAATCTCCTCTTCTTCCTTCTTTGACAGGACCTTGAGATTCTCCTTTGGTATTTCGGAAAATTTCTTGAATTATCTTTGTGATTTTCCTCAAACTCCAGTCTTTCTCTGAGGTATGGTTTTCCCCTTTTGCATCTTCTTTGGTTTCAGGCAAATTCCCATAGTCTTATTTTGGTTGAATTTCATCCACTTTATATTCTTCGCAGTCTTTAATTCCCAAATTTTTTATGGGAACCTTGAAGCTATAAACTGAATTAGGGGTTTTAATTTTGTTGATGATCGAACTCCCTGGACTTCAGTTCGGACTTGGATAATTAGTTTGACCTTAAATGATGGCTGAGAGTTTTGTTTCTGCTTAGATGGGAACCGAACTCAGGTTTTAGGAATTTTTTGTGTGTTAGCGAGAACTGACATTGAGTCCCTGAGGGAAGCAATTAAACTTTGGTTGCATGTTGGCATTTTGATCTGGATCCTCAATTATGCATGAGACTTGAATTTGTGTGTGCGTCACGTTCTCATTTTGGATGACCTTGTGAACTTGTGGGATAGCCGAAACCCTTGACTTTCTTGCTTGGTTTCGATTGATGATCGAACTTACTTGCTTGCTTGATTTGGATATAGCCTAGAGCTATTATCTCAATTTTTTGTATTGATAGAACTCTATGTTCTAATTTTGATATCCGTAGGTTTAATTAGATTTTTAACTGGAAAATCCTAACTTTTATAGGATTTTAGCTAAATTCCACAATTTTCCTTTTAATAATGGATTTATGCTTCTCATCAATTCTTGACATAATTAAAATACTAATTTTCTTTGCAGATTAACTATGTCACCGAAGAGATCGCGCATTCCGAAGGGCCGTTCAGCTACTCAGTCACCTGAGCCAGAGTCTTTTTCTTATGCAGGTAACCTTTTACCGCCTTTTGTTTGTGAATTCAATATTAATATATATTGTACACTATATTCCCACTTTGTTCTCCTTGGTGAGGCAATTGGGAAGAGCTGACTCCTTCTTTGTGAGGATTGATGTTTAAAAGATGCATTTTGCTTGGTCAATACGCGTCTCAAGGTAATAAGGAGTGATTTCATGCTGTATCGCATTACGTAGGATGGAGTATATTGTCACATTGTTTGTGCGATAATGTACCCTTTCCCCATGTACGTAATACAGTTGAAATCATCTGGCCAATTACAGGGCAGTGACTCTATCTAAAGGATCCGTGAGATGAGTTCAACACCTGTATTGCCTTAAAAGGGATATTCTTGTAACTACGTTTAATAAATACGCATTACTTGTTTCAGTTGAATTGCCTCCAAAGGCGTTCTACACCCATGCGATGGACGGCCGCTACAGTGAGGCTTATGCCTCTACTGATGATCCTATGCTCATCCCAGCTGTTTCCTAATTTGCTCCGGGTGGGCCTGAAGAACTTCCTCAGCTGGTGTGGAAGGGAGATCGCCGTACCCTATGGTAGCTGATCACCGACGTACCTCTTGTCAAAGATTCTAGCTTCACTCATCCTTTGAGGAAACCAGATTATCTATTCGGTGACTCTGTTGAAAACCCGGCTGCTGTATCTCTCGAAGCTGAGCAATGGTTGAATAAAGATGATGGGGGCCTCCAATATCTTCCTCTAATTCATCGCCATCGCTCGCTGACTGAATTGCGGTGCCAAGCTGTTACACAGAAGATGTCATGGGACTTGACGGAGGAACATGACCGCATCCATTATGGATACATCACACATCAGGCTATTCCAAGCTCAAGTGACAAACCATGTCATCGGATTGCATCCCGGTGTGTTGGGACTAAATGACCCGCTGCGAGGTGAATTGTTTACAGTTGCTAATACTTTAAAGAATCGTCTCACAAGATTGGAGCGAGAAATGCCTACGATAGGCCATAGGTGTTACGACGAGGTTCATTCTTCTGACAAGATTTGGTGGGCTCGTCTGACCAACTACGTTCTCAACCGATGGAGTGAGGAGCTGAAGGCCAGCGGTCTATATGCAGCTATTCGTGCAATCATGTATGAGTTGCCAATCAGTATCCCTTATTTCCTTGTATTACTAGAGCTTTATGATCCAGACACAAATACTTTTTGATGAAGCACAGAGAACTAGAGTTAGCTCTCCATGAGATGCACAAAGTTTTTGACTTGCCGATGGGGAATACGTTGTACTAGGAGTATTTTTCTTCAAATAAGGAGTTGCAGCTGAAGCTACGCATGCCTAGTCACTATAACACTTTGTGGGATCTTACTTGCACTATCAGATAGCTCTAGTAGGCACTGACCTGTTATCGAAGATGCCGCGACCACAAATAAGCTTAGAGCAATTCGCTGATTATTTATTCAAGCATTTTGATAGCAACTCCGACGAGGCAATCTGTGAGTTGGCGTTGCTAACTCCATCAGAGGTTAATGAGTTGATCAAGAAATCTAGCACCTGATCTTACACCACCACTGGT
>NC_033798.1:13250309-13316373 GCF_001876935.1 Asparagus officinalis
TGGCAGGCGGTGAAGCCGATTCAGCCGATGACTCTCTTAGCCGGTTACCTCGTGATTTGGTTAAAGAAATGTGTGGTTTCGTATCAGTCTACGGACGCTCTGCCCATAGAGGTACTTTATTCGGCGGTTAAACTCACCTACTGAAAGAGTCTTTCCCTTCTTCTGGTGATGATTACTGACATTCACCGCGGGCTTCGATAAATAGTCAGTGCCTTCACACAGGGAGAAGGCAAGCCGTCGGCTTAGATTCCTCTTGCTAAGGTGGAGCTCCCCTATACTTATCTAATAACATGGTTTGTCCTCCATCGCTCTGACATGATGTTAGCGCCAAGAACTGCGGAACAATCTATTCCCCTACTGCAATTGTTAGAAAATTATAGGTGGAAGAGACAGGGATTCCCAAAAATAAAGAAGCAGTTGTAGAATCACAAGTGTTGGGTTTTCTCCACGTGCTTCCCATGGTTTTCAGGTCAATATGGTGATTCGTTGGTTGATGTGAAAAGGTTGGCGATGAATCAAACATGTCTTGAAGTCGGCTGTTTTGACTGGTTAATAAACATTAGGTCGGGTTATCTAATTTTTCGGGGTGAGAAATCATTGCTACATAGAGTCGTATCTGCCATGTCGGTTCGCTCATTAGCTCAGAATGATAAAATATATATATTAGGAACCTGAATTGACAACTTTGAACCCGTGGTGGACTAGTAGATAGTGCTCAGGCATGGCTATGGAGCATAACGGATTGTACCGGTACTAGGTTCAGTCTTCTAGGTGCTGAATGCCGGTTGGAGCTTACATTCTTATGCTGCCGATGGCTACTAGCGGCTAATGAACCCGTCCTGGTGAGGCCGATTGCAGAGTTGGTGGCTGAGGAAGCAGCTCAGATTGCTACCCGAATAGTTCACAAGGCCGAATATCAAAAGAGAAGAGGAAAAGAGCCTGTCGGTCCTTTCGATAAGGGCAAACAAGGGGAAGACATCTTTTCTTTCGGGGAAGAAGCCTCAGAAGAAAATATCGTTGGTGGCAAAGGCATAGGAGCCGACAGTGATGAAGAGGAGCTTGGAATAGGTCTGTCAGATTCTTTCTCCTTGGAATTATTTGAGTTAGCGATAGCTGATCAAACTCATCGATCTAAATTGCCTAAGCCTTCGCTGGCTCCGAGGAAGCCAAGGATGCAAGTTTTTATTCACTTATCCTAACAAGATGTCAGTTGAACTTCCAGGTGTGGCTTTTTAGGAAGAGAAAGAAGAAGAAGAGTCCTATCTTATATGCGGGATGAGATCTTAGACTACAACTCAAGTCGCTTCGGAGGTGGAGTTGCGCTCTAAATCTAAACAAGAGAAACTCGTAGATCCCGAAGAGGTTTGTCCTGCTAAACAAAAGAAATTAGCTTACAAGCGACTAGGCGAGCCTTCAACTTTAAAGACGGGACCAGCCAGCAATGTGCCTACTGGTGCAGAACGTAATACTTCATTTCTGCACGGTCTTCTATTCTCTTAAATATTAAATCTTAGACTTAGAAAATTTTATGCTTCTCAGGAGGCTATGACAAAAGTGACATTATGTTCGATCCTCCTTCTCCTGATTATGTCTTCACATGACAAGTTTATGACGCCATGGCTGAGGAACCTACGAATGCTGAAGCAGGTGTAAATGTTGAAGCTGGCATAGGTTTCGGTGCCAGACCTGGTACAAGTGAAAGGGTGATGAGTCTAGGTACATCTAACACCGGTAATACACCTTTCAGGTGGCGGTCACAGGAATTAAATGATTCAGAATTCATACCTCTGCTAATTGTTTCTATGCTTCTTGCTCTCTTAGAAAAATTGCAAGGAGTGGGCACCAGTGTTGGGGCCGCGGAACCTAGCGCAGTTGCTGGAGGTGAATTTGACTTCCACTCGTCATAAATTCTTGACTTTTCTTCCTTTCATTTTAAAACTTAGGCTTTCTGCAGGTATTTCGATGGAGGGTTCAGATGAAGAAGAAACTTTCCATGATGTGGTCCTCGGAGAGTCAGATGCACCTTCATTTGACCCGACGTAAGCCCCTTTAGACTCTAACGATAGGCTGTTCGACGGCATGTTGTCAGAACAAGCCCATCGTGAGGCCGCCAAACCAATTATTGTAGCTGGTTCACCTACATGTATGAGTTTTATCCCTGTGTTACAATCATTCATTTGTCGATTTCCACTTAACCATAGGGGAGTTCCAATCGTAGGACCAGTCATTGTACGACTACTCTCGTCAGAAAGTATGATGAACCTGAGGGTCTCAATTTCTTGCAGTTAGCAGGGACTATTATCGAGGCTCAGTCATCGGTTCCTAAGACACAACTCGTCATTCTTTGAGAACCGATGATTGTAGAGACCACCGCAACTACGGGTGTGAGCTTTATTGAACAAACTATGAGACCAACTGAAGAAGTTGGTGCGTCAACGGCTGTTACACCTACAGTACTTGCACCACTTCATGAGGTTGGGCAGGTGGAACTGAGTGCGGGGCATTCAACTAAAGAAAGCTCTGCAGGCGTTGGTAAGTTCCACGCTGTTATTTGACTTAGAAATATTTCATAGTTTAAAATATTTATCTATTCTCTTCGTCGTAGGGCTCTCTTCTCAGCTTCACAATCTTATCAAGATGCTGCTATCGGACGATGACCCATATCAATCCCTGCTATGTATGGAAATCAGTTCCCTCTTTTTCTTTGTGGGTGCGATGATCGATAAGCTCCTTCTTAGGGGGCTTTCCTTCCATCAATTCTGACCAGCCCTGGCTATCAAAATAAATGCAATAGAGAGTACGGGATCTCCAGACCTGGCGAAAGCTGTAGCTGACGATTTGGATCGTCTAGAGCGCGAATTTCAAAAGTTACAAGAATTCAAAGCTGTCGGTGCTCCATCATACATAGCCGCTCAGATGGAATCTCATCCACAAATTTGACGCAATACTCGAGCCTCCGCTGGACTCGAAATTCAAACATAGTAAAGTCGGATGGATCAAATGAAGGCCACCCTCGCTGAGAAACGAACAACTTTGCATCAACTTAAATCTTCTATTGCATCGAGCGAGGCCAAGATAGAGCAACTTAAGGAGGAGCTCAAGGCAGAGGAGGATGCTCTGGTCATCTTAGAAACGACGAGGGTCGATCTAGAGCATTCACAAGTTGTGATATCTAGGAAGTTGGAACTCTCAGAGCAGAAACTAGTTAAGATGGAAGAAGAGGCCGCTAAGACATTATCTGTCATCGAGGAATCCTTCAAGGTTGAATTACAGCATGAGCTTGAGAGAGCTTATGCAGAGGAGTTGTCTAAATTAGAACAACAAGTCCGTAGTCATAAGCTTCATGTAGAATGATTGCAATTGTTGTATCTACAGACTCGATTTTATTAATGAAAGACATTTCTTTGCTCATTGTACTTTTATTATGATTTCTCATCCTGCTTAAATAATTAACCATAATACTTATTGAATTTTTAGCAAACCCTCATCATCAATGGGTTTGATGTGCCTTTACCGATCACCATTTGAATCGGACTAGCATGTAAATTATCTAAGTATGTTTCACATATAACGTTATGTTAAAAGAATGAACTCTCTTAGACTTAGTGCTATGATATAGAATATGACTTTACTATTTTTATGAAAATATATTACCTAGCAACACATATTAGGTGTAGGTTTATCTCTACTTAGGATTCGGGATAAAATCCCTCATACATAAAAGACATAGATTTTTGTTGCTACGATGTTGAATACGTAGACTTGGTCGTTTTCACGGGAACGGACCACCCGACAGCATGTGTTAGATACAGACTTATCTCTATTTTGGGATTAAGATAAAGTTCCCCATGTGCATAAGGCATGAATTTTGGATGTTTGAAAGGTTGTGTCTTCTCTTGGGGCAAAGACGAACCCGATACGGGAGATAAAGAATTTTATATTCTATCCCCCAAAGCTGGAGAGGAAGAATTTTATATTCTATCTTCATGATCCAGAAGAAACTAAAAGTGGGATCTCCACTTCAAGAATCTTGAAAGGTGAAACTAAGAGTGGGATCTTCATTCTGAGAATCGAAAAGATCTAGATAACCCTAACTTTTATAAAATTAGTTACCTAATCAAAAAATGAATTTCTCGTTTATCGAGAGGAAATTCCAACTTTAGCCCTAACTTTTATAGGTTTGACGAAGGGGAAAAAGTGGAAGCCTTTCGTTTATCAAAAAGGAATTTCGATTGCGAACCTAACCGTTTGATGGTTTGACTAGGTGGGGGTTATTGAGACGACCCTAACTTTTATAGATTTGATCATTCAACTTGGGTGGAGGGCTTTCATTTATCGAAAGGGAAGTCCGATCTGAAAGTGGACATCTCGTTCATTGAAGGAATCGAGAGGAGATTTTGTCTTTAGTCCTAACTATAGGAAGGTTTGACCAAATTAATGGTGGGAGTGGGGTACAAATAACAGTGAGAATGTTGATTTGTACAAATCACTCGGTGAGGGTTCTCAGCGTCAAGTGATAGGAACTTAATATGAAAGGGATTTGCTAATTGTCATGGATCAACAACTTGAACTTTCGAGTACCGTGTTGGGACTTTAACATTGGGAGCGTTAAGTACACAAACACAGTGGGAGTTGGAGTGGATTCAATCACGAAGAATTTTGAGGACTCGCTGTCAACTAATTTGATTAGTGAGGGGTTTTGTGGTAAAGAACTGTGAATCATCAGGCATTTCACAGTTACATTGTGGGAGTTTTGTGAAGGAAGATTGACCAACAGAGGTCATTAAATCTCATCTCAGCGAAAGAGTGCTTAGAAAGTCACAGCGGGAGGGTTTTAATCATTTTGTAAATGATTGAATAGCCACCGTAGGAGGTTCTTAATCACTTCTAATTTATTATTAAGGATGAATTATTTAGATGACTGGTCTTCATCTTGAATAATTAACTAGTTTAGGGTTATCCTTAAAAACACCCTGCACAGTATCCTCCAGGAACTTCTCGTTGAATAGGTTATCCTGAATGTACTAGGGATAGTATTTTTTAGGAATTTTCTATTTATTGGCATCATGAGCTTGTCACCGTCTTAATTGATTAAGCGATATGCGCCGTTTGAGTAGACTGTCTCTATTACAAATGTTCCTTCCCATTTACGTTAGAATTTTCCATTCTTCTTGGAGTTGAGAATCATCGGTCGCCGAACGGTAAGAACCAAGTCTCCTTCTTTGAAGCCCCATTCTTGGACCTTTTTGTCAAAGGCCTGAGAAATTCTAGCTGGGTAGAACTCAATTTATTGCTGAGCTTCCAAGCGTTTTTCATCTAATGTCTCAAGTTCTTCAAGATGTTTCTGATGTTGTTCATCAGTCATCATCCCCGTTGCGAGAGTAATATGCAGGGAGGGAATCTAAATCTCTAATTGAGGATGGATTTACATTCGTATAGCAGGGAATACGGGGTTGTACCAGTAGGCATGCGGACTGTCATGCGATAGGCCCAAAGAGCTTCATCGAGTTTGTCGTCCTAGTCTCGCTTGTTAGTCCTCACGAGTTTTGATAAAATCTTTATGATCGTCTTGTTGAATGCCTCAGCCAACTTATTTGTAGTAGGATTGTATGCCGTCGACGAGATATCTTGAATTCTGAACTTTCCTCAAAATTTGATAAAGGCATTGCTGACAAACTGAGGGCCGTTGACGTGCATGATTCGTCTTGGAACACCGTATCGGTATATGATTTGGTGTTTGATGAACTTGAAGACATCGCTTGTCTTCACTTCTTTGATGGAACTACCTCGGACCACTTTGAGAAATGATCGATGATTGCCAAAATAAAACGATCACATTTGGCTGACGATGGAAAAATAGGACCAACGATGTCCATTCCCCATATTTCGAATGGCCATGAAGTGGCCGAAGGGTGTAAGTGCTCCAGAGATTGATGTATATAATTCATATGTATTTGATATGTGTGCATCGTCAGGCGTACTCAACGACATCCTTGATCATGGTTGGTCAATAGTATCCTATTCTTCTGAGGCGATCGCAGAGCTTGAGATAGGGCTGATGTGCACTATAGGTTCTGTCATGCACTTCTTTGAGAGCTTCCTCTGCCTCTTTAGTTGAAAGGCATCGGAGTAGCAAACTATCATATGCGCAATGATATAGTGTCTGGGTTGCCGTATTATAATAGAATCTCTGCGCTCTTCATCGGACTGAGTCTCTTTCTTTTATGTCTTCTGGCAAAATACCGTGCACGACATAGTCGATAATAAGAAATCACCAATCTCGAGGCTCGAGTTGAATTCGGGCCTAGTGCGCCTCCTTGATGTCCAAGGCATAGTATGGTGTGAAGAGTTAGTGAGTTCTCATATTGACCCATTATTCTGTGTTGGGAGTCTGTGCCAGAGATACTACTAATGCTACCATTGATCTACATATGCGTTGCGTTCTGAAGACGCGGAATGTATTCGATGAATAATTCTTTGAACGAACTTGCCATCTCGATGGATGCCTTGTGGTACGGTATCAATTCTTGATTCCTAACTTCGTACACTCCTCGAATTTGGTTGACTATCAGTTGAGAATCACCAAAAGCTTTGAGATATTTGACCCCCAGTTCTTTAGTGAAACTAAGCACAATGAGTAGCACGTTGTATTCAGCTACATTGTTGGAACACAGTTCAGTGAGTGAATAGGCTCGAGGCATTACATGTTTCCTCGGTGAAACTAAGACAACTCCAACTCCTGAGGAAATTTTAGAACATCCAGGAACACTTGCCACATTGGTTGCTCTGGAAGTGCCATCGAAGTATAATTTCCACACCTGTTGATGAGAGGTAGTATTGACTTTATGGGTTTCATCCGGTAAATTTTTATATAATTCAACTGTATCAGTTGTAGGGTTAGCTACCAAAAGATCACAAATTACTTGTCCCTTGACCGACTTCTGTTGTTTGAAGTGCAGATCATATTAGGACAAGACCAGGGTCCATCTCGCTAACCGCCAATTCATAAAAGCCGGTTGTGTCATGAATACCCGAACTGGGTTGATATTGGAAATAACATAAATCGTCTATCCAACCAGGTAGTGCCGCATCTTTTGGATAGTGAACACCAAAGCAAGGCACTCCTTCTCGATCATTAGATATCAAGATTTGGCGCCTACCAAAGTCCGACTCAGATAATATATTGCATGTTTGTGACCATTGTCATTGTCTTGTGCTAGCAAAGCACTTAACGAATGGTTCATTGCTTTGACATAAATCAAGATTGGCTCCCGTGACTTTAGTGCGACGAGAATGGGCGGAATTTGGTAGGCGCTGAATCTTGATTTTACAAATGGTTCATTGCTTTGATATCTTCGAAGGCCTTCTAACAAGCCTCATCCTAGATAAAAGACACTCCCATCTTTGTGAGCTTGAAAAATAGTTGGCATTTCCTGGATAGATTCGAGATAAATCGACGGATATATGCTAATTTCCCTTGTAGTTCTCTGAGTTCTTTGAGGTTTCTCGGGGGTTGTAACTCATGTATCACCTTTACTTTATCAGGATCAATGTGGATACCCTTAGTAGTGACGACAAATCCGAGGAACTTACCGTTGGACATTCCAAGAAAAGACTTGGTGAGATTCTTTTTTAATTGGTGACTTCGCATGAGATCAAACATCGTCCTCAAATCTTTGATATGGTCATCTTTGTTATGGCTTTTCACGACCAGGTCATCAACATAATATTCAACAGTCTTCCGGAGGTGTTCGTGGAAAATTTTTAACATTGCTCGTTGATAGGTGGCTCCTGCATTCTTCAATCCAAAAGGAATAACTGTGTAGCAGAAGACACCGAGGGGTGTCCTAAATGCGATATGTTTTTCGTTGTCCGGGTACATCTTGATCTGATTGTAACCCGAAAACCCATCCATGAAGGACACTCTCTCGAATCCATACGTGTTGTCGATAATAACATTCGTGATTGGAAGAGGGAAATCGTCCTTTGGGCAAGCGGTGTTTAGGTCTCTGAAGTCGATACAGATCCTGATTTTCCCATTCTTTTTAAGGATCAGTACGATATTTGCTAGCTAATTGGGATGTCGCTCTTCCCTGATAAAACCCGAGTCGATTAGTTTTTTAACTTTAGACTCGATCGCTTCCATAATTTGTGGATGAAACCGTCTTTGCTACTGCTTGACAGTTTTTGCATCCGATTTGATATTTAGGCAATAGACTGCCACATTTGGATCAAGTTCTAGCATATCTTCATAATTCCAGGCAAAAATGTCTATGTATTCCCTGATAAGGGCAATCAACTCTTCCTTCTCGTCTGGTGGAAGACTATCACTGACGAATATAGGCTTCGGATTCGCTTCGTTGCCCATGTTCACCTGGACCACTTTGTCTTTAGTGGGAGGTTCTCTTTGTTCAAATCTATCACCATATTGGATATTTAGGTGATGGATCCAAGGATCTTCCCAAGTTCACAATTGGCCGTCTTCCTCTATTATGGCGGGATCGACCGTGGCCATATTCGACATCAGGCCTTTGAATATTTCTCCAAGACTGACATCAGAGTCCCAATTGAAAGAATCGGATGAGTATCCATTCTTATTCACTAATTGGTCAATGACTTGCTAGTAACATTCGTCATCGGATGAAGAGATGTAGTGTAGGCCCCTTTTATGGCCATAATAATTGTTGGGTTTCCCTTTCGGTATATAGGCCGGACGAGGTGGAACCCATGGGCCTCAATCAAAATAAAGACCTTCGAGTGCAAACTTGTATCCCCATTTCTTTATGAAGTTATGTGATTGTTAACTGTATTTGAATAAATAAGGACTGAGTCTCTCATCGTCACTATTTTCCTTTGAGAAGGGATCTAATGGTGGAGATATCTCCCCTTTGCTGAAAACTAACTCCTTTTCACCCCCTGCCTTAGCAGGAATAGGAATGACGAGGGTTGTTCCAAATGAGTCTTGGACATGCTTCTTCATCATGCAAGATGACCGAAGCGGCATGTGTATGTCAGGATTATCATACAGTCACTGTATTACATTATCAAGATAAGGAGAATACTCTAAATCATTATTTATTATTTCTTTGCCAAGTTATCAATTACAACTACTATCTGATAATTCATCATCGTCAAGATTGACTACAAAGGATACAATGTTATTTAGTATAAAACCTCCATTGTAATCAAGACCAGCTTCGGTATTAGCTTCTTCTTCTTTGTATGTGCCTTAGGCTGATGATTCAGTATCAGATTCAGCACCGTAAAGAAGGAAGTCAGTAAAGTAGTTTTTCGACCCCTTAAACGGTTACTTATCCGTGACCACCATCTTGACCTCATTATTGATGTCTACATATTTTAGACAATGATGGAGGGTGGAGGGGACTATAAGATTACCATGGATCCATGGTCGACCTAATAGTAAGTTATAGGAGGTTTCTGCATCGATCACGTAGCACGTGACCTCGGACCTTAAATCCCCAAGTTGGCACTTCACCCGGATTTTACCCTGCATCGATCACGTAGCACGTGACCTCGGACCTTAAATCCCCAAGTTGGCACTTCACCCGGATTTTACCCAATGGTCTGGACCCATTGGTATTGAATCCACCTTAAATCCCCAAGTTGGCACTTCACCCGGATTTTACCCAATGGTCTGGACCCATTGGTATTGAATCCATAGATAATGGTGCCCATTGAGGACAACTTGTTGGCCGGGATTCTGAGATTATACATTAATAGGAGTGGCATGATGCTGACAGCGAAACCCGGATCGACTTGGATCTGGTTGACAACGCTGGAGCCAATGTATCCGGTAAAGTACAGAGGCCTGTCATGCTTCAAATTTCTCAATTGTATGTCATCCTTAGTGAAGGTGATACAAGGGAACTGCTTGGCCACCAAATTGTAATGTTAAACTGGTGGCTCCGGCTCTTCGGGGACTAGCTTGATTTGAATGAGGAATATATCAGAATTAGCCAAAGCTTCTTGCAGGACCTCTCTAGTGTCTTTGGAAAGATGTAATATCTTATATATAGTTATCCTCGCTGGGATGTTAGCTAGCCGAGTCATAACATCGAAGCGGCATGATGTGCTTGAACTTCCTGGTTTATCTCTTCTAATCGGACGATTGAATCGAGACTGCTTCGGGTTCTGAACCTCTTGGCATTGGGCTTTTTCTCTTTTTACTTGTTAGTTGGTTGTTGCTGGGGTTTCTCAGCAGGTGCAGGGGGAGTTGTAACTAACCCAATCTCAGCCAATGTTTTAACATTTGGATTAGAGACTTCGGGATACTTATATCGGTATTTGTTCCCGCTCCTGGTAGTAAAGGCTTCATGTTCATCTTCAGAAAGTGATAAGGTAGGGATACCTTCATCATCTTTCTCGGGGATTGCTTTTGCGGGATAGCAGGATTTGCCCTTACTCTTAGACTTCTTCTTGGACGAGGACCCCGTCCATTGTTCATCTTTGAGTAAATCTGGATGGACCTAAAGAATTTTGCCATTAGGGGTCGTGTGCTGCACAAGCTCCTTCTGACGTTGTCCATGGGGATCATCGTTAACGGTCTTCATCTCCACCTTTGACACAGACTCTGGCTGAAACCATGACAGGGGGACAGAATCGAAACTGATAGAAATTGCATTTGTGCCCATCTTCTTTTCCTTTGGCTGCTTTACAGTGATGATGCCGACATCGATCAAGGCTTGGATCTTATCTTTAAGGGTGTAGCACATCTTAGTGGGATGATGGACCCGCCTGTGAAATGCATAATACTTTGGATCCGTTGTCCTCTTGGCTTTCTCCTCATCAGTGATTAGAGGAAATTTGATTTTATTGTTATCTAGGAGGTATCTGAAGATAGCAAGAACTTCATCTTTCCTAAAGGAGTATTCCTCTGGGAAATTTGGTTCAGAAGTCTTTTGTTGCCTTTGAGGTCGCTATTGCCACTGAGAGGGCGACTTCTGTGGTGCTTGTTGTTGTGACTGCAGTTAGAATGTTTGATTTGCATCTACTGCATTTGTCGGCATCTTCCCTTTACCATGAAGGACAAAATTTGGTTCGGAGCACTAACCGTCAGTTGACCTCTTTCAACCTTCTTCCTTTTGAGGAAGCATTCAGTTTGCTCTCCGTGCACCTTTAATTCTTTCTAGGTTTTATATGGTGCCACACCCATGGCTTTCAGTACATCCAAAGAAAAGTTATTGTGACATGTTTGGAGAATAAATAAACTCCTCAGTGACCGGATCTCGGCAATTTATTACCCTATTCCGGAAGCGCTTGACAAAGTTGTTGACTAACTCTCCATCTTTTTGCTTCTCATCAAACAATGTACCGATTAACACTTCAGTGTCATCATCGAAAAAGTTTGTGAGGAACATGCTTTCCATGTCGTCCTAACTGTTGATGTTCCCCGGCTTAAGATGGTGGTACCACTCGAAGGCGGCTCCGCAAAGGGTGCCAATGAATGATCAGACCATCAAAGGTTCGTTGCCAGAGATTATGCCGAGGTGTGATTTAAAATAAATCAGATGCTGAGCGGGCGATCCTTTCCCATCAAACGCCGTAAAGTTAATTAAGTCGAACTTCACCGGATATGGAATCGATTCCCACTCTCTTGGATATGGACATGGGATACCGGTCTTCTTTACCTCTTGACCAGACATCAAAGCATTGATTTTGCTCTCAAGATCTTTCACTTCTTATCTTCGCCCGCATTTTTTTTGGAGATTTCTATGAAGGTTGAGGAGATTCCACTGGATCACCCCCAGGGTTATTGTCGTTGGGAGGAGTATCAGCGTTGATATTTTCATCCACTTCTGAGTCACTGTGTACTTCATTAGTATTGTTGCGATGACTAGATTCAGCCTACTGATTTGACAAGGATTGAAGTTGTTGGGCATGTAATTCCCTCATGTGCTGCATGTTCAACTCTATTTTCATCTTCATCTCAGCCCTGAGCTTTTCTCTTAGCTAGAGCATTTTCGAGCATTTGGGGTAACTGGTCGGGAGTGATGGTGAATGCCTCCTGGACTCATCTTGTGCTGGACATAGTAGCATCCGAAGCGACTGCATAGCAAGTGTCTGACGCTTTGTCATCTGAGGATAACCCTCTACTCATTCGTTGATAATCCCTTAGTATGGTAGTTCCGGATCGCAGCCGAGTTAAACGCTAAGTTATTTCTGGAAAAGGTTCAGGACTAAAGCGCCGTGTTGACTTCCCTTTATCAGTCACATTGATGGTGACTTCTGAGATTTCATCATCTTGAGCAACCAGTCTTCTCTTGCAGAAATGCCTTGGTTTGGGCTTCGACGTTTCGGTAGAAAGTCTTTCAAATACTGAGACTCTCTGTAGAGTGGTCTTAGGGTAGCTGCATTCTGATAATATTACCCTGATAAGCTTGGTGCATAGATAATAAGAATCCGTTTCCTTGGTATTTCTCTTCCGAGTTTTGTTCGTACCTCCAGCCTGATAATACAACTCATCGGCATAATTGCCGGAGCAACCTATCGTGTGTTGGTATGACTTCCCAGGTATAATGTCATTGTCTTCCAACGAACACGCATCCTTTTGGGGATATAACACCTCGTTGGCATTCTCAAGAGTCACTCGTTTGGAATCATGCCTTCGTGAGTGCGGGGCCCCAACGGACTCTTGGACTTCAACTCACAATCCGAGGCGAGCAGTTACAGGTACTTTCTCGGCACAGGAGGTCCTTAACTTGTTGGGAGGACGCGCACGACCCTCAGTCTGACGAATTACTCAGGGTTCATTCACCGGACCCAAGCTCTCTTTAACCGAGGCTTTACCTTGACCTTCGTGCAAAGGACCGAGATGATCTGTGATCTTCATCTTGAATCGGGACAAGTCCACGTTGTCGTGGGGCTCCACCAGAGGTGCATGATTCATCGGGACAAAAACGGGGCTGTCGGAGACGCAAAAACTCTGCGGGAGGTGAGTCAAGTGCAAGGCGGGTTGATCTAGCTTGGCTTTGGCATGGGTCACTATTTGGTGGCTCGGCCTTGGCCGAGCCAGTATGGGCTGTCTTGCATTTTTTGACAGTTTCGGCACTATTCGAGTTGTTTTCGACACCATTTTGGACTTCGGCTTCCAGACTTGGTATAGTTTTGGTGGTTTCTTGACCACCTCTTCCTTCTGCAATTTCTGTGCCTCCTGCATAAGAATTCACGTGAACGTGAGTAGTGCGCAATGCTTTTGGACACGTTCCTCACGAGTTGAATGGGTCTTTTTGATGTGGATCCATTCATCAGTTGATGGTCTGGAGGAGGATCCATTTGGTTGCTGCTGAGGTGCTTGACACTTTTTGAATTTCAGATCCGCCTCATAACGGATCCTGTCAACTGGATCTAGGGCTTTGGCTAGTTGACACGCGAGGCAATGGCGTTGCCTCTGAAGAGCCCTTTTTGACAAAACCAGCACGTCTTTAGAAGTTAACCCCTTGATTGATGAGGAGTTCAAATCAACAGATCCATCTTCATTGGACGCCAGAAGGGTGCTGCAAGGGGCAACCGTAGCAATAACGGGGAGATGATCATCATCTTTGGTCTTCAGATCTGACGACCGGCGGACCTTCCTCGAGGAGGAGATCCTCCTATGCTTGTGCGGAGAGGAGGATCTGGAGGAGGAAAACATGTACGCCTCGTAATTTTGCTGGTCAAACTCGTATCCGACCTTCGTATCAACCGCGATTAGGATCCTTGGTTGTGACACAACAGCCTCGGCAGAGAGGTTGTCACCTCCTACTATGGCCAGCGTGTTTACGGTGAAAGTTAGTTTATTTATAGCTGAATCTATTACACTTGTTTATCAATTACAGATTCAAAAAGAGTTAATCTTTTTATAAGATTACTCTCTTACACAAATAAATCAAAAAAATTACAAATAAATCAAATACACGCAGAGGATGTTTATCACCCGCTGCTTGCGTGTGATCTTTACCTGTGCCGGGAACGCGTTAGTCCGTAGACCGTCGCGGATCAGATCCGGTTGATAGAGTGATTATTTAAAGCTCCTAATTCACAAAGAAAGTAATCTCAAAAGTGATAATCTCGACCAAGTGAGATTACGACTTTTCTCGAGATCAAAACCAAGTTTAATCTAAAGGAAAGGTGAAACGAGTCTCAGATCCTTCGAATAGCTCCCTCTTTATGCTAAAATTCGCCAAGATCTACTAGCCCTCCTCTGAAATTCATGCTCCACTCTTTAATTTGACAGCACCTCGCCGTCTGATTTTTGATCCTCTGCATATAGGGCCCTAGGCTTGTATTTATAGGCTTTGGTTGCGACGTTTTCGGATAAAAATTAATGATTTGATGTTATCCTCAATTAATAATCACTTAACCACATTTCGAGATAACATCCAAGCAATTGGGAGGCTCTGGAATAGAAGAATCCCGTGAAAACCATCGAAAACCATTAAAAGCGCGTTTTTAGAATTTCTGGGCTCGAGCTACCCCACGGTGGCTCGGCACTGTGCGAGCCACTAAATGGTGGCTCGGCATCGCATGAACGCAAATTTGGTGGCTCGGCTTTGGTCGAGTCCTTTCAGTGTGACTCGGCCGCCAGGGGCTATTTCGATCTTCCGGGTTTTGACTTGTTTTGTCGTTACGCGCATTTAGTCATTTTGTTAACTTCCACGCTTCATTGGTTCGCTTGATACGTTTCATTAACTTAGAGCTGGCTAATAAGCGTGGGGGCCACTTAGAGCTGGCTGATGAGTGTGCGGGCCACTTGGAGGTGGCTGATGAGCGTGCGGGCTACTTGGAGCTGGTTGATGAGCGTGCGTGCCACTTGGAGCTGGCGGATTGTTACATCATCAATAATTTGCCGCTTTGTTGTTTCGATGGCTCATCGCCACGTCGTTTGATGGTTCATCACTATGTCGTCTGACGGTTCGTCGCTCGATGGCTCATCGTCTCGAGCTGTGTTCGGGACCTATAGGAAATTTTTGACGCCTACAAAATCTTCAATCTATCTATCGCGGATCTGGAAGTAGAAGCAACTAACATGCCATTGATATAAAGTAATAAATAAATATACACACCTCCATTCAACTTGTGATAGTACATGCAAGGATCAAACTGGCTCTTAATGTACGAATGACCGATCATGAACCCTCGAATCGCTTATACCATTGTCGAGGAGATTGCTTCAAACCGTATATCGATTTCTTCAATCTACAAACCAATTTATCCTTTTTTGTAGCTCAGAATTCTAATGGTTGAGTCATATAGAGTTCCTCATCAAGATCACCATGAAGAAATACTGTTTTCACATCCATTTGATCTAATTCTAAACCATACTATGCCACCAAAGCTAGTAAAATCCGAATCGAAGAATGTTTCACTACTGGAGAGAAGACCTCATTGTAATCAATACCTTCCTCCTGTGCATATCCCTTCGCAACCAACCTAGCCATGAACCTCACGGGAGTGCCTTCAATACCCTCCTTCTTCATATACACCCACTTGCAACCAATTACCTTCCGTCCTTTTGGAAACTCGACAAGCTCCTATGTGTCGTTCCTATGAAGAGACTCCGTCTCCTCCTGCATAGCCACCTGCCACTGATCAGCCTCCGAACTCTGCTCGGCCTCTCTGAATGTAGTAGGAACCATCTGATTGACACTCTCCACCGGAAGTACATACGCAACAACTATATCTGTATACCTAACTGGCATCCGTATATCTCTCCCCCATCTCCGAACCATAATAGAATCCTGAACCTGAGTCATCGGTCTCTGATCCTATTCAACTGTACTAGTATTCTCCAAATAATCATCGTTCTCGTGGCGTAACCTGAGTCATCAGTCTCTGATCCTATTCAACTGTACTAGTATTCTCCAAATAATCATCGTTCTCGTGGCGTCATCTCAGTTAGCACTCTAATAGATACGGTCACATCTGGACAATGTGGAGCCGCGTCAATGTCCACCACCTACGATGTCTCCAATGTCGGGTCCCTCTCTACCTGATGAGAGATGGCAAGCTTCAAGATAGAAGCCTCATCGAATGTGACGTCTCTACTCAGCACAATCTTCTTATCAACCGGATCCTAAACTTGTATCCCTTAACACCATGCTTGAATCCCATAAATATGGCCTTTCTAGCTCGAGATTCCAATTTATCTGTTCTAACATGATAAAATGCAGGATGCCCAAATACCTTGAGCTGATCATAGTCGTGTACTGGCTCTCGCGATCACATCTCCATAGGGGTCTTTCCCTCAATTGCAGATGAATGCAGTCTATTAATAAGGTAGCTCGCATAAGAAAGTGAGCCCAAAGATCTTCTCCAAACTACTTCGCAACAATAAACATTGGACATTCTCCTGCAAAGACAAATTTAACCTTTCTGCCACCCCATTCTGTTGCGGTGTGTGACTAACTGTAAAGTGCCTCTCTATACCCTCGTCTCGACATAGCTGCTGAAAGGGGTCAGAAGTATACTCACCGCCATTGTCGGATTGTAATGTCTTGATTTTTCTCCCAGTCTACAGTTCCAATCTCTTTTTCTACTCCATAAATATCTCTAGAACTTCACTCTTCTTCATCATGGTGTACACCCAACAATACCTAGAATAGTCATCTACAAACGTGACAAACTAATATCGACTACCAAGTGATGATGTCTTGGTGGGACCCTAAACATCTGTGTGCACGTAGTCTGATGTTGGCCTTACTGTTTTTGATGATGTTTAACAAACAATTTACAACTAATATTATTTGTCTAGTGTTTGTGTTTTTGTATTTATTCTAGGCAAACAATAAGTTGAAGGATGGATAGAATCGAGCATTCACGATCATATTCAATAAAGGTTGGCGGAATTGTGGAATGAAGCATTACAATTCAAGTTGAAGATCCAAGTTCAAACTTCATCCGTAAGGTGTACCAAGTTGAGCTACAATGAAGACCTTCATCAAGCTTAGGTATATTTAGTTTAGGTTTTTATATTATGTGCGTTAGTACTTTAAGCCCAATCATATACACACATATACGTTTTGGTTATATATATATATATATTATTTGTTTATGGACTTCATAACAATATTTTATATCAATTCATTAAGTCTATAAAATCATTTTACAAATGTTTTAGTATTGTGTTTATGTCAAATGACAAAAATATGTATGTTTAGTTTTCATGTTTTTTGGACATATTTGAAAAATAATGAGTTTTCACTATTAAGAAGTGAAATTCCAAAAATTCTTTTTATAACATGTTCATTTACGTGTTTACGATGATTTTCTAAAGTTTTATATTTTTTGGAATTTATTTGCTATTTTTAAAGGTACTTCAAAAATTAGTTTTTCTATTTGATTCAGGTTGAAAACCTGTTATCAGATGACTGGTAAGTTGACTGATAAAATCAATCGACTGATGTGTCGACTGAAGAATATGCTTGGAATCAACAAAAAGTTTCTGTTTCATTTTGATCAACTGACCAATCGACTGATGATCCGTCAGTCGATTGATAAATATAGTCAGTCGACTGCTGAGTTAAAAAATACCTCTAATGGTCAGCTCATTACTCGACTGATAAAAGCCATTAGTCGACTGATGCTGTAACGGATAGTTTTTTCTAGTATTGTCTTGTTTTGGGTTTTTGGTCTTTTTGCCTTGTTTTTCTTGTGTTTTGGGATCTCTACAAATACTCCTCATACCTCAGACCAAAAACTAACTCAAGAGAATTGTTTAAACCAGTTTAAGTTTGTTTTAGTGCTTGTTGAAGAGTTTTGTTTGTGAAGATAATTTCACAAGAGTAAGTGAAGATCATCTATTAGTATTTGAGCATTCAACTCTTCTCCCTCTCTCTTGTTATCTATAGAGAAGTTTCCTTAAACTCAATTCTAGCTATTTTATTATTTTGATTCTAATTTCCATAAGCTAGATTTTATTATTGAGTTTAATTATTTTGATACTCTTTGTTTACACACACAACCATTGAGCTTATTGTATTTGCATACATTGTATAATTGGGTTGTGGGATTATGTGACTTAGAGAGTGAGCCTATATTGTATTCTCATCCATTATAGAGAACAAATTTATTTGTATTGTGAGCCTAAAATTATGAGGTTCACTTTGTATTATACTAGTATACCAAGAGGAGTGTGTGGTGAGAGACGGGGTCGTTCCAAGAGGAGTGGGGTAGGTGGTAATGCCTAGAGAGAAGTTATAATTCCTATCACTTGAGGGAGACACGGGATAGAGACCAACACTTGAGGTGGTAGTTAGTTTGTTTACATTGTGAGTGATTGTAAAGTTTTTCGGTGAACTAAAAAACCGAGTGTGAGGTGTAAACATTATTCGGATGAGCGTAGAAAGTCCGGTTGTGATAGTGGAGATCTCCTCGAGGTGAGGAGCGGAGACGTAGGTCATGGGGACCAAACTCCATGATCATATTGTTTGTTTGCGTTTGCCATTGGCATTCATTTATATTCGTGCATATTGTTTATATCGCCTTGCTTACGTTTATTTTGCCCACTTTTTAGTTTAGTTTGTTTACCTTTGTGATATTTGTATATCCTTGTACATATTTTGTTCATATCTCATTTGCTAGGATATATTTGTTAATTAAGTTTTAAATTGGTATAAATCAGATTAGATTAGCATAAACCTTATTCACCCCCCTCTAGGGTTCTTTCCTAGTGGCATTAGGGTGTTTTTAATTGGTATCAGAACTTGGAACTCTTTGATTTAAGGCTTAATTATCTTGAGTTAAAGATCCAACTTATCTTTTTGTACCAATCTAGTTTTTGATTGCATTTGTCTTGCTTACATATTTTTTAATTATGGATATGCATTGTGTACCTTGTTTAGGCTATGATCCTAATGTTGCTCCTAGAATAGATAATTTCTCCTATGACCAATGGTGTTCAAGATTTAATATATTTGTTAGATCTAGATATTTTAATTTATGGGAAATAATTGATAATGCTTATATTATGCCTACTTTGGAGAAATCCAAGTGGAGTAACAATGATAAAAGATTATTGACAATGAACAAGATTTTGTTAGAATATTTGCTAAATGCTTTTGATTCATCTATGTCTAACAAGTTTTTTCATTTTGATAGTGCTTACACTTATTGAAATTTTGTTAAAGCACATCAAGGGGATTTGGAGGCGATCCAACAAGCTTTGGAGGCTTCTTCTCCAAGTTCCAATGGAGCATCATGCACACGGCCACTAGGCGATAGCCCTAGTGTGGTAAGCAAGTCCGATTCCGATAATAATTTATCTATCAATAAACTTGCTTGTGCATATGATAGGTTAATGCATGCCTACACTAAGTTGCATAATAATTTCATTAATTTAAAAAGCAAGCATGTTGCATTAAAATACGATCATGAGGAGCTAGTGTCCAAATTTGATGTCATTGCAAAAGAAAATACTATGCTTAAAGAAAACAACAAATTTGATGTCATTGCAAAAGAAAATACTATGCTTAAAGAAAACAATGACTTGTTAAATTTGGAAAATAAAAAATAAGAAAACAATGACTTGTTAAATTTGGAAAATAAAAAATTAACCTCATCCATTTCTAGCTTATCTCATGACAAAAATAATGTCATGTTAGAAGTAGAGAACATAAAAAATAATACTACTTCTTTTATAAATGACTATATATGTTCTACTTCTAATAAAAATGTATATGTGTCTAATAATGAAGAGTTGAATCTTGTCAAAAATCACATAATCTTTAGATTCAACATTAACTTCATGCATTGATAATCATAAAAAGCTTATGAATATGTGTTCCAAATCAAAGTCTAAATCATCCACTCATTATGCACACATATATAGGAAAGTTTACAAATGCTCTATTTGCGACCGTAAAGGCCATTTAGCTAAATTTTGCTATGATGCACACAAACATAAGAATGATAATGTTCTTTGTACATCTCATCAAGTTTCTTCATCACATTCACATGTACACATACATATAGATTATCATAAACATACTCATGTGTACAAATGTGAGTTTTGTGATCGTTTTGCTCATTTGACCAAATTTTATTTTGATTTGAGGAGAGTTTCTCATTTGCAAAATACTTTCCAAGATAAACCTATTTTTGCAAATGAGTCCCGTGCATAACCTTTTGGTCAACATAAGCAAATGATTCCTTTCCATTGTACTTATTGCAATCGGAAGGGTCATTTGATTAATTTTTGTTATGACCGTGTTCGTGCACCACATGTGCCCAAGAGGGTTCATAACCCTAGGGTTTTGAGCTTGAATGAAAGGGGTCATGTCCGTAACTAATTCGGCACCAAGAATGTTTGGGTGCTAAAATCCTCTTAAACCACGATTTTTAATATTTTTATTTTTTATGCCTTGGTTTTTGAAAAACACGTTTTTGAAATCTTTGAATATGAAAATAATTTTTTGGTCAATTCTTTTATTTTCATGATTATTAGTTTTAATTTTTGTTGAGAGGTTTGTGTTTATATAACTCCCCCGGGTTTATTGGGTGTTTATTCCCAAATCTTGTTTACCGGGTGCTAAAATATTTATATGGGTTGAAACAAGCTTAAAAGTTTGATATGATTGCTCTCTTATTTTTTAAAAATCGATGATGGTTTGGTTTTATGTTCTTTTATGATTTACTTATGATTTATGATTTTATTGGTTGATTTATTTTCATTTGAATTTTTTTTCATGATACTCATGTTCTTTTTTCTTTTGATTTCATAAATCCATTTTTTCATTGTTTTTGTGTTTGAGTAATGAGATACTATTTTCATAGTGACATAACTTTATGTGTTCTCATTGTATTTTCTTATATGAGTTTTACCTAGCATGATTTCATTTATGCTTGCTCACATGTTTTGCCTTGCATATATTCATTAAAGCATTTTGATAGGGGGAGCTTTTCCCTATATTTGTTTTTATACTCACCGCGCTTGTATGTAGGGGGAGCATTCACTCTCTTCTCTTTTTTTCCTTTTTGATGTTGTCAAAGGGGGAGAAATATTATGAGTATGTATTTCTTATTTATATGCATGATAATTATAATTTATATATTTATTTCCTTTCATACATATATCTCTTTTTGTAAATTATTTGTCATCATCAAAAAGGAGGAGATTGTTGGCCTTTTTGTTTTGATGATATTTAACAAATAATTTATAGCTAATATTGTTTGTCTAGTGTTTGTGTTTTTATATTTATTCTAGGCAAACAATAAGTTAGAGGATGGATGGAATCGATCATTCACTATCATATTCAATGGAGGTTGGTGAAAATGTGGAATGAAGCATTGCAATTCAAGTTGAAGATCCAAGTTCAAGCTTCATCCGCAAGGTGTACTAAGTTGAGCTACAATGAAGACCTTCATCAAGCTTGGATATATTTAGTTTAGGGTTTTATATTATATGTGTTAGTACTTTAAACTTAATCATACACACACATACACATTTTGGTTTTATATATATATATATATATATATATATATATATATATATGTTTTGGTTTTATATATATATATATATATATACATGTTTTGGTTTTATAGTTTTAAGTTTATACAAAAATGAATTTGTAAAAAGATTGAATTATTTGTTTATGGACTTCATAACAATATTTTATATCAATTCATTAAGTCTATAAAATCATTTTACAAAAGTTTTAATATTGTGTTTATGTCAAATGACAAAAACATGTATGTTCAGTTTTCATGTTGTTGGACATATTTGAAAAATAATGATTTTTCACTATTGAGAAGTGTAATTCCAAAAATTCTTTTTGTAACATGTTCATTTACATGTTTACAATGCTTTCCCAAAGTTTTACATTTTTTAGAATTTATTTGCTATTTTTAAAAGTACTTCAAAAATTAGTTTTTCTGTTTGATTCAGGCTGAAAACCTGTTATCAGTCGACTGGTAAGTCGACTGATGAAATCAATCGACTGATGTGTCGACTAAAGAATATGCCTGGAATCAACAAAAAGATTATGTTTCATTTTGATCGACTGACCAGTCAACTGATAATCCATCAGTCGACTAATAAATGTAGTCGGTCGACTAATAAGCTGAAAAATGCCTCTAACGGTCAGCTCATCAGTCGACTAATGAAAGCCGTCAGTCGACTGATGCTGTAACGGCTAGTTTTTTCCAGCCTTATCCTGTTTTGGATTTTTGGTCTTTTTGCCTTGTTTTCCTTGTGTTTTAGGGTCTCTATAAATACCCCTCATACCTCAGACCAAAAACTAACTCAAGAGAATTATTTAAACAAGTTTAAGTTTGTTTTAGTGTTTGTTTAAGAGTTTTATTTGTGAAGATAATTTCACAAGAGCAAGTGGGGATCATCTATTGGTGTTTGAGCATTCAACTCTTCTCCCTCTCTCTTGTTATCTATAGAAAAGTTTCCTTAAACTCAATTCTAACTATTTTATTATTTTGATTCTAATTTCCATAAACTAGATTTTATTATTGAGTTTAATTGTTTTGATACTCTTTGTTTACACACACAACCATTGAGCTTATTGTATTTACATATATTGTATAATTGAGTTGTGGGATTATGTGACTTAGAGAGTGAGCCTACATTGTGTTCTCATCCGTTATAGAGAACAAATTTATTTGAATTATGAGCCTAAAATTGTGAGGTTTGCTTTGTATTGCATTAGTACACCAATAGGAGTGTGTGGTGAGAGACTGGGTCATCCCAAGAGGAGTGGGATAGATGGTAATACCTAGAGAGAGGTTGTAATTCGTAACACTTGAGAGAGACACGGGCTAGAGACCAACACTTGAGGTGGTAGTTAGTTTGTTTACATTGTGAGTGATTATAAAGTTTTCGGTGAACTAGAAAACCAAGTGTGATGTGTAAACGTTATTCGGGTGAGCGTATAAAACCCGGTTGTGATAGTGGAGATCTCGTCGAGGTAAGGAGCGGAGACGTAGGTCATAGGGACCGAACTCCGTGATCATATCATCTGTTTGTGTTTGTCATTGGCGTTCATTTATATTCGTGCCTATTGTTTATATAGCCTTGCTTACGTTTATTTTGCCCACTATCTAGTTTAGTTTGTTTACCTTTGTGATATTTGTATATCCTTGCACATATTTTGTTCATATCTCATTTGCTAGGATATATTTGTTAATTAAGTTTTAAATTGGCATAAATCAGATTACATTAGCATAAACCCTATTCACGCCCCTCTAGGGTTCCTTCCTAGTTGCATTAGGGTGTTTTCACAAGATGCCTCTTGTCCTATGGATGGTTATCCCGAACTTCACCTTCGTTTTCTTGTCAAGAACACAATGCTCACAGAACTCAATTTTTCCATTTTTGGTTCCCTTCAATAGTCCATGCTTGCACAAAGCTTGTAGTAACTTTTCACCTGTGTACCCCAACCTATAGTGCCTAAGTCTGCTCGTGTTCAACAATGAAAAAGCTGAAGCTACCTGGCCAATCTTGATGTTCCCCTTTAGATAATACAAATTCCTACTGTGGAATCCCTTCATCACCACCAAAGAACCCTTAGTAACCTTCGCTATAGCATTCTCAAAGATCACCTTGAATCCCTTCGCCTCCAAAGCTCCAACTAAAATAAGATTTTTCTTCAACTGAGGAACAAATCTCACTTTATTCAATTTACGAACTACTCAATCGTGCATCCAAATCTTAATGATATCCATCCCACAAATGTCACATGATTGATAATTTTCTATGACTACCACGCCCCCATCGAGTTTCTCGAACGATGCAAACCAATCTTGTCGGGGAGTCACATGATAAGTGGCATAAGAATCAAGCATCCAATCAGATGCATCTACATGGTTCACCTCTGGAGTAATCAATAGAGAAAAACACAAATCATGAGAATCATCACCTCTCGCGACGTTCACCTCATTGACCTTCGGGCCCTTCTTCTTGCTATTCTTCTTCTCCTTGAGTTTCGGGCAATCTCTCTTCTAATGTTATTGTTCCTTGCAGAACACACACATGTTCTTCACTAACTGGTGGTGGCCCCTTGACTTTGACCTGTTTATATTACCACCTCTCGGTTATGGACTTCTACCTCTCGTCGACAAGGTCTCTCCTGAAGTGCTAGCATGAGAAGTCTCTTTATCCTTCCTCCTCAAATCGTAGTTCTGTAGGGTACTCTTGCTTATATACCAAGTGTAGGATCGTGACTCTTAAGAAAAGAGAGCACTCTTATGAAGAGTAAATATGTGGAAGCTTTATACTTAAAACACTAGATGGTGAATTTGCAAGATTTGTTATAAATTGTAAGAAATAATGGCAACAATCTCAAAAAATAAACATCACAAACACAAGTATGTATACCGGTTCCACCTCCCCGGTGTACATCCAGTCACTAAGAAAATCCCGCTTGAGAGTTTCACTATGATTTTAAAACCTTACAAAATCAAAAACAAAGCTGACTAATTTGCAAGACCATGTAAATTATAACAATCTCTACACCAAGTGATCAGCTCTCTCAAACCCGAGAGAAACCTTCTTTGAATCAAAGTACAAAACTCTTATAAGCATTGATATGATTGTTAAGTGCAGCAGTGGCTTAGGAACCTTTGAAACTCTCTGAAATTTGCCTAATCAACTTATATGAATGATGGAAACAAAAGGCAATATCAGAATTTCAGCTCTTGACCATTTGGATGAGAATTTTTATCAAGAGAGAATCAAATTTCAAAAAATTTGAATCTTATAAGTACTAATCTTAGTTGAAGTTTTCTGATGTTTAAACCTGTTTATAGACTGTTAAAAAGTTGAATTTTAAACCCAATAAACAGATAAAATTGACTATAAATAGTCATATATTCAAATTATGAAAATCTAGAAAAACTATATCTGTAATCGACTATAAGGCTTAGTAGTCAACTACACTGAGTCTAAATAGACTCTGTGAAGTTAGAAAATTTCTTAGTAGTCGACTACAAGGCATAGTAGTCGACTACACTGTAAACTCAAAGATTCTGGAATTCTGTTTTTAGTATTTTGGTTGTAACTTTCTCATCCGACCTCAGAATGAGGTGATTTAAGATTTGTTAGAGAAGTGTTGAAGAGACCTAAAACTTTGGTCTTTTGAGTTTTTCCAGATTAGAACTACTAAGGGGTACAAATAAGATATAATACACTAAGCATGTGTTAGTGTATTTTAAACACTTTGTGTGTGTATGTGTGTGAGTGATCAAGGCTTGTACAATATTTCTAAGTAAAAAAAATTAAAAATTACATTGTGATGTTTATACGCTTCTTCTTCTTTACTTCTTGTTGCCTTAAACTCATCTTATGTCATGAGTATCTCTTTGAATATCATTGTCGGTTTTCCTCTGATACTACAAAATAAATGTTAGCACATAATACACACAATATAAACATTTGTTATCATCAAAATAAACATATCTTAGGGTCAAAATTCCTAACATTCTCCCCCTTTTTTTTGATGACAAATATATTGTGTTAATATATATATATATATATATATATATGAAAAAAATTAAATCCCTCTGTATGAAAAAAAATCTTTTACTCCCCTTGCATCGAAGCATTAGTAAAAAATTTAAAATTTTTCTATATTACTCCCTATTTGTCATTAACAAAAAAAACATTATTATAGTTAAATTTAATTTTCTTTTTCCTGAGTACCTTAATAAAAACATTAAACACTTTGGTACCCTTTTATATTAGATCCATATGATTAACCCTTAGGAATCCAAATCCACTTAGAATTTGGTTTCCATTTATTAATATTAACATAATACTTTGAATTGCAAACATCATGCATATAAGATGAAATATAAGCATTCCTATCATGAATGTTCAAATTCTTAGGAATCCATATATGCTTATATTGTTTAGCATGAATATTGTTATTATTATTCTTCAAAACATAATCATTCTTTGTAAAATACTTAGGAACAAATCCAATACCAATATGATTATTTGAATATTTTTGAAATGAGAGCAAATTATTCAAATTCTCTTTAGTTTTGTTAAATTTGTTCACATTTAAAGATAAGTCTTCATATTTACATCTAAGTGAACTCATTTCTTTATCTAAATCTGAAATACAAGTTTTTATTTTATCACATTTAGATTTTAGATAAATATTATCATTAGTCAATATTTTATTTTTAGAAAATAAATTATTATTTAGTTCATTCAATTTTTCAACTTGTGAAGAATTTGAAGTTACTAATTCTAAGTTTAATCTTTCATTTTTATTTTTCAATAACTTACAATTAGACTTCAAATCCTTAAATCTAGCATAAAGTTCATTGAATACTTTTAATAATTATTTATTATTGCATACCTCATCTTCTTGTGCAATGAAGCATATGTGAGCGGATTCCTCTTTTTGTTCTTCTTCTTCTTCGGAAGACAAGGCCTTTTTCTTCTCATTTTGTGACTTGTTGAAGTTTGTAGACTTTGATTTTGACTTTAGAAGAGGACAATCCTTCTTCATGCGTCCTGGCTTATTACATCCATAATAAATAAAATTATTGTTAGTATGTTTAACATTTTTATACTTACTCTGGATAAGGAACTTTTTGAATTTTCTTAAGAGAGCATCAATGTCTTCATCATCTTTATCTGATTCATCACTATCGGAAGTTGCATTTAAAATAATGATTTTCTTCTCTGGTTGTTCTCTCCCCCTTCTATCTTGAAGTTGTACTTCATATGCCATTAAATTCCCAACAAGATCTTCTAGGGTAAGTATTGAGAGGTCATTGGCTTCTTCAATTACGGTTGTCTTTTTCTCTCATTCCCGTGTAAGTGCACAAAGAACTTTTCTTACCATCTCCAATTGTGTGTATTCTTTTTCAAGACCAATTAGAGAGTTGATAATGTCGGTAAATCTTATGATCATTTCACTGATCATCTCATGTTCTTTCATTTTGAATAACTCAAACCTGTGCACAAGAACAGAGATTTTATATTCTTTAAGTTTATTTGTACCTTCGTGTGTTACTTCTAATGTATGCCAAATTTGATGGGCTGGATTGCAAGTAGACACGCGATTGAACTCGTTCTTGTCCAATGCACAAAATAGTGCATTCATCGCCTTAGAGTCTAGATTTACATTTGTCCTTTGACTAACCGTCCATTCAGTGTAAGGAGTGGTAGGCTTTGTAAATTCCATCTCTATAATGTTTCATAGATCGTAGCCAAGAGATTTGAGGTAGATCTTCATCCGACACTTCCAATAGTTGTAGTTTGTGCCGTCAAAGAGAGGTGGTCGCTGTGTGGAATGTCCCTCTTTGAATTGTGATGTATTTGTTGTATTTGATGATGTCATCATTCACCTTGCTCTGATACCAATTGTAGGGTCCTCTTGCTTATATACTAAGTGTAGGATCGTGACCCTTAAGAAAAGAGAGCACTCTTATAAAGAGTAAATCTGCGGAAGCTATATACTTAAAACACTAGACGGTGAATTTGCAAGATGTGTTATAAATTGCAAGAAAGAATGACAACAATCTCAAAAAATAAACATCACAAACACAAGCATGTATACTGGTTCTACCTCCCAAGTGTACATCCAGTCACCAAGCAAATCCCGCTTGAGAGTTCCACTATGATTTTAAAACCTTACAAAATCAAAAACAAAGTACAAAACTCCTATAAGCATTGATATGATTGTGAAGTGCAGCAGTAGCTTAGAAACCTTGGAAACTCTCTGAAATTTGCCTAATCAACTTATATGAATGATGGGAACAAAGGGCAATATCAGAATTTCAGCTCTTGACCATTTGGATGAGAATTTTTATCAAGAGAGAATCAAACTTCAAAAAAATCGAATCTTATAAGTACTAATCTTAGTTGAAGTTTTCTGATGTTTAAACCTATTTATAGCCTTTTAAAAAGTTGAATTTTAAACCCGATAAACGGTTAAAATCGACTATAAACAGTCATATACTCAAATTATGAAAATCTAGAAAAACTATATCTGTAATCAACTACAAGGCTTATTAGTCAACTACACTGAGTCTAAACAGACTCTGTGAAGTTAGAAAATTGCTTAGTAGTCGACTACAAGGCATGAGTCTAAACAGACTCTGTGAAGTTAGAAAATTGCTTAGTAGTCGACTACAAGGCATAGTAGTCGACTACACTGTAAACTCACAGATTCTGGAATTCTATTTTTAGTATTTTGGCTGTAACTTTCTCATCTGACCTCAGAATAAGGTGATTTAAGATTTGTTGGAGAAGTGTTGAAGAGACCTACAACTTTGGTTATTTGAGTTTTTCCAGATTTGAACTTCTAAGGGGTACAAATAAGATATAATACACTAAGCATGTGTTAGTGTATTTTAAACACTATGTGTGTGTATGTGTGTAAGTGATCAAGGCTTGTACAATATTTCTAAGTAAAAAAATGTATAAATTACATTGTGACGTTTATACGCTTCTTCTTCTTTACTTCTTGTTGCCTTGAACTCATCTTATGTCTTGAGTATCTCTTTGAATATCATTGTCGATTTTGCTCTGATACTACAAAATAAATGTTAGCACATAATACACACAATATATAACATTTGTTATCATCAAAATAAATATATCTTGGGGTCAAGATTCCTAACAAGTTCATCAATACGTTAATCGCTTCATTGTAGGTGATGGAAGATCTCACGTTCAGCGAAGTGAGCACGAATGTATCATACTCCTCATCGGGTAAGGAGCCTAACAAGATAATCGCCTTGTACTCATCCGTTATCTTCTCATCCACGTTCACCAATTCCGACAATAACTTTGTATAGTTATTCACATGAGCCACAAGTGAGGTGCCCCTGGACATCAAGAATCTGAATAATCTCCGCGGCAAGTACAACCGATTATCAACACTCTTCGTAAGGTACTTATTGTTAAGAATCTCTCACATCTTCATCGCAGACGTCACCCTAATCACATCGTATTTCAACTCTTATTCCAAACAAGACCTGATCACCCTACAATCATTCCTATTCATCTTGTCTCATATCGTCTCATCGTATTTCGGTGGCCTCTCATGGACCATAATTGTCTCTTCCAAATTTTGAGCATTGAGAGTGTCCTGTACATCGCTCTTCCACAAACCAAAATTGATTTTACAGTCATGCTTCACCACACTAATCTTAGTGTTTTGAAATCCAACCCGAATTGTACTCGCCATCGTCTTTTTGCTTTCACTTCTCCTCCCATTGCAAACTACTTCAAATTATAAAAAAAAGATTCAAACTTTGATAGAAATTGAGAAATTACCCAACTGAACCATAGATAGGATTCCAACACGATCTCCTAACCACACAAGGAAAGCGAGATCCCAACGGAAACTCCGCAATGCTATCTCCACCGAAATCTAGAACTTCAAAAACCAAGCTTCCACAATGAATCTTCCTTCACCCAATGCCAAAAACCCTAGATCTCAAATCTGGAGCTCTGATACTAATTGTTGCACACAGTGCGAAAGCTTGCTCGACAACCAAACGAGTCGGCGAGCGATGAGAGAAGAGAACTAAACCAAACACGAGTGTAATCACTAAAAATACGACAAAAAACAAACCAACATAGAGAATTTGGTTCAACAAATTACATACGTCCACGAAGAGATGATGAGGAGATTTTACTATATGGAGAAGAAATACAACGGGTTACAACTCACACAATCACTCAAATATAACGCTAACCAAATATCTCAACTCCCTCACAATATCTCCCTCTCAATATACTCAAAAGACTATTTTTTCTCTTTACTCCATTTTCTCTTCTAAAACATTCTATATATATAGAAATCCTAAAACCAAAAACATACTAGGAATTCTAAAAATAAAATCAAAATAGATTAGGAATAACCTGTTGCCAAAATAGATTAGAAATTCTAATAACTTGTTACCAAAACAGATTAGAAACCTACTATCCAACAACTTGTTGCGTGCCGTGTGGAAGCATGATCGACAACTAAACGAGTCAGCGAGCGATAAGAGAAGAGAACTAAATCAAACACAAGTAAAATCACAAAAAATGTGATACAAATCAAACCAACACAGAGAATTTACGTGGTTCAGCAAATTGCCTACGTCCACGGGAAGAGGATTGAGAGATTTTGCTATATGGAGGAGAAATATAACGGGTTATAACTCACACAATCATTCAATATCACCCAAATCAAAGATCTCAACTCCCTCACAATATCTCCCTCTCAATATGCTCAAAAGACTCTTTTTTCTCTCTACTCCATTTTCTCTTCTAAAACGTTCCATATATATAGAAATCCTAAAACTAAAAACATACTATGAATTCTAAAACCAAAATCAAAACAGATTAGAATCCTAATAACCTGCTATTAAAACAGATTAGGAATCCTAATAATCTAATACCAAAACAGATTAGGAATCTTAATAACATGTTACCAAAACAGATTAGAAACCTGCTATCCAACAATATCTACCCCTTGACCAAACTTTGTGAGCGTTTATACTTCATTTTCATTTATTGTTTGCAGATTACTCATTCTTCCATGAACTCTTAAAAAACAAATTCTATATAAACTACATTTTCGTTTTGAAATCCGTTTTGCACGTGCAATTGAATTTTCACAACAAAACCAAGGACAAATAAGAGAAATCACTCGAGAACTTCCTTATAAAAAAAGAAATAGTACGTAATAAGCCAACTTGGTTGTCTCGTTTAATTTTCAATATCCTTTTTTTATTGGGAATTAATGTTGAACATCCTAACACTTTAATTGATAGATAGATAAATTATATATTTTTCTTCTTGTTTTTTTCTTAGGAAAAAATGTTTGTAGCCCCCAAAATTAGATTGTCACCCCCATCCACCAAAACAAAAATCGGGTGCCATCTAAGCAATACTTCCTTACCCATTTTATCCCTAATTAATACCCCATGTGAAACTTTTTAGGGCTGGACAAGACCCTATCTCTCTCTTAAAAGTTCAACCCATAGATTTTCTTTTTGTAAGTTATTAAGCTTATGCATTGGTTGTTAAGCTTATGCACATTTTTTATTAGTTGTTAAGCTTATACATTGATTGTTTAACTTATTTTTTAAATACATTTGTTGTTAAGCTTTTAGTCAGTTGTGAAGTTTATGCATTGGTTGTTAAGTTTATGCGTTTGTTGATAAGATTCTTGTTAGTTTTAAACTTATGCATTGGTTTTTAAGCTTTTTTCAGTTATTAATCTTAGGCGTTTGTTAAGCTTTTTTGTCAATTTTTCAATGTAGTCATTGGTTAAGTTTATGTGTTTGTTATAAACAAAAAATCAACAAAAATAGCGTCATTAACTATAAACATCATAACATAAATATATAAGAGATATATCATATAAAATAGAATACAAACATTAAAGAAACATCAGAGATTGGGACATATCATAACCTATTAATAAATAAATTATTTAATAATACAAAGATCGATAAGTAATTTAAAGAAAGAAAAAAATTGATAGAATTAATATAGTTTAAAAAAGTAAAGATCTAGGAGGAAAAAAGAGAAAAGAAGAATGAAGGGAAGGGGAGGGAGAGGTAATAGGAGAGAAGAGAGAGGGGAGCAGAACATAACGGTGTACTCAAGGGCATTGTAGGAAATTATTATTTTTTGAATTACCGGTGACACTACACCATATTTAGGGGGCTAGAAGCATAAAAGAATGGATTTAAGGTATTTTTTTTGCTTGTTGGCCCCGTCGTTGGGGGCAACAAATTTGTTTTTTAATTTTAAGGGTACAAACATTTTTCCCTTTTATCTTTTAGCAGAAGAGTAGTTGAGCAATGTCAATTTGTTATTCTATTATATTTCCTCCTCTTGTTATCGATCATTTTACCAACAATCTCATGGCTTCAAATTGGACTTCAACTTTTCTTGGGTCGTAACCTTGAGCTCTGATTTGGCAGTTAATTGACCTTAAATAGATGTTCTGACCCAAAGTATGCAAAAGTCAAACTTATTAGGTATTGAAATAATTTTCTATTTAAATATACTAATATTTTTCGAATTTGTCTATATCAATATAGGCTCACATATGAATATCTCAACAATGTTTCTTTTGTTTATAACTGTTAAGAATGCCAACTTTTAGGTACGAGTTATTTGATGGCGGGCACAGTGGTATACACGTAAGTAAACAATCCAGATGTTGGCAGCTTGATTTCAGTAAGTATATAATTAATTAGGGGAAATTGTTTCTGGCCCCTAATTTTCTTACAAGTATTCCGCCCACCCCAAGACTTTTTCAACACTTCCAAAACCCTCACAAGCAAAGTCACAATTCTCTGAGCCCCTAAAACAAAAAACTCAAGAATTTAAAACATTTGAAGACCATAATACTCTTTCTCTCTCTCTCTCTCTCTCTCTCCCTCTCTCTCTCTCTCTCTCTCTCATGATGTCACTGTGATGATTTGAAATAGGTTTTAGGGAAAAATTCTAGTTCCCTCTAAATATTTCAAACGGTGTCGACATCAGCGATGAAACTTTCCCGGTGTTCATTTATGAGGTGAAGAAAACTGTGATATTGAAGACGGTGATGACGAGTAGCAATGGATTCAGCGTCGCTGTTCCGAAGAAAAATGCTGGAACTCCGGAGACCCCCGGTGTAATTTTTTTCTTCTTTTAACTTTTACTTGAATCTGAGTGCTATATTTTTTTTGTTATTTTAGATATTGTTATAATTTTTTTTTAAAATCGATGACTTGAGATTAAAGTAGAGTCTGTAAATTTATATATTGTTGTTATTTTACTATAATGAGTTTGTTGTTAAGGTTATGAGTTGGTTGTGAATGAAGGTTACTGTTTGGGTCAAAAGTTAACGTTTTCATTGTTATCGAATCTATTACAACTTTGGTCATTATAATAAATTCAAACGAAAAGAAAAGTTGATCTTTTTATAAGATCTTCTTTACACAATGAAAATAAAGATTACAACTTTTGTCAAACAGCGCAACGGACGTTTATCACCCGCTGCTTATGTGGGTTCTTTGCCTGTGCCGGGGACGTCAATATCCGTGGACCGCCGCGGATCAGATCCGATTAGCAGAAGTTGGATAATCAATGCTCTCACTTCACAAATGAAGTAATCGCAGTAGCGGTGATTTTGACTAAACAAAATCACGGCTCTTCTCAGGATTTAAGACCAAGCTTAAATCTAGAGGAATAGGGGACGGGTCTCAGATCTCTCGAACTCCACTCTTTATGCGCAGGAGATCACCAAGATCTGCTAACCCTTGCTGTAAATTCGTGGCTCCACTCTCCAATTCGGCAGCGCTTCGCCCTCTTGATCTCCTCTTCTTGGAATGAGCACCCGAGCTCCTATTTATAAGCTTCAGGAGTGGGTATTTGGATAAGAACAAGGGATTCTTCTCTATCTTCAGTTGAGAACTGAATAACCATAGTATCAGATCGGTTGGAACGTCCAGGAACAAACAAATCCTAAGAAAAACCGTCAAAACCGAAAAATCACATTTCTGGCCGAACTGTCACCTGGTGGCTCGGCCTGACCGGGCCACCAAATGGTGGCTCGGCCTTAGCTGATGACTTGTTCCGTCGTTACGCGTATTTCGTCATTTCGTTGATCTGTACGCTGTTTTGGTGGCCGATGAGCGTGCGGGCCACTTGGTGGTGGCCGGTGAGCATGCGGGCCACTTGGTTCGACCATTTGGTGGCTGGTGAGTACATGGGCCACTTGGAGGTGGCCGGTGAGCGCACATGTTATTTGGTTCGCCGTTTCGCTTCATGTGTTCATCGGCGTTGAATAATCCTCTTAGACTTAGATAGTGGCGTTCATCACCTTCTCTCTGTCTCGAGCTGTGCATGGATACCTATAGGCATTTTTAGACGCCTACAAATACCCCCTCCAAAATATTTCAGACTCATTCTTTTATGGAGGAGTCTGGAATGCTTTGGATATGATAGTCCTCCGCCTTTAGTCGGTGTCAAAGGACCTGCGAACTGTTTCAATTCTTGACTTCCTCAGCCTTCAGTCTATCCAGTGCTTTGTCGAATAGATGAAGTTCTTCCGGCGCTGCGTTTATCGTCTGACCGTTGTCGAAGTCTTGAATCGAAATTGGTGAGTTAGTTTTGGCTCGTGTTATTGAGTTGACTTTGAACTGATTATCTTTGTCGTAACGCGTTGACCGGCGTTGACGTAGTTTATACTCGTACGTTTGCTGGAGTATACACAATTTAAGCTCTTAAGGCATTGGAGCGTGGCGGTCCCAAATGTTGGGGCTACAGGACCAACTATTAAATTGATTCATCTGTATGTGTGGATCTTATCCCGAAGCTTATTGGATGCTCAAGTCATGAGACCAACTAATGAAGTTGATGCGTCAATGACTCGTATTTATAGAATTTTTGGTAAATTCTCAGTCATCAACGGGTTTGATAAGCCTTTACCGACTACCGTTTGAGTCGGGCTAGCATGCAGATTGTTTAAGTCCGTTCTGCATGTGACGTTATGCTAAAAGAGTTAACTCTTTTAGTGCTACGATATTGAATACGTAGACTTCGTCTTTCTCACGTGAAAAGACTAAACGGCGACGCGTAATAGGCGTAGACTTTAAGGTTTTTGGCAAATCCTCAGCCTTCAACGGGTTTGATGTGCCTTTACCGATTACCGTTTGAATCGGGCTTGCATACGGATTGTTTAAGTCCGTTCCGCATGTGACGTTATGCTAAGAAAGTTAACTCTCTTAGGGCTACGATATTGAATATGTAGACTTCGTCTTTCTTACGGGAATAGACTACCCGGCAATACGTGTTAGGTGCTGACTTATCCCTACTCAGGATTCGGGATAAAATTCCCCGTGCGTGTGAAGCACGGATTTTGACGTTATGAATAACAACCTGCCACAATGTCGAATATGTGGGCTTTTGTTTTTTTTACGGTTATGAACTAACCGGCAACGCGTGTTAGGCGTTGACTTATCCCTACTTAGGCTTCGGGATAAAATTCCCCATGCATAAAAGGCATGGATTTTTGTTGCTACGATGTTGAATACGTAGACTTGGTCGTTTTTACGGGAACGAACCACCCAGCAACGCGGGTTAGGCGTTGACTTATCCCTACTTAGGCTTCGGGATAAAATGCCCCAGACGGGATTCTGGTGTCTTTTTCAATCGGTGAAAAACTAAACCGGCAACGCGTGTTAGGCGTTGACTTATCCCTACTCAGGATTCGGGATAAAATTCCCCATGCATAAAAGGTATGGATTTTTATTACTACGATATTGAATACGTAGACTTGGTCATTTTTACGGGAATGAACCACCCAGCAACGCGGGTTAGGCGTTGACTTATCCCTACTTAGGCTTCAGGATAAAATACCCCAGACTGGATTCTGGTGTCTTTTTCAATCGGTGAAAGACTAAACCGGCAACGCGTGTTAGGCGTTGACTTATCCCTACTCAGGATTCGGGATAAAATTCCCCATACATGTGAAGCACGGATTTTAGGAGATTGGAAATGTGGTGTCTTCTCCTAGGGCAAAGACGAACCCGATGCGGGAGAGGAAGAATTTTATATTCTATCTCCCAAAACTGAAGAGGAAGAATTTTATATTCTATCTCCAGTTGGAAAGGAGACTCGAGGTGGGATCTCTACCCCCAGAATCCGGAAAGGTAAAACTAGGAGTGGGATCTCCACTCCGAGAATCGAAAAATTCGGATAATCCTAACTGTTAGAAGTTTTGATTACCGAACTAAAGGTGAATTTCTTGTTTATCGAGAGTGAATTATGGTTTTGGTCCTTACTGTAGGAAGGTTTGACTAAGCGGGAGTTTGAGGTAATCCTAACTGTAGAAAGGTTTGATCACTTGATTTGAAAATGGACCTCTCGTTCATGGAAGGAATCGAGAGGAGATTTTAGCTGTGGTCCTAACTATAGAAAGGTTTGACCAGGTGGGAGTTTTGAGACGACCCTAACTGTAGGAAGGTTTGATCGCTCGATCTGAAAATGGACCTCTCGTTCACTGAAGGAATCGAGAGGGGATTTTGGTTATGGTCCTAACTGTAGAAAGGTTTGACCAGGTGGGAGTGGGAGCGTGAGATGACCCTAACTTTTATAGGTTTGATCACTCGATTTGTAGACCTCTCGTTCATTGAAGGAATCGAGAGGGGATTTTGACTGTGGTCCTAACTGTAGGAAGGTTTGATCAAGTGGACAGTGGGAGTGGGAGTACAAATCACAGTGGGAGTGTTGACCTGTACAAATCACTCGGTAGGGGTTCTTGGTGTCAAGTGATAAGGACTTAATACGAAGGGGTTTGACAATTCGTCAAGGATTGACAGATCAAAGTTCTAAGCATTATATCCGGACTCTAACCATGAAAGTGTTGAGTACACGAACATAGAGGAAGTTTGAATGAATTAAACAAGAAAGAATTTTGGTAGTCCCACCGTCAATTAGTCTGATCGGTAGGAGATGTTGTGGTGGAAGAAGAAAGAATTTTGATAGTCCCACCATCAATTAGTCTGATCGGTGGGAGATGTTGTGGTGGAAGACTGTGAGTTGTCAACAAAAGAGTATTCAGAAATCACAGTTGGGGTTTAGTGTTTATCACTTTGTTTGTAACGATCGGGTTATCCCTAAGAAAATTACATGTAGCATTCTTCCGGAAACTTCCCGTTACATAAATCATCCACCCCCAGCTTCCTTCGCGAAACTGAGTCTAACATTATACTGAGTTACATGACCGGGTTATCCTTAAGAATATTACATGTAAAAATTCTCCATGAACTTCCCATGAAAGAAAGGAAACAGTTTAGACTCATATACCGGTTGGAGTTTCAGGAAGCAGTTTAACCTCGTATACCGGTTGGAGGATTGAGAAGCAGTTTATACTCGTATACTCTTCGGAGTGTAGGAAGGAGCAGTTATACTCTTATACTTATCGGAGTCTTCATTCGACTTAATTGAGCGATATAACGCCGGCTTCAACCAAGGTTTGGATGCTATTCTTGAGAGCAAAGCAATCCTTGGTAGGATGAAGGACCCTCCCGTGGTACGCACAGTATTTTGGATCCGCAGTATTGTCAGCTTCCACCTGATTTACGATAGGTGGTAGCTTGATCTTGTTGTTTTCAAGGAGGGATTCAAAGATGGCTGGAACGTCTTCGTCCTTGAAGGAATACTCTTTTTGGAGTCTCGGGTCCGAAGTCTTTTGCTGCCTTCGGGATTGCTGTTGTGACGTTTGATTAGCACCACCAGCAGCTGCAGGTGCTTTTCCCTTACCACGGGAGGCGAAGTTTGAGTTCGGAGGATTAGCCGTCGGTTGGCTCCTCTCGGCCTTCTTCCTTCGGAGGAAGCGTTCGGCCCGCTCTCCGTGCATCTTCAACTCTTTCCAAGTGTTGGACGGTGTGACTCCCATAACTTCCAATATCTCAATAGATAGGTTGTTATGACATGTCTGGAGGATGAAGTCCTCCGTGATCGGATCTTGGCAGTTCATTGCTTTATTCCGGAAGCGCTTGACGAAGTCGTCGACTGTCTCGTCATCTTCTTGTTTCTCATCGAAAAGTGTCCTGATGGATACCTCGTCGACGTCGTCAAAGAAATTGCTGAGGAATGAGCTCTCCATATCGTCCCAGTTGTTAATACTTCCGGGCTTGAGATGGCGGTACCAATCGAAGGCCGATCCACGAAGGGTACCAACGAATGACCGAACCATCAAAGCTTTATTGCCGAAGATCATGCCCAAGTGGAACTTGAAGTAGATCAAATGCTGAGTGGGCGAACCCTTCCCATCAAACGGTGTGAAGTTGATCAGGTTAAACTTCGCCGGATACGGGATCGAATCCCACTCTCTCGGATATGGACACGGAATACCGGTCCTTTTCATCTCTCGAGCAGACATCAGAGCGTTGATTTTGCTCTCGAGATCTTTTATTTTCTCATCCTCGCTCGTATCGGGGCTTGGATGATTCTTAAGAGGAATAACGGGGCCACCCCCAGTGTTTTAGTCAAGGGGAGGGTTCTCAGTATCGAGACGTTCATCCACATCTGAATCGCTACCTACTTGGTCGGCAAGGTTACGACGGCTGGATTCACCGAACTGATTGGACAGAGCCCGAATTTGTTGGTCATGCTCTTCCCTCATTCGTAGCATAGCCATTTCCATTTCGATCTTGAATGCCTCTTTCTGTTTGGTTAGAGCATCCTCAAGAATTTTGGCGATTTTCTCGGTGTTGATCATGAATGCCTCGTGCGATTGTCCTGGACTAGACACCATTTGGTCAGAAGCGACTACAGAGTTGGCATCTGATGCTTCATCATCGGAGGATAATCCCCTCTGCATTCTCAGATAATCTCTTTGTCTACTAGTTCCTGATCATAACCGGGTTAGACGATGAGATATAAGCGGGTCAGAGCTAGAAGGTCGAATCGACTTTCCCTTATCAGCCATATTTATGGTGACTTCCGGAAGTTCGTCACATTGAATAGCCGATCGCTTCTTGTGGAAACGTCTTGGCTTGGACTTAGTCGCTTCGTTAGCGATCCTCTCATGTACCGAGACCCTCTGCGGAGCGGTCTTGGGGCAGCTACACGCTGATAATATTGTCCTGATAATTTTAGCCCACGGACAGTGAGAATCCGTGTCTCAGGCACTTCTTTTCCTGGATTTGTTCGCACCCCCAGCTTGATAGTACAACTCGTCAGTCTGATGACTGTAGCAACCTATCGTGTGTTGGCACGATTTTCCAGGTATAACGTCTTCATCCTACGAGTATGTTTTCTTCTGGGAATACAACGCTTTGTTAACGTCTTCAGGAGTCGCATGTCTGAGGCTACGTTTTTGTGAACATTGGCCCTCAACAGGCTCCTGGATTTCAACACGCAATCCAATGCGGTCATTTGCATGACTTTTCCCGTCATACGTTCTCCTCCATTGCTTAGGAGGACGATCACGACCTCCAGCCTGAAAAACCGCTCGAGATCCGTTCAATGGGCTTGAGCGCTTTCTAATTGGAACTTTGCCTCTATCACCGTGTGACGGGCCAAGACGATCTTTGATGGTCATCTTAAAATGAGACAAATCCACACTGTCGCGGGTCTCCACTGGAGGTGCGGAACTTGTCGGGACAGTAATAGAGGCCATCAGCAACCCAGACGGGACTGTAGGAAGTGAATCAGCAGTGAAACGAACCGAACCAATCCGAGTTTTGCTCAAACCACCATTTGGTGGTTTGACATTGGCCGAGCCACCATTTGGTGGTTTGACATTGGTCAAGCCACCATTTGGTGGTTTGACATTGGCCGAGCCACCATTTGGTGGTTTGACTTTGGCCAAGCCACCATTTGGTGGTTTGACTTTGGCCGAGCCACCATTTTGTGGTTTGAATTTGGCCGAGCCACCATTTGGTTTTCTGGTTTTTTCAATGCCTTCGGGCACCGTTTGGGTTGTTTTTTATGTCGGTTTGGACTTTGGCCTCCAGACTCAGCGTGATCTTAGTGGCTTCTTGATCACTTCTTCTTGCTTCATCTTCTGCGCTTCTCGCACGAAAATTCGTGTGTGCGCAATTAAGGCGCGACGCTTCTGAATGCGCTCATCGAGGGTTGAGCGGGTCCGTTTGACTTGGATCCATTCATTCGCTGCTGGTTCGGAGGAGAGGGCATCTGTTTGCCGCTGGGGAACTCGGTTCTTTCTGCGTTTCAGATCCGCCTCATAGCCGATCCCATCAACAGGCTCCAAAGCCTTAGCAAATCGGCGCGCAAGTCATTGGCGCTGTCTTTGGCGTGCCCTCTTTGATAGGGTTGGCACGCTTTCAGCAATTGACTCCTTGATGGAGGAAAGGTCTAGATCTGTAGATCTGGCCTCGTTGGAGGCCGGAGGGGTATTGCAAAGCGGGGTTACAGCGGCAACGGGAGCCTTGATCTTTCTTTGCTTGTGAGGGGCGGAAGATCTGGAGGAGGAGGACGACAGATATTCCTCAAATTTTAATTGGTCGAACTCGTACTCGACCTCTTCGTAAACCAAAATCCGGATCCGTGGTTACGGTACGACAACTTCGGCAGCGAAACTGTTGCCTCCCACTGTGGTCGCCAGCTTGTTTGGGTCAAAAGTTAACGTTTTCATTGTCATCGAATCTATTACAACTTTGGTCATTACAATAAATTCAAACGAAAAGAAAAGTTGATATTTTTATAAGATCTTCTTTATACAATGAAAATAAAGATTACAACTCTTGTCAAACAGCGCAACGGACGTTTATCACCCGCTGCTTGTGTGGGTTATTTGCTTGTGCCGGGGACGTCAATATCCATGGACCACCGCGGATCAGATCCGGTTAGCAGAAGTTGGATAATCAATGCTCTCACTTCACAAAGGAAGTAATCACAGTAGCGGTGATTTTGACTAAGCAAAATCACGACTCTTCTCGGGATTTAAGACCAAGCTTAAATCCGGAGGAATAGGGGACGGGTCTCAGATCTCTTGAACTCCACTTTTTATGCGCAGGAGATCGCCAAGATTTGCTAACCCTTGCTGTAAATTCATGGCTCCACTCTCCAATTCGGCAGCGCTTCGCCCTCTTGATCTCCTCTTCTTGGAATAAGCACCCGAGCTCCTGTTTATAAGCTTCGGGAGTGGGTATTTGGATAAGAACAATGGATTTTTCTCTATCTTCAGTTGAGAACTGAATAACCATAGTATCAGATCGGTTGGAACGTCCAGGAACAAACAAATCCCAAGAAAAACCGTCAAAACCGAAAAATCACATTTCTGGCCGAATTGTCACCTGGTGGCTCGGCCTGGCTGAGCCTCGTTTTGATGTGACTCGGCCGCCAGCGGCTTTTATTGGTTTTCCGGGTTTTGACTTGTTCCGTCGTTACGCGTATTTCGTCGTTTCGTTGATCTGTACGCTGTTTTGGTGGCCGATGAGCGTGTGGGCCACTTGGTGGTGGCCGGTGAGCATGCGGGCCACTTGGTTCGACCATTTGGTGGCTGGTGAGTACATGGGCCACTTGGAGGTGGCCGGTGAGCACACATGTTATTTGGTTCGCCGTTTCGCTTCATGTGTTCATCGGCGTCGGATAATCCTCTTAGACTTAGATAGTGGCGTTCATCACCTTCTCTCTATCTCGAGCTGTGCATGGATACCTATAGGCATTTTTAGACGCCTACAGTTACGTATTGGTTTTGAAGATTACGAGTTGGTTATGAAGTTTACGAGTTGGTTGTAAGGGTTACGATCAGTTGTCAAGGTTAGAAGTTGGTTGCGAAGGTTACGTGTTGGTTGTCAAGGTTAGGAGTTGGTTGTGAAGATTACAAGTTAGTTGTAAAAGTTACGAGTTGGTTGTGAAGGTTATGAGTTGGTTGTGAACCTCGGTAAGGAGTTGGTTGTGAAGGTTTCTAGTTGGTTGTGAAGGTTACGAGTTGGTTGTCAGGGTTAGGAGGTTGTTGTGAAGGTTACGAGTTGGTTGTGAAGATTATAAGTGGTTGTCAAGGTTACGAGTTGGTTGTGAAGGATATGAGTTTTTTGTGAAGGTTACGAGTTGTTTGTGAATGTTATGAGTTAGTTATGAACCTCCGCGATAAGTTAATTGTGATTGTTGTTAACTAACTTTCACAACCAACTCGTAACATTCACAACTAACTCCTTACCGGGGTTCACAACTAACTCGTAACCTTCACAAACAACTCATAACCTTCACAACAAACTCATAACCTTCACAATCAACGCGTAACCTTCACAACCAACTTGTAATCTTGATAACCGACTCGTAACCTTCATAACCAACTCCTAACCTTGACAACCGACTCGTAACCTTCATAACCAACTCGTAAACTTCACAACCAACACGTAATCTTCCTTCACAACTAACTCATAACCTTAACAACAAACTCTTTACAGTAAAATAATAACAATATATAAATTTATAGACTTTACTTTAATCTCAAGTCATCGATTTCAAAAAAAATTATAACCATATATAAAATAACAAAAAATATAGCACTCAAATTCAAGTACATGTTAAAAAAGGAAAAAAATTACACCAAAAATCATCGGAGTTCCCGCATTTTTCTTCGGAATAGCGATGCTGAATCCATCGCTACTCGTCATCACCATCTTCAATATCGCAACTTTCTTTGCATCTTAAATGAACACTGGGAAAGTTTCATCACCGATATTAACGCCGTTGAAAAAAAATTGGAGGGAAGTATAATTTTTTCCCTCAAAACCCATTTTAAATCATCACAGTGATATCATGAGAGAGAGAGAGAGAGAGAAATGGTATTATGGTCTTCATTGTAGAATTGGAGGCGAAGGTGACGAAGCTCAGAAAATTAAAGCAGAAAATATTTTCGATGTTTCACGGTCGACCATGAGTGGCACTGCGGTCGAACGCGGACATGCATGAACATAGAAAAGTCTCTAGATTTTTTGTGATCGACCGTGAGTGGTGCATCGGTCGACCGCGAGACCCTGTAGTGGTTTTTTGTTCTCTGTCGTTTGCCACGGTCGAGCGCGACTGGCGCGATGGTCGACCACGATGCGGTTTTAGGCCTGGGCTTGGTTTCCTGCACTAATTAGGTTTGTTGTTTGATATAAATAGTAACCACATTTTTTAGGGTTACCTATTGATTGATTGGGTAGCTTGAAGGTGATTTTGAGCATAGAAAAGAGAGATCTTTCTGAGCAATTTGTTTGAGGGTTTAGTTTGAGAGATTTGAGAGATTTGTTTGAGAGGTTAGTTGAGTGATCTTATAATCTCTACTTTGTACTCTCTTTCTGAGATTTGAGAGATTTGTTTGAGAGGTTAGTTGAGTGATCTTATAATCTCTACTTTGTACTCTCTTTCTCGATAGTGGAAACCCATCCCTTCTTGTCCCGTGGACGTAGGCAATTTGCCGAACCACGTTAAACTTTTATATTTGAGTTTGTGCCATTATTATTTGATTTGAGTTGCCTTCTCTCTCGGCATTTGTGTTTGTTCCGCCACGCACAATAAGTGATATCAGAGTTCGGGCTACGCTTGGGTTATTTGGAAGAGTAGATCACTTTGGAAATTCGTCTAGGGCTTCGTTTGGAGTTAAAGGTGGGATCTTTTTTGTAAAGACTTTATCTTTTTTTAGTTTTTGGATCTATTCTTTGTTTGTTCCGCTTTGGTTGTTGGTGCTTTGAGGAATTATGACCGGGAAAGAAGGAGTTGTGGAGGGTACTTCAGGTATGAAGACCGTCCAAAGTTTGAATATCCACTCTATGAAGATAGACGTGGAGAAGTTTAATGGCACTAATAATTTTGTACTTTGGCGATGTAAAGTCTTGGATACGCTGAACGCGCAAAATTTAGAAGATACTTTAGAATTGGATGGCAAGCCAGATGATATTAATGAGAAGGTTTGGAAGAAGATGAATCGAACGGCGTATAGTGTGATTAGGTCTTGTTTGACTCAAGATTTGAAGTATGATGTGATCAATGAGACTTCAGCTAAGTATTTGACCAAGAGTGTGGAGAATCACTTGCATTTGAAGAGGAGGTTTTATCGCTTCCAATTAAAGAAAGGAACCTCCATTGGTGATCACATAAACCACTACACGAAGCTTCTTACGGATTTGACGAATGTATATGTTATGATTGAAGATGAGGACAAGACGTTGTTGTTGAGTTCCTTACCTGATGAGAAATATGAGACCTTCGTCCTTACTCTTATTAATGGGAAGACATCTCTTTTATATAGTGAGATCACCGCTATACTTGTGAATGATCAGCATCAAAAGAAGGATAATGAGATTTCAATTGAGACAGTAGCGGAGGCACTGGTCGCAAGAGGGAAAAATCCAAACCGAAAGAATTGGAAGTCACAGTCTAGAATAGAGCATCCTACAGTTAGAAAAGATCAGTGTGCTTAGTACAAGGAGACTGGCCATTGGAAGAAAGATTGTCCAAAGATCGACGAATGGATGAAGAATAAGCAGAAGGGAAAAGGGAATCAACCATCATCAGAAGCAAACATCGTTATATCGGATGGTAATATTTCTGATACTTCTATTTATTCGTTTTCTATCAGTCTTACAGGTAGCTATTCGAGGGAATCCGAGTGGATGTTGGATAGTGGTGCGACCTATCATGTGTGTCCTAGAAGAGAATGGTTCTCCAGTTTTGAGAAGCTAGATAGCGGTGTGGTGTACATGGGAGACAACCATGCATACCAGATCCTTGGGATAGGAAGAATTTGCATCAAGATGTTCGACGGGACTGTTAGGGAGTTATATGGTGTGAGATATGTTCCTTCCTTGAGGAAGAACTTAATTTCAATTGGAGCTTTGGTTGGAGAGGGTTTGAAGGTTCGTGTTGAGGAAATGGTTCTTGAGATCGTGAAAGACTCTTTGATTGTGATGAAGGGCGTCAAGAGGAATAATTTGTACTATTTGATTAGAAGTTCGGTGACAGGTGGAGAGCTGGCGACTTTTGTTGATTCGACTAGACTGTGACATTTGGGGCTTTGTCATTCCAGTATTGATTTGGAGATTGGTGCATTGACCTGTAATTTGAAATCCAGTGAACATTTTGATGTGAGCCAGAAGACTGAGGTGAAGTTTGGTACATCTATTCACCATACAAAAGGTTTTTTCAATGGAGTTCACGTAGGCATTTGGGGGCCTCCCAAGGAGGCATCATTGGGAGGTAATAGATGTTTGGTTTCCTTTGTTGGTGGTTGTTCTAGGCATGCTTGGGTTGCAACTAAATCCCGATTGGATAAAGTCCTAGTAGTCTCCAACATATTGAAAAAGTGTGAGATTGGTAGAAAGGTGAAGGTATTTTATTCTGATTTTGGTAGGAGATACAAGAGGGGCCTGTTTTTGCATTTGAGGCGAGCTCACGGTATTTTGAGACACTTCGCTGGAAAGAAAATCTTGGGGCAACTAGATGGGATGGCAAATTTGGAGAACTATGCCTTGCTAGAGGAGGATCGGTGTTTGTGGTTAAGCAGTAGTTTGCAAAAGAGTTTCTGGACTGAGGCTTCGATATATTCAAGTCACCTTATTAAAGGGTTGCTAACTGCTGTGATAGGAGGTAAAACTCAATTGGATATTTGGTCTGGTATTGTCACATTGGATGAGGCTTTGATGAGGGAGCCTATTGACTCTCAGCAGGTGGAGAGTTTTGGACAGATCATAGAGGTATCACAGCGGGTGAAGAGTGATGCTACTTCATATTAGGTATAGATTACTCCACATACTCTAGATCATACTGTATCATTTGGGATTCCGGCTGAGGTGACACAGTTTGGATATCATTTGGATTTGGATGCAGATGATGAGTTGATTGATTCAAGTGCAGCTAGTAGACATAGTTTGAATATGACCATTGGTTCACCATAGTGGAGGTGTTTGGATTGTTTTAGTGTGAGGACATTGGAGGAGCTATCAGCCGCAGATTTATTGATGATGTTGGAGAAGGGTTGCGAACTCTTCTAGTTAATTGAGGGCCTTTGGAGGCCGTTGGGTGAATTACGTGAGACTTGATTCCTTGGACAAAAGGATACGTAGGCAGTCAGTTTTGATACAGCCGATTTGATGAGTAGATACCGATGTTTGGAGAAGTGTTCGCATTCTCATTTGGGTCTCGACTTGTTGTGGATTGAGTCTGTTGTTGTGATTTTGTTTCACTTTGTACTAGACGTAATAAGTAGGACATTTGGTTTGGTTAGTGTCGGTTTAGTTTTGGAAAAACTTCACCGAGGTGGAGAATTGTAGAATTGGAGGCGAAGGTGATGAAGCTCAGAAAAATTGAAGCAGTAAACATTTTGAATGCTTCACGGTCGACCGCGAGTGGCGTTACGGTCGACCGCGGACGCGAGTGGTGCGGCGGTCGACCGCGAGACCCTGTAGTGGTTTTTTTGTTCTCTGTCATTTGCCACAGTCGACCGCGACTGACGCTGCGGTTGACCGCGATGCGGTTTTGGGCCTGGACTTGGTTTCCTGCATTGATTGGGTTTGCTATTTGATATAAATAGCAACCACGTTTTTTTAGGGTTATCTATCGATTGATTGAGTAGCTTGAAGGTGATTTTGAGCACAGAAAAGAGAGATCTTTCTGAGCAATTTGTTTGAATGTTTAGTTTGAGAGATTTGAGAGATTTGTTTGAGATGTTAGTTGAGTGATCTTGTAATCTCTACTTTGTACTCTCTTTCTCTATAGTGAAAACTCATCCCTTCTTGCCCCGTGGACGTAGGCAATTTGCCGAACCACGTTAAACTTTTGTGTTTGAGTTTGTGTCATTATATTTTTATTTGAGTTGTCTTCTCTCTCGGCGTTTGTGTTTGTTCCGCCGCGCACAACATTCACATGTTTTAAACTCTTGGGTTTTGTGTTTTGTGGCTTAGAGAATTGTAGATTTGCTTTTGGGGGTTTTGGGAGTGTTAAAAAAATCTTGGGGGTGAACGGAATACTCGTAAGGAAATTGAGGGCCTGAAGCAATTTTTCCAATTAATTAATAGACTAAATAGTCTATGATCCATAATCTGATCATAATTTTTAATTTGACTTGTCGTCGGTGTGATAATTATATTTGATTCCCGAATCTTGCCAATCATTTTATGCGAATTATTAAATAAGTTCGTGATAAACGTGCACAATCACGAGGTTATAGCTGAGAGGACAATGATAGGGGGTAAATGTTTGTGAATGGCATCGAATAACGAAATAAGATTAAACAAGTAGCATGAGATGCTTTATATTATGGAAGGCACTACGCGCACACCCTCGGGTACACTTCTGGTTATATCTTTTTTTAACTACAGTGCAGTGCAAGGGCCCACTTGAGATTTTTTATAAACTTTCAAGTGAGGCCCCTGCACTGTATATAGATGAGGGTGTGACCGGATGTGTGCCTTTATCATTTCTCTTATATTATAACTAGTTTCTGAAGTTTTCTGATACACGTGATGTGTGGATAGTTAAGTACAACTTTGCATAGTAAATTTTTTTATTTTAGACTCTATTAATTCATTATATTTTACATGGCTCAAATTTGTACACACTCTAGTAAAGGGATTTGAATCAAGAAAAAAACGACCCACCGGAGCTAGAAAACTTTACATCTACTTGTCTCCCTAGCCATATGGCATGAGTAATTAATTGTCCGTTGTTGAAAAAAAAAAAGTTGTGGATTGTATTTGTAGGTCAGTTAAAAGAGGTCTGTGGGAGAGTAGTGGGTCCGCTAAGAGGGTTAGTTACCTAGAACTTAAAATTAGAACTGAGATAATCTGTGTGATAAATTTTTAAGGCGTTAGCCACATAGAACTAAAGTAGAATAAAAATTTTATAGTGTTAGTCAAGTAGAACTCTAACAAAACTAAAATGTGGATAATGGTATAAAATTATCCCACTTTTTTTATTTTTCTATACAAAAATGAGAGTTCTAATCTCTCAAATTATTCCAAGTTTTAGCTTGAAACTATGTGGTAAAAAACTAGAACTCATATTTATTTTGTTATTTTTTATTTTTTATATTTTTTTTATCTTTACTTCTTTCCTATTATGGTTATCATCATCATTAGACCATCATTATAATAATAATTGTCAATATCTTATAGTCTAACTAAAAGTTATTTAATAGTAAAGAACATTCTTGTAAGTAATTATCAATCAATAATAGTAAGTTTAAAATAATTAAATAGTATTTATATCTTCAAAATGCATAAATATATATTTCATGATTATAAAAATTTATCCTACGTTATTTTATCAATATATCCCGCTACATAAAATTATTCCTATTTTTTTCACTAAAATATCCCACTAGCGAAAAATTATTCCACTTTAGGTGTTAGTCAATTGGGACATTTTCATGTAAAATGGGATAATTGTTAAAGTGGAATAATTTTTCACAAGTGGGATATTTTAGTGGGATAAATAGGAACAATTTTGTGAAGCGGGATATTTTGATAAATTGTGGGATAAATTTTTATAATCATAAAATATATATTTATGCATTTTAAAGATATAAATACTATTTATGTATTTTAAACTTACTATTATTGATTGATAATTGCTTACAATAATGTTCTTTACTATTAAATAACTTTTGGTTAGACTATAAGATATTGACAATTATTATTATAATGATGGTCTAATGATGGTGATAACCATAATAGGGAAGAAGTAAAGAAAAAAATTTATATAAAAAATAAAAAATATCAAAAGAAATATGAGTTCTAGTTTTTTACCACCTAGTTCCAAACTAAAACTTGGAATAATTTGAGAGACTAGAACTCTTATTTTTGTATAGAAAAATAAAAAAAATGGGATAATTTTGTACCATTATTCCAATTCTAGTTTTGTTAGAGTTTTACTTGACTAACACTGTAAAATTTTATTCTAGTTTTAGTTCTAGACTAACACCTTAAAAATTTATCCCACATATTATCTCAATTCCAATTTTAAATTCTAGGTGACTAACCTCCAAGAATTTTGGGTATTTTCTTAGAAATTAAGAGAGTTTGTTGGAAATTTCTTGGATCATTTCCAAGCTTTTCCTCAAACTGATTTCAAATCTTACATAAAATTTGAGGGTACTTTTAGATTTTTAAAAAGGAAGCTCACAGGGCCAAAAGTATGTCTCTTCCTAAATATAGTAATAGATAAAAATGTTATTTTTTGGATCTTATTTAAAAAGCCACCCAGTTGGAATCTTAGGATGTGTCCCTTTCACACAAATATAGTGTAATATAATATTAATTAGTACGATAATCAATAATTACAGCTTTTTCTCAACCTCCACACGTTGAACATTCCTTTAAATATAATATTAACATAGAATAGCTGACTTGTATATAAGAGGTTAAAGTGTCAATATCAAATTTCTCTTTCTTGCTCATCCTCGTCAATAGGGCTGAGCATGGTTCGGTTCAAACCAAAAAAACCGACTGAACCGACCCGAAATTAGCAGTTCGGTTCGGTTTTGTTTGTAAAACGGTTCGGGTCGGGTTGAAAATTTTTCAACCCGAAATACTCGAACCGACCGCCACAAATAAACTACCCATTAGAAACCCACAAACCCCTCCCGTTCCCTCATATCTCAAAACCCTAAATCCCCAGCAGCCCACCACTTCCTCTTCCTCAGTTCCTCTCTCTCTCTCTTTGTCTGCCGCCTCCGCGCTCAAATTCCGCAATTCCGCCTTCCGTGCTCGGCACTCCGCCGTCAGCCATCAGCTGCCATCTGCCAGCCAAACTCCCTCTTCCTCAGTTCCTCTCTCTCACTCTCTGGCCGCCGCACTCCGCAGTTCTGCCTTTCGCGCTCGGCACTCCGCTGTCAGCTGCTAGCCGCCAGCCGTACTTCCTCTTCCTCAGTTCCTCTCTCTCACTCTTTGTCTTCCAATTCAAAACTCCAAACCAAAAAAAAAAAGGAAAAAAAGTCAGTTATTTCTAAACCTCGCAATTAGATCCATTAAAATCCAACAAGGGTTTCGATTTGGGGACAAGATGGAGACTTTCCGTCGGATCTCGGCGATTTCAGAAGAAGAGATGGTTTCTTTTCTCTAATTTTTTGTTTTTTCGCTTTATTTCTAGGATGCCATGCTTCTTTCTTGATTATTTTAAAGGACAAGCGCACTATTCAATTAAAAAGAGTTAATTTTTTTTATCATCATGTACTTGAGCATCAAATTGGTACATTGTTCAGCTCATGTGTTAGTTTCTTTAATCAGAGAACATATTCGTGCAAGGAATTTATGAAGCTTTCAAAGTTTTTGTTGGCTTGTATGTACCCGTTATGAAGCAAGGAGTAGAGGTTCTGTTAAATTTGCTCAGGAGTTGAGGTTCTGTATGTACCCATTATGAAGCAAGGCGTTGAGGTTCTGTTAAATTTGCTCAGGAGTTAGAGGTTCTGTATCTAATTTTTCACATTATGAAGTTAGATACCTGTAAGTGGTTTGCAGGCCTCCATTTTACACTACATTGAATTTGTTAGAACCGAACAAACCGAACCGAACCGCACCGAACCGACTTGCTACAGTTCGGTTCGGTTTTGAATTATAGACGGCTCGGTTCGGTTGTTCAAATTTTGTTAAAAACCGAACCGAACCGAACCGTGCTCAGCCCTACTCGTCAATCTGCACGTTCTCTTTGACATAATACAACTATTTCTATTTTATTTTTTAAGTTTTAATTATACTAAATGTCTCCACAGGAATGAGTAGGAATAGAATTCACATTTCTCATTTATGCTCATTAAACACTATAGAATGTTCATTTATCACTTCTCATTTATACTTATCAAACACAACATTATTTTGACAGGTGGAATGCACATTCTCACTTATCTTTCATTTAACATTTCCACTGACTCGACGGAGAATAAACATTCCCAAGGGGAAATGAAAAAATTGCAATCCATACCAAATATTTCTTGATTACTTATTAATTATATTTATCATAAATAAAAAGATTGACATTCTCACTCCATTCTCTAATTGTATCCAAACATGACAATGGAGATGAGCATCTCATTCCCACACAAGTTTCATTCCGTTCCCTACTTCATTCTGTTCTCACTTGATCCGGTTCCTGCATGCCAAACGAGGTGACAGAAAAACTGGGATAATTTTAGAAAAACCCTGAATTTTGGGGAGTGTTGCACTGAACTCCACCAAACTTTTCTTATTCCTTAACCCCTGATCATTAGGGGTTGTTGCAAATAAGCCCTCTAAAAATTTTTTTACTCCAATAAGTTGCACTTGAATATTTTTTATTTTATTCTCTAAATTAGCACTATCAATCCTAAATGTCACGTGACAAGCATGTGATGAAAAAAATTATTTTTCAACCCCAACAAAACACCTTTTCATTAAGAAGGACAAATGGTAAATTATTTGGGGACCGAGGGTTTATTTTCACCTTTTTGTCATGTGCTCATATTTGCACTTCAGTGCCTTATATTTGCACTTTAATACCTTATGTTAAGCAAATATTTAATTTTAGAATTTTTTAATCCTTAATGTTTTTAATTACCGTTAAACCGCCTTGAATTCTATTTTAAATCTAAAACAATCCTATTCTAAAATTGAATTTGGATATGTTTTACAGTACATTCAGCAAACTTTTAAGGATTAAAAATTTCTAAGCTTAGTTTGTGGTTTCAAATGAAAGCATTCGGGAAAAATTCTCATGTTTGCATGACACAAATACTGAATTGCAAAATTTCAAAAACTTTGAAGTTATAGGCGCTGCCGAAAACAAATGAGGGTACATTAATCCCGTGTAGGGGGAAATATAAGGGATCTAAATGTTAATTTGCCTGGAAACACTGGAGATACGCTGTCATATTATTTAGCAAATGAGCTAATCAAGAGAAGCAAAAAGATTTTTATCACTTATTGAGACACGAGCTAATAATGATAGGCTGACAGAAGCAGAGACTTGTGTCAAATTTTTTTTTAAAAGCTTAATTTTGTTCTAATTAAAAAAAATTCTTAGTTGAAATGGAATCTGATGCCTATCCTGTTATTTGCGAAGGAAAAGAAAGTACAAAAGCTTGCACCTTCGACAAGAATTGCCCATGCTACATATCTTTGAAGCATTCATCAAGCAATATTTTTATTGAAATTGATGTTTTTGTAACCAATTTTGCATGGAAATCAGTTCTACTCTCTTTATATTTTTGGTGGAGAAGTGAAATTTGTTGAATATTTTTCCTCACATGGGCTGCTGAAGCAGCCCATGTTTTCTTTATTTTTTCAAAAGTGAAGGGCCCCACCGAAGAAAAATTTAGATGTGAGGCCCACATGCATAGTAAAATATATTATTTTATTAGTGCATAGTATTTTCCCAAATATTATAAATAGACCTCAAATCCTTAAGAAAAATTCATTTCAAAAATAACAATCAATATATACAGATATATATGTTGTAGAATAGCTAGTGCTCGTAGGAACAGTGCCTAGGCCGAGAAGGTCTTATAGATCGAGGAGATCTTTGCCTGATAGATTGAGGAGTTCTTTGCCTGATAGATCGAGGAGATATTTGCCTTATAGATCGAGGAGATCTTGATAGTACTAGGGTCGGTGCACACCAGAGTACTAGACTGCTATTCCTGGAAGCAATTTGGTCATGAGATCCTTGCACCGGAGTAGGCCAACTAATGCTTTAAGCACAACATTTTACAAACGCACAGCAACTGAGTTGAATAATTTTAAATTACTGCACTTTAGTTTTCTGTTCAGTTTTTGCTGTTATATATCTGTATTATTCCAGATTTAACCACAGGCGCTAACAATCTTAAAGCATTATTTTGATCTACCATGGATCCTGCGAGGACTCTTGGAGTGGACTGTCTTTGGTTAGAGAATTTTGACGGTTCTAACTTTAACGCATGGCATCGGAAAGTAATCTTCGGGATGCAGCTCCTGAAAATATACTATGTGGTTTCTGAGGAGAAACCTGACTCTGAAGAATATTCTGAATCAGAAGCATCTTGGGCTAGAGATGATCACTTCTGCAGGAGTTATCTTCTTAACTATCTGGCCGATCATTTGGCAGATACTTACACCAACAAGACATCTACAAAGAAAATCTGGAATGCTCTGGAGGACCAGTACAAGGATGAGGAGAAGCTGTCCAAATCTCACCTCATTGACAAGTTTCTGGACTTGAAGTTTGAAGATGATACTAATATTTTGCCTCAAGTTAAAGAGCTTGAAAAGCTTGTTATGAAGCTGAAGGATGAACAGATCAGTCCTTGTCAAACCTTCATCTCTGGTGTAATTATCAATAAGCGTCCTCCATCTTGGATGTCATTCTTCACTGATATTCGAAGAAGGAAAAGACAGGTAACTATGTCTGATTTGAAGAGGTTCATTCGGATCGAGGACGAGATCGACTCGGACTCGCATGAAGACTGAGCTCCTTGCTAAGCAGAAGACGTCTGCTAACATGGTGTCTGCTAACTCTGAAAAGGGTAATTATTCATCTTTCAACAAGAAGAAGTCTTTTAACAGAAAGAAGAACCAGAATTCGAAGATTCTGAACGTTCAGAAGAAGGAGTTCAAGAAGAACGACAAATGCTTCAATTATGGGAAACAAGGATATTTTGCTAAAGACTGCAAAGCACCAAAGAAAGAAACTACACACAATGTCAATCAAGTTGATGATTGTGTGGCTATGCTTTTTCAGGTAATAACTACTAACAACATCTCTGGTTGGTGGTTAGATACAGGTGCTACTTGTCATGTCTGCTCCAACAGAGATCTATTCTCTTCTTATGTTGCTGCCAAAGAGAATGTATCAATGGCTGATCGTTCTGTGATTCATGTTCTTGGAATTAGGACTGTGGTGCTGACTCTCTCTTCAGGGAAGACTCTCACATTGAAGAATATAAAATATGTTCCCTCAATTGCCAAAAACTTAGTCTCTGGAAGCCTGCTATGTGATGCAGGTATGAGGCTGAATTTTCAAGGAGGTAAGGTTGTATTATCCTTTAAGAAAATATATTTTGGCAATGCATATCGTACTGATGGCAACCAGTACTATTGCACCCAACTTAGTTATAAATAAAGTATCCTCTTCTGCTTACTCCACTGTATTATGGCATAATAAGCTAGGACATGTAAATTATAGAAAATTGTCTAGCATGGAGAAGTTAGGATTACTTTCAAAATGTGAGGGTAACAAACCTGAGAAGTATGAAGTTTGCGCGCAAGAAAAGCTGAAGAGGAAGCCATTTTTAAGTGTCACGAGAAGCACCAACCTGTTGGATCTGATTCATTCAGATACTTGTGACTTCAAGAGCTTCGTCACTTATGGCGGCAAGAAGTACTTCATCACATTCATTGACGACCATTCTTGCTTTTGTCACGTTTACCTGTTAAAATCTAAAGATGAAGCCTTCAGCAAGTTTGTCCAGTTTCGGGCTCGAGTGGAGAAGCAGCTTGGAGTGCAGGTGAAAAAACTCAAGAGCGACAGAGGAGGAGAGTACATGTAAGGACCATGAATTTTAATACTAGTTAAAATAATTTTCTAGTATTTTAAAATATTTAATTATGATTTTTAAAAGAGTATTATATTTTTCTTGAATTTCTACAATTTTCTATGATTTAAAGTCTAAGTTTTATATTTATTTAAATGATTTAAATATTTATAAATATTTAGTATAGTAAAAAATTTTGGAATTTATCCGTTGTGTTAACGATACTATTACGTATCATTTTGAATAATACGTGGTATTATTATTATTATTACGTATATTTTCGTATTATATATTGTATTATTAATTATGTATTTTTTGTGTAAATTATTGTATTATTTTAATTATTACATATCAGCTGTCGTATTAGTATAACTGGTACGTTTTACTGTGTATATAATTATCCCATAATTATTTGATTTTACATGTAAGTAAATATATTTTTTATTATTAATTATTCTCGTTTAGTTATACAATATGTGTATATTTCGACTATTTCGTATCAATTGTTGTATTAGCACAACATGTATATTTTTATTTGTAGATAATTACTCAGCAATTAGTTTAATTTTTAAGTACCCGTATTTGTTTATTTTAATTAATTTTGTTTTAAAGTAATTAACCCTAAACCCTATATATATATATATATATATATATATATACATATATAGCTACCTATGCGTATACAACGAACTTTTATTATGTTTAAAAAGCTTATTAACATAATAATTCATATTTGTCTATACACAGTCATATGTCTTCTGAATCTTGTATCTATTTTTTGCTTTTATATCTTTTTTTTTATACTTTGATTTTATTTGTGTTTTTCGAGTCTAACTTGATTTTGTATATTTCGCCATGTTTAGCATACTGTTTGTATAAACTAATAATGTATTGTGTATCGTTTCATTCTGTTATTGTATTATATATTTTGATATTGGGGTTACTGTTTGTTTGTACTAGCACGGTATTGCAGTGTTTACTATTCTATGTTTATTTCTTAATGTTATTTTTAATTGTGATTATGATATTCTGAATACCTTATTATAATCTTTATTGTAGCTTATGGCCTGATTTGTTCATGCATTCTTGTCTTATATCTGTGCTTTCTAGTAATTTGACGTTATTCTGCTCGGTGTCTTTAGTAATTATTTCAGTCATTTTATTTTGTCTGCTATTGTATATTATATTGAAGTGATTAATTAACGTTGCTAGCTTGTTTATTTTAAGTATAAAGTGGGAGTTCATTTAGTATCAATTTTATATGCATTCTTATTAATTAAATCATGTATGCATTATATTTGATTTAGATTTATCAAACATTTTATCTTTCTAGTTTTGTTATGTTTTTGTTTACCTTATTGTTCTGAATATACAGTTTCTTTATTCATTCTAATACTTACGTTTTATTTTGTCTTTGGTTTAGGTTAGTCTGCTTTATCTATTTAGTCCATAATATTATATAAAATGTATGTTTACGATAATATTGTTGTGCATATACGACATAATTATTTATTTTTGTTTTTATGATTTATATTTACTAGCATATTAATTTTATTTCTTATATGTTGTTGTGTTATAATCACCCCTTGTCCTTTCATGATTATAACTGCTCGTGTATTGTTTGTAATATCAATACTTTTTTGGTTATATTTCAATTACCTTCTATATTCGCACTTTGCATTGTACTGTTATTTGTTACATAATTAATATTATTTGTCACATTCTAAATCTATGTATATCGAATTTTGTCAATTTCGCAATATTTGTTAATGAGTTATTTATCTGGCTAAATTTGTTATACTACTTACATGATTATTTGATTGTATAATTGTTTTTAATAATTGTGTTAAGCTAATTTATACTTGACTGTCTTTTGTAATCTTTTCTAATTTTTTAAGAGCTACTTTCCATCATTCCATCAATTAAATATGTTTTTTTTATTCGTTATATTATTTGTATGTGAGTGATTATTAACTAAATTGCTTTATGATTGTTTTTGCCCTATTGATTTTTGATTTAATACCCTGATGTATAGGATATTCATGTCTATTTGTTATATGATCTGTCTGATGGTTTTTGCGCTCGTCTTACCGTCGTTATTTATTGATTTTAATATCTTACATTGTAGGTTTTTACCCATATCTTTAGTTTAACGGTATTGATTGTGTTTTTCTCATAATTAAATTTCTTTTGTTTTGATTAAGCCATATGTTATAGGCCCCGTTGCTATATGTTTTGTCTAGAGAACTGTTGATGTATTAAGAATTTTTGACGATATTTCTGTATTGTGTTTCTTGTATCCGTTTCGTCTGTTTTCTATTTTATGTTGACTTATCGTGTTTATGTGTATTGCTTTAGATTTTATTGTTCTTACTAGACTTTATTCTTACTTAATACGTTAATGGCTTTTGTTTCTATAATTGCTTGTATATTATTTATATGATTCAGCTCTATATGATTGTTCATTATATTGTACCTATGTTATTAATTCTATATTTATTGCTTATCTATCTTTATAACTGATTAGATAATGCTTTACATATTTTACAAGTTACTGTATAACAAGTTCATAGCAGTTACAATATGTTTGATATCAGTTAGATTTGTTTGGGACTTGTTCGCGAGTACCTAAAATGTGATAGCGATATCCTTAGCTGTCAACTCTTGTATCTTACCTTGTGTCGTTTTTGTTTTAAGTATTTCTGCCTCTGTTCTATGGTATGCGTTTCCATATCTCTGTCTAGCATTCTTTTATTTTATTCGCGAGGGCCGAAATTTGTTTTAAGAGGGGGGTGGGTAGAATGTATAGGCAAGATTCTCAACCTCGTTGTTATTTATTTTAATTTTTAGATTATCAAAAATTACTATGTGCCATATTTTCGATCCGTTAGTTTATTTCGTATAATTTTTAGAGCTGTTAATAATTATCTACGTGGGTTTGATGAATAGTATTAAATGAATCGTAACTATGTGATAAATAGTATTTTTGAATAACTATAATATTTTTAGAATTTATTTTGTGAAAGGAATTATTTTAGAAAAATTATAATAATATAAAAGGAATTATTCTTGGTAAAAGAATTTATTTTTGATAATTATGATGATTTAAAAGAATTTATTTTGTGAAAGGAACCATTTTAGGAAAATTATAATAATTTAAAACAAATTATTTTGGAAAATGATTATTTATGAATTACATAGATGCTGCTTATAAATTATGATTCTTAGATTTAATTATTTGACATGCCATGATATCGTTGCACATGATTGGTTGTATTCGTTATTTCTTGTTGTGAATCGAGAAGTTCATGACTTAGTGGCTTCGTGCATCATGAACAGACCTAGAGACACGTGTGGGTGTGTTGACTGAGTTTAGGTGGTGAACCAGAGTTTCAGTGTGGAATACGACTGTTGATTTTAGAAAAATAAGAAGAGTTGGGATGGGAAAGTTAATGTTCATGTGCTTGGATGTGACTGTTGATGTATCTTCCAGCTCGCGCCAGTGAATTCGTATAGTCACTAGGGTTGGTTATTGGGTTAAAGTGAATTCGTGTAGTCACTTTAGTCTATGACCTGTTTTATCACCTGAGCTTTGCCTGAGTTCGAACCAAGCAGAGATCGGATTGCATGTAGTCCTCTGACCGATTCGTGTAGCGGTATTGGATGCGCATAGAGGATTTGTGACCAGTCAGTTATCCGGTGATATGAATGTTGACTTTATGTGAGATGTGGACAAGTGAGTTTTAGGATGGCTAGTCACATGACCTTGTTTCTTGGCTAAGTATGAATTCATGTGAGATGTAGGCCAGTTGTACTTCCTTTCCATACATAGATCGGGATTAATATTTAATTATCTACAATTTGAGACATAAGGTATATGCATGAGGGTTTCCTTGTTTGGATTATTTCGCTCGACGTACTACGTCTCTTGTTATAGATTTTTAAGTATTAATTTTATCTAGTTGTATGACCGTGTTACTTGGATGATTATTCTGATCGCCAACTGCTGATCGACTTGTTACTTGGTTGATTTTGTTGGATTTCTAGTTGCACGTTTCTTTATTATTTCTTTTATCATATCGTTTTTCGCTTGGGTTTTCGTTCGCTCTATTTGTTTTGTGGGGTCTTGTCGTGTGCCATGCACGCTGACGTACACTTGTTTTCTCTGGTGTACGTCAGACTTAGAGGAAGAACATGTTCAGCTGGGAGATCGCCAGGAGCCAAAGGATTCTCAGCAGGAGTGCCTTGCAGACGGAGCAGAAGAAGAGTCGAAGCCTATTCTTTTCATTTATTAGTTAATGGTTCCAGTTTACTTTTGTAGTTCTTTTCATTCCTGCCTGATCAAGGTATTTCATATTCCTGCTTGATCGATGTATTTTGTATCTTTTTAGTATTCATTGTTCAGTTTTGTATAAGGGCATGTTTGACCCGTATTATTATATCTTGGATGATATTCATTTATGACATGTATTATTTTATTCTGAGTTTGTCTATTATATTCTTGCTGATTGCGAATCGAGGACCTCTGCCTTTGCATTGTATTTATTTCTAGACGCTTAGCGTATTAGCTTAAGGAGAAATATTTATTTTTATTTATTATCCTTGATCTAATATGTCGCGGGCTTATTCACATTTTGATTCCCGAGTATTTTGGGAAGCGGAGCGTGACAGGTTTTTTTTGGTGGCCCATGTAGGTCACGGTCCCGAGTCTTCACTAGTAAGAATATAGTAGACAATTTGGATACATATCATATTTCATCCATGAGACTATTCTTGAGCCCTTATCCTATTTTCTTAATAGATTTCCTTTCGTCCCTATCTTATCACTTTTTGACTCCTGAGTTTTCCACGGTTCTTGTCCCATCGCTTCGCGATTACCCTCTCTTTGTATAACTCCTCTATCCTCGTGTCGGTCATTATTTTATATGTTATTATTTTTACACTATATTTTCTTTGATTTGACTTGTGTATCGTTTGATTGTATTTAATTCTGTATTATTTATTTTATTATTTTATGTATCAAATACAATATTATATTATATGTTTTCATTTGTTTATAAATCTATTTTATCTTTTATAGTTCATGTTTTATGTATTATACATTTTATTTATGAATATTACTAATACTTCTAATTTATCATATTGTTTGTCTAATATATAATTATGTTCTTCTTATTATATTTTATATAATATTTTTATTTTGAATCACGTGTTTACTCTTATGTTTACTTTATCATATAATATTTTGTGACTCTTTCCATCAAAATTTACTTTTGTTAGCATGATTAGTACCATGCGTATACAGACTTTTATATGTTTAACGCTTATTATACATAATAATTATATTTGTTATACACATCATATGTTTCTGAATCTTGTTTATCTTTTTTGCTTTTATATCTTTTATTTTTATACTTTGATTTTATTTGTGTTTTTTGAGTCTAACTATGATTTTGTATTATTTACCTTGTTTTACATAACTGTTTGTATGCTAATAATTATTGTGTATCGTTTCATTCTGTTATTGATTATTATTTTGATTTGCCTCTGTTTGTTTGTCTACAGGTATTGATGTGTTTCTATCTATGTTTATTTCTTAATGTTATTTTTAATTGTGATTATGTATATTCTGAATACCTTATTATAATCTTTATTGTACTTATGCCTGATTTGTTATGCATTCTTGTCTTATATCTGGTGCTTTTCTAGTAATATTACGTTATTCTCGTGTTTTAGTATATTTCAGTCATTTTATTTGTCTGCTATTGTATATTATATTAGAAGTGTATTATTAACTTGCTAGCTTGTTTATTTAAGTATAAAGTAGTTTCATTTAGTATATTTTATTTCATTCTTTACTTCCAATTACATGTATCATTATTATTTGATTTAATTTATCAAACATTTTATCTTTCTTAGTTTTGTTTATGTTTTGTTTACTTATTTTCTATATACAGTTTCTTATTCATTCTAATACTTACTTTTTATTTTGTTCTTTGTTTAGGTTAGTCTGCTTTATTTATTTAGTCATAATATTTATATAAAATGTATGTTTACGATAATATTGTTGTGATATACGACTATAATTATTTATTTTGTTTTTGATATTATATACTACATATAATTTATTTCTTATATGTTGTTGTGTTATATCACCTTGTCCTTTCATGATTATCTGCCGTGTATTGTTTTGTATATCATATCTTTTTGGTTTATATTCAATTACCTTCTAATATTCCACTTGCATTGTACTGTTTATTTTTACATAATTATATTATTTGTCACATTCTAAATTCTATGTATACAATTTGTAAATTTCCAATATTTGTTTAATGAGTTATTTATCTGCTAAATTTTGTATACTACTTTACATGATTATTTGATTGTATAATTGTTTTAATAATTGTGTTTAGCTATTTATACTTGACTGTCTTTGTATCTTTTCTATGTTTTAGACTACTTTTCATCATTCCATCAATTAAATATGTTTTTTTTATTCGTATTTATTTTGTATGTATTATTATTCTAATTGCTTTATGATTGTTTTTCCTATTATTTTTGATTTATACTTATTATTATATCATTCTATTTTGTTATATGATTCTGTTGATGTTGTTTTTTGCTCGTTTACTCGTTATTATTGATTTTATATCTTACATTGTGTTTTTAATATCTTTAGTTTGAACCTGTATTGATTGTGTTTTCTCATAATTAAATTTCTTTTGTTTTGATTAACCATTGTTATACCCTTCTATTATGTTTTGTTTAAACTGTTATGTATTTTAGATTTTTTGACTTTTCTTATTATGTTCTTTATGTTTCTGTCTGTTTTTCTATTTTATTTGACTTATTTTTTTGTGTTTGCTTTAGATTTATTGTTCTTACTTGACTTTATTCTTACTTAATACGTTACTGCTTTGTTTCTATAATTGCTTGTATATTATTTATATGATTCACTCTATATGATTGTTCATTTATATTGTACCTATTTATTTTAATTCTATATTATTGCTTATCTTATACTTTATACTGATTAGATTGCTTACATATTTACAAGTACTGTATAACAAGTTCATACAGTTAAATATGTTTGTATCATAGTATTTGTTTGGACTTTGTTGCGAGTCTAAAATGTGATAGCGATATCTTAGCTGTCACATCTTGTATCTTACCTTGTGTCGTTTTTGTTTTATATTCTCCTCTGTTTATGGATATCGTTCCATATCTCTGTCTACATTACTTTTATTTTAATTCCGAGGGCGAAATTTGTTTTAAGAGGGGGGTGGGGTAGAATGTAAGGACTATGAATTTTGATACTAGTTAAAATAATTTTTTAGTATTTTTAAATATTTAATTATGATTTTAAAATAGTATTATATTTTTCTTGAATTTTTATAATTTTCTATGATTTAAAGTCTATGTTTTATATTTATTTAAATAATTTAAATATTTATAAATTTATTTAGTGCACTAAAATTTTTTGAAATTTATCCGTTATGTTACCGATACTATTACGTATCATTTTGAATAATAGATGGTATTTTTATTAGTATTACGTATATTTTCGTATTATACATTATATTATTAATTACATATTATTTGTGTAAATTATTGTATTATTTTAATTATTGTGTATCAGCTGTCGTATTAGTATAACTGTTACGTTTTACTGTATATATAATTATCCCATAATTATTTAATTTTACATGTAAGTAAATATATTTTTTATTATTAATTATTCTCGTTTAATTGTACAATATGTGTATATTTCGACTATTTCGCATCAATTGTTGTATTAGCACAACATGTACATTTTTATTTGTAGATAACTACTTTTTAATTAGTTTAATTTTTAAGTACTCGTATTTGTTTATTTTAATTAATTTTGTTTTAAAGTAATTAACCCTAAACCCTATATATATATATATATATATATATATATACATATATTTTTTTGGTGGCCGTCATGAGGTCACGGTCCCTTGAGTCTTCGCACTAATATAAGATATAGTAGACAATTTGGATACATATCATAATATACATGAAGACTATTCTTGAGCCCTTACCTATATTTTTCTTAATAGATTTTCTTTCGTCCCTATCTTTATCACCTTTTTGAGCTCCCCTCCGGAGTTAATTCGCAACGGTATCTTGTCCCATTTAAAATATTCGCGTCAGAGAGCGATTACCCCTCATATATATATATATCTCTATCCTCGTGTCCGGTTTCATTATTTTATTATGTTATTTATTTTTACATCTATATTTTCTTTGATTTGACTTGTGTATCGTCTTATTGCATATTTAAATCGTGGAGTATAATTATTTTATTCATTATGTATCAGAAATACAATATGAGATCATATACTGTTTCATTTGTATATATTATCTTTTATAGTTCATGTTTTATGTTTATAATTATATTTAGTATTAATACTCTATTTATCAATATTGTTTGTCTAAATATCTTATGTTTCTTCAATAAATAGAGATAATAATATTTTATAATTTTGAATCACCGGTGTTACTCTTAGTGTTTAGCGTCTGTTGTATGAATATTTTTGTGACTCTGTGCGCGAGTCAAAGAATATTTGAGCGCTTTTGTTTAGCATGATAGCTACCTATGCGTATACAACGAACTTTTATTATGTTTAAAAAGCTTATTAACATAATAATTCATATTTGTCTTATACACAGTCATATGTCTTCTGAATCTTGTTTATGTTTTTGCTTTTATAAATCTTTTTTTTTATACTTTGATTTTATTTGTGTATTTTGAGTCAATGATTTTGTATATTTAGCCCATTGTTTAGCCATAACTGTTTGTATAAAATAGGCAAGATTCCCAACCTCGTTGTTATTTATTTTAATTTTTAGATTATCAAAAATTATTATGTGCCAGATTTTCAATCCGTTAGTTTATTTCGTATAAATTTTAGAGCTGATAATAATTATCTGTGTGGGTTTGACGAATAGTATTAAATGAATCGTAACTATATGATAAATAGTATTTTTGAATAACTATAATAATTTTAGAATTTATTTTGTGAAAGGAATTATTTTAGAAAAAATATAATAATTTAAAAGGAATTATTTTCAGCAAAAGAATTTATTTTTGATAATTATGATGATTTAAAAGAATTTATTTTGTGAAAGGAATCATTTTAGGAAACTTATAATAATTTAAAACAAATTATTTTGGAAAAGGATTATTTATGAATTACATAGATGCTGCTTATAAATTATGATTCTTAGATTTAATTATTTGACATGTCATGATATCGTTGCACATAATTGGTTGTATTCGTTATTTCTTGTTGTGAATCGAGAACCATTAGTAGTTCATGACTTAGTGGCTTCGTGCGTCTGAACAGACCTAGTGACACGTGTGGGTGTGTTAACTGAGTTTAGGTGGGGAACCAGAGTTTCAGTGTGGAATATGACTATTGATTTTAGAAAAATGAGAAGAGTTAGGATGGGGAAGTTAATGTTCATGTGCTTGGATGTGATTGTTGATGTATCTTTCAGCTCGCGCCGGTGAATTCGTGTAGTCACTGGGGTTGGTTGTTATGTTAAAGTGAATTCGTGTAGTCACTTTAGTCCGTGACCTGTTTTGTCACCTGAGCTTTGCCTGAGTTCGAACCAGGCCGAGATCGGATTGCATGTAATCTTCTGACCGATTCATATAGCGGTATTGGATGCGCATAGAGGATTTGTGAACAGTCAGTTATCTGGTGATATGAATATTGATTTTATGTGAGATGTGGACCAGTGAGTTTTAGGATGGCTAGTCACATGATCTCGTTTCTTAGCTAAGTATGAATTCCTATGAGATGTAGGCGAGTTGTACTTCCTTTTCATACATAGATCGGGATTAATATTTAATTATCTACAATTTGAGACATAAGGTATATACATGAGGGTTTCCTTGTTTGAATTATTTCGCTCGACGTACTACGTCTCTTGTTATAGATTTTTAAGTATTAATTTCATCTAGTTGTATGACCGTGTTACTTGGATGATTATTCTGATCGCTAGCTACTGATGGACTTGTTTCTTGGTTGATTTTGTTGGATTTTCAGTTGCACGTTTCTTTATCATTTCTTTTATCGCATCGTTTTCTGCTTGGGTTTTCGTTCGTTCTATTTGTTTTGTGGGGTCTTGCCATGTGCCATGCACGCTGATGTACACCTGTTTTCTCTGGTGTATGTTAAACTTAGAGGAAGAACAGGTTTAGCAGGAACCAAAGGATTCTCAGCAGGAGTGCCTTATAGACGGAGCAGAAGGAGTCGAAGCCTATTCTTTTTATTTATTAGTTGATGGTTCTAGTTACTTTTGTAGAATCGATGTATTTTGTATCTCTTCAGTATTCATTGTTCAGTTTTGTATAAGGGCATGTTTGACCCGTATTATTATGTCTTGGATGATATTCATTTGTGATATGTATTATTTTATTCTGAGTTTGTCTATTATATTCTTGCTGATTGTGAATCGGTGACCTGTGCCTTTGCATTGTATTTATTTCCAGACGCTTAGCGTATTAGGTTAAGAAAAAATGTTTATTTTTATTTATTCTCCTTGATCTAATACGTCGCGGGCTTGTTCACGTTCCGATTCCCGGGTATTTTGGGAAGCAGGGTGTGACAGTACCGATCTAAGGAGTCAGAAGCATATTTCAAGGAGCATGGAATCATTGCTGAAACTACTACTCTGTATTCTCCGCAATCTAATGGGATTGCAGAAAGAAAGAATCACACATTGACCGAGATGGTGAATTCGATGATAATCACATCTGGTCTTCCTACCTGCTATTTAGGAGAGGCTTTGCTGATGGCAAACTGGATTCTAAACAGAGTACCCTACTCCAAAACTGATAGTACTCCTCATCAGTAATGGTTGGGATATCCAGAACCTTTGGATAATCTCAAAGTGTGGGGGTGTCTAGCATATGTTCGAATTCCAGATATCAGAAGGCCTAAGCTCGGACGAAAGGCTAACAAATGTGTGTTTCTTGGCTTCGCTAAAGATAGCAATGCTTGCAGGTTCTTTGACCTTGGAACTAACTGTAGGCATATAAAATTGCTTATAGGTCCCTTAGCACAGCTCGGCACAAACCGACGAACCAACGAGGCGACGAGATCGACGAATCGCACGCAAGCAACGGAATACATCCGTTCGCATTTGGAATCAAGCCAAGTGTTAAAGAGTCAACGAGTGATCCAACCAAGGACAAACTCGGACGAATCACGATCGAATCAAGATCAGTTTCGGACTCGAACTCAGAAGCGGATTTACTGCCTAATCAGGATCCAGATTTACTGCCAAATCAGGAATCAGATTTACTGCCTAATCAGGATCCAGATTTACTGCCAAATCAGGAATCAGATTTACTGCCTAATCAGGATCCAGATTTACTGCCAAATCAGGAATCAGATTTACTGCCTAATCAGGATCCAGATTTACTGCCAAATCAGGAATCAGATTTACTGCCAAATCGGGATCTAAATCAACCGAATCACGAGACCGGAAAAAACGGCAAAAACCACAACACCCAGAGGTGGCCGACAGTTGTCATTTCGCGGCCACCCAGAGGTGGCCGACAGTTGTCATTTCGCGGCCACCCAGAGGTGGCCGACAGTTGTCATTTCGCGGCCACCCAGAGGTGGCCGACAGTTGTCATTTCGCGGCCACCCAGAGGTGGCCGACAGTTGTCATTTCGCGGCCACCCAGAGGTGGCCGACAGTTGTCATTTCGCGGCCACCCAGAGGTGGCCGACAGTTGTCATTTCGCGGCCACCCAGAGGTGGCCGACAGTTGTCATTTCGCGGCCACCCAGAGGTGGCCGACAGTTGTCATTTCGCGGCCACCCAGAGGTGGCCGACAGTTGTCATTTCGCGGCCACCCAGAGGTGGCCGACAGTTGTCATTTCGCGGCCACCCAGAGGTGGCCGACAGTTGTCATTTCGCGGCCACCCAGAGGTGGCCGACAGTTGTCATTTCGCGGCCACCCAGAGGTGGCCGACAGTTGTCATTTCGCGGGCACAGTAAAGGGAGCCTATAAATAGGCCCCCTTGGTTCATTTGTTCAAGGGTTGGAAAATTTGGAGAGGCGAAGCCCTGCTGGATTGGAGACTCAGAACTTAACAAGATTCAAGCTTTGGGAC